>NW_016107729.1:330189-368131 GCF_001604975.1 Cebus imitator | reverse complement strand
TCTGGCCAAAAAATATTCCTAATGGACTAGGTGTGGTGGCTCATGCCTGTAATCCCAGTACTTTGGAAGGCTGAGGCGGGCGGACCACCTGGTCAGGAGTTCGAGACCAGGCCAGCATGGTGAAATAAAAATTTCACCAGGTGCGGCAGCACACGCCTGTAGTCCCAGCTACTTGGGAGGGCTGAGGCAGGAGAGTCGCTTGAACCCAGGGGGTGGAGGTTGCAGTGCTGCGATTGCAACACTGCACTCCAGCCTGGGCGACAAAGTTAGACTAAGAAAAAAAAAAAAAAAAGAAAAATTCCTAACGATCTTCGTTTAAAGTTAAATGCCCTCACAGTGCAGGGACAAGTCTCAACTAATTCAGCACAAATGGGAATTAACGGAAACATATAACAAAGAGTAATAGGAAATCTAACAAAAACTTGAACCACAATTTTAGTAGAGGCATGGAAAGGGGTCCCAGTGATGGTAATACTATTTCTCATGTTATTTCAGTTGTTTAGAACTGTTACCGTTAACATACTCTGAAGCTTGCAGGTAAGAAATCTGAGGCCTGATATCAATATCCTGGCACAGAAATATTTATTGAAATCACAAATCTGTTACTGTTTCAAAAGTATCCTATAATGTTTCCAAGCTAACTAGTAAAATATTTTTGCTGCATTTTTACTTGATTAAAATCTAGTGAGGTTAATGATTATCTAAAACTAGACAAATGCTTTCTGAATCTTCAATTTAAAAACAATACAACAGCCTAGAAATCTGCCAGGCCTCTTAATCCTAATTTTAGCCCGCGTATCAGCTGCTTTAAAGAGCATCAAAATGTCAATACACAAGACATTGTATACTGCCAATATATATTAACTATTTAAACCATATACAATGGTTACCAAATTACAAATCAAACAAAAAGGACAAACTGCAAAGTCTTATCAAAAGTTTGTTTTATTTTCAATACAAGATAAATACCATGCTTGTTACTAGTGCAGTTTAAGACCAACAATGGCCATATAGCAAACTGCCAACAGTCACCTAAATGCTAAAGAAAGGAAAGACAAAGTAAACATTAAACACAAAATTGCAATTACAAACATTTTAATAAAATGGAATGAGCGTTTTTAATAGAAGCTAGTATGAAGTCTAATTCTCATGGACAGCAAAAAAAAAAAAAAAAAAAAAAAGAACAAGGAAAAAAGAAAAAAAAAAGTCTATTTGATCAATTATCACCTTACCTTTTTGCACAGAAATCTTATTGTGAAGTCACCATAGAGTCAATAGCTAAAATTTTAAGACTTTCTTTGGCCTTCTCATATTAAACAAATTATTTACAAACTGTGATCAGTAATTCATGGATATTGGTAATATGATACAATTTTTTTGTTAAGGGCTTTCCATTAAAAATTGCAAAATAACTTTGTAAGGCTGTACAGGGCTGTAAACTACTTTACTAATAAACCATGGGATGCAGAGGAAGGAATAGACCTTTTTTTTTTTTTAAGGCTAAAGTCATCAATAGTATAGATGCATTCCTTAAAATACATTGTGATTTACACCCAAAGGATCCTTTCCCATTAAATACCACCTGAGTACTACAATTTTCAAAGTAAAAAAATAAACATGAATTCACCATAATATTTTAAAATAATTTAACTTACAGAATGCTGAGAAGTGTTACGCAGTAACAATGCAACAAAAAGAACACACTTTCAAAATGAAACATTTTTGCTAAATGCAGGGTCTGTCCAATTATGAAATTAATGTAAAACATTTACACCCATGGCAGAGTTTTAGTATACTCCCACATGAAAAAACTCTTGGTAGTATTTACTATGCAAAGTTACCGCTTCAAGATTTGTGTGACTTCAACTAAATTCAACCTAATATTTAAAAGACTCCCATTACAATATGTTAATTAATATAGCAGGAAGTCTTTAAAGACATTAAAATCTGTCTATATATAATCAAGTATTTATACGTCCCATACAAAAACCATAGTAGCTGCATACTCAGTGAATGTCAACCTGAAATTTTAAAAAAAAATTAGTTAAGGTAAATCTAAATCATTCTGAACAGTGTTGCCTGAATATTTAGAATATTCACAAAAATTCATACTCCTTCTTTCTAATGCCAAGAAAGAAGACTATAAGAACTTCCTCCCAGAAGCCTAGACATTTTAATATTTTCTATTTCAGCTTACAGTGAAACTTTAATCCTCAATCTTGATTTCTCTAAACCAAAAATCTCACATTACGAACACAAGGAATGCCATATGTAAGGCCACATCTTAATAAATTTATAATTTTTGGTTGAATGTTTAGTGAAAAAAATCAGCCTAAGGCTTCTAAGAGTCAAGTTGCTTAAAAATAAATAAATAAATAAATAAACCAAATACACCAGTGTTTAAACTGAAGGTTAAGTTTGAAACCCAACCCCCCCCACACACAGTAAGAACAGAAAAATAGAATGCTTTGCTACAAAAATCTCACTAATATATTTTAGCACAAAAATGTCTAACATACACAGTGGATAAGCGTGCATTTAAGTACATACAACTGGAGGAAACATTTACAGAGGGCTATGGGATGCAAGTGAATTTAATGAGTAAAATTTAAAAACCAGTTATCTGTAAAACAGTGAGAATCTCAATACTATATTCTCAGTAAAGAATTAGAACATAAACTTCCTCTTAAAATAACTTAAGCTGAAGCTTAAAACACAAAATTGGAGCCATTTTAGAAAATACAGAAAATGAAATGATCATTCAGGTATGAAAACCAAAATGTTGAGAGCACTCCAACATAAGTCTTGTAATAGCATCTCATTGTATAAAACAGTATGTATTTAGATTGGCACATTTAAATACATAAGGGAAAGAGAAAGTCTTTACCCTTTGAACAATTTTCCCCTTTCACTATAAAATATTATACAACATTCATTAAAACCTCCATGTTTATTTTAATAACTGACCTGAAACTAGTAAAAAATAAAGCAATATTCTCCACAGGAGAATTAAATGAAAATAGTATCTTAAGCTGCAAGTTATCTGTATATTCCAAATTGTCGTTAACTGCTTAAGAACATTCTAGGTAAAGGACCATTAAATGGGCTAAACTATGATCAAAAGCCACTGCACCTTACTCCAAACCTTATGAAAACTGACAAAATAAAATACGCATCTGCAAATTTACACTGGTATATGCTTTCCACAACATAGTTTCTTTAACCAAAAGCAGCACTTTCAATCCAAAGTGTCGCTTGAGAAGCAGTACCATTCAGGTACTCTATCACTCATCTGTAACTTTACTACTGGCTGAAAGGAATGTGACTGTATAGCACTAATAAATGCTATGTTTTAAAAATTCAACTTGTGTTCATATCCACTACAGTTATTAACTAAGGAAAAAATAAAAAGGTCTCTGAGACACTTTTTTTGGTGTCTATGCAAGGATTTCTCTCTTTGGATTGTTTTTACACATTAAAAAAAAAAAAAAAAAAAAAAGGAAGAGTTTTTAAATAACATCAGCCCATAAACAACTGAAGTGGGTATGAAGAACAAAACAAGGCTTGCAATTTTCACCTTTACTGCTATACATTCATGTGTTATCAGGTAGAGAAGGACTTTGCAAAATTACTTGGTCAAACCAAGAAGTTACTTCCTTCTGACAACACTTAAACATCATGGATAAGCAGCAAACAAATCTAGTACACTCACATTGTCTGCAACAAAAGTCATGTAATGAGATCAGCCAAGCAGGGAGAAGAGTGATATAGAAGGAACAATTAAAAGGTTGCACTGATAAAAAATGAAAAGGTAAATAAAGGATTTCATTAGTATAAAATTTCCAGTTTCATTTCAAGTACAGTTAGATTTTTCTGATTCCATTTTTAAACTGTTCAAAGAAAAGTTTATTCTCATGGACATTTTACTTACCTTTTAAGCTATTAACTAATTTCTCTTGTAATAATTATATGTCCATACTTCTTCACATTAGAGCATTGTAGTTAAAATATTAAGAAGCCAAGAAATGACAAAAACTAACTATATACAGAAAACATGAAAATTTTGATACAAATCTAAAATAATGTCAAAAAAGCAACTGCATTTTCAACAAAACGCTTAAAAAATCATTTCTGAAAGCAAACAGTTCTGATAAACATCAATGATCCCATGCACAGATATTTCAAACACAAAATATTTTAAAATAAAACTGGCAGTGATATGGGTAATTCAAAACAGCTAATTTTGTTGGAAGTGGTTTGATAGCAGACAAGACAAAACTGAAGAACAGCTGTGGAAATTTCTGGAGGGTTTCTACAGTTGCACATAACACAGTATCTAGGATATTTTAATACTTTAAGCATTGTCCTAGAATTTGGGTATACTTTAACAACGAATGTCTATTAACAAAAGATCTCTCAAAGATAATCAGATCTTAAAATATTAACTTGCTCAAGAATTTTAACTCAAATTTCTGAAGTAGTGATTTCAAATTACATTCCCATAAAAACACTTAATCAAGTTGACACCCCGCCTCCGCCAATTTTGCAACCAAGAACACATACTAGCCAGGTGCTTTTAAAGAGGGCCTATTATGTAAGGCAGGTTTGAAAAAAAATCTTTGATTAACTAAGTAACTATATAGTATGAATCAATAGGTTGCAGGAATATACACAAAATTCCTTAAACTGTGCAGACACAGTATACCTGTCATTTCCCATTACAAATACTGGAGAATACAACCTAATGTTAATGAACATCACATTCTTCAAAAATGTGTACCAATTGGAAAATAAAACGAAACCACTCTTTACTCACATTTATCTGCTGCGGGGCTGTATTTACATTGCCTATGGCTTAAAAAATAAACCATAAGGACACTCAATAGAAAAACAGCAAATAATTGCAGCATCAAATCAGAATTGTCAAAATTTCCTCAATGTTAGCGGTTCACAATTAAGTGTTTCGGTACATCTGTGTTGTAATTAATCTGCATTACATATCAAATATGTATGGGTTTTTACTTAAATGTTTAAAAACCTCCATTTTTTGACCCCTTACACATTGACTGGATTGCTATGTCCATCAAATTTCAATTTTTACAAGTTTACATACCATTCAGCAAAGTCACAAGCTAACTAGGTAAAAACAGC
Source organism: Cebus imitator (assembly GCF_001604975.1). Lineage (NCBI taxonomy): Eukaryota > Metazoa > Chordata > Mammalia > Primates > Cebidae > Cebus > Cebus imitator. Next base: position 362,980 of record NW_016107729.1, on the reverse strand, counting down.
TAGAAAAGCAGAATATAGAAATAGTAAATATCCATGTAATCACCTATTCTAATATCAAAATCAAGGGCAAAAGACACTTAATTACTGTGTTTAATTCACTGAACACAAGATTAGATTGATGCATATCCAAAAACGCTATTGCAATGCTTTAAAGGACAGTAAAAATGTCATAGTAACATTATCTTTAGGTATTGCTGAACACAAGACTTTCCCTGAGGTGTAAACATCAAATAACTTGAACAGCTTTACACATCAGCCCCATTGAACAGTTTATTACAACACTACATCTATTGTAATCAAAGTGGTGCTGTTTACAGACATTATCATATGAACATTTTTAACAAGAACAAACTACTATAAAAACAAGCATTTACTTGACTTTTTTTTTTCCAATTGCTTGCACATTATAATGGCCAAATGTATATAACCAGTAATAAAGTTGCAAAAGCTATAACTTTTTAAATCACACAGGTTTCCTTCAAATAAAACAGTTAAGCAACATAAAAAATAAAAGTAGAGCTACTGGTTACCATTTATGCAGATTTGCTTTATTCAGATCTATTCCTGTTCATTTTATCCATGAATCCTTACAGGTTCAGTTCAATCACAAGAAGCAAACTGCTGGACAAGCGTCATTTTTCCCCCATGAAGACTGTTTTGTCTTGGAAGGTGATCCTCTTCCTTCAGCTGTAATGTGTCAAAATTTGTGATGTAGATTTTGCTATTCCCCAAAATACACAGAAAAATGCTGGCTTAACTATACATATACAAGTCGTGCATCTATTTCACTGTTATGTTTTCTAACACAAAATAAGAATTAACTGAAACAGTAGCTGCCTTGGTGTGGTGAAATGTTCCAATTTATCTGATGATTAAACTGACATCTTCTGATTTCATTCTTCTTAGATATTACTGCCTTATAAATTTAATGACTGAGGCAGAAATGAAAATATAGCAGCTACTGTTTCTGTGATGATGGAAACATTCATAAGTCATTTTCTAAAATATGCAAACTACAAAAATAAACAGAAAATGCTTGGATGATTTTAATGTAAATATTTTTCATTCACCCACATATCAAGTCTATAAACTCATTTAACAATTAAATGCTGAACTAAATATAAAATGCAAAATTATTTTACAAATTAATTGTATTTATTTGACAGCATACAGGAACTTCCGCAATTATTATAAATCAAATGGTGTTCCATGTTACAAAATTTATAAATAAGATTTAGAGTATGAACATTTAAATCAATGACATTCACGTACATATCTTTAGACGTAATACAAATTTAAAACATTTACTTTACTTTTACCCTATTCCACCTATGTAGAAATACCTAACGTAGTATCATAAACTAACCAAAAACAAGCTAAGTGGGAATCTACAATGTAAAGTTCATTTAAAACTCACATAAAAGAAAAAAAAAAGTTGATAATCTAAAATTTCAAGCATACATATATATGCAAACTTCAGATAGAGAGGTTCACAAGGAACATTCAGTTAACTTGGATATAAGTAATCATTGAAACTCTAAGGTAATTTATGTATAAATTACAAGAAACCACTTCAGTAATAAAGTGATTTAAGAGTCAAGAGGGCACAAATTTCTTTAAAAAAATTTTTTTCAGTTTGAACATGTTCATAGGGCACAATGTTTAGTGATATTTTGCCATAAAAATAACTGAAAAATACTTTTTGCTCTGCAATTAAGAGTTATTTCTGCCACTGCTATAAATTTTTCTTTTGTCTTTGCCTCCCCAACTGGGTTGTAAGTATCTTAAGAGCATCAGTACATACATGCATTCACACTACCTAGCAGTAGTAACTTAACATTTAAAAATTGCAAAAGAAAAAAAATATATGTTACAATTGGGACTTTTTCTTTTATATACGTAATTTCTATATGCCTGTTATTTTTCAGGTTAACTTCGGCCACTGCTAATGTTATCTTTTATTGCATCTTCACCTTATGTTGATGCTATTTAACGAAATTATCTAATAGAAAAAAATCTAAAATGGCAGCTTTCAAATGTTTTATTGTCTACAATGTACTTTTAAAAAACTGGTTTATGTATTAAAGAGAAACAAGGCATATATATTCTAATCTGAAATAATAATTACTGGGAAATTAATAAATCTAACTGCGAAAGAATGCTATCTCCCTAAATTTTCTGTTGCACTGGAAGGTATGAAAGAGATCAGGTCATTAAGAGGGAAAAAACTATTTAAAGTCATAGTGAGCAAAACAAAAACATTCAACTCTCTTCCATAAAACAGATCACATATAATGCATCTTCATATCATTATCACTCCAGTGGAAAATTATACTTTTTGATACAGAGTCTTGCTCTGTCACCAGGCTAGAGTGCAGTGGCGTGATCTCAGCTCACTGCAAACTCCGACTCCTCAGTTCAAGTGATTCCTCTGCCTCAGCCTCCCAAGTAGCGGGGACTACAGGTGTGCACCATCACACCCAGCTAATTTTTTGCATTTTGAAACTCTGTAGAGACAGGGTTTCACCATGTTGGCCAGAGTCGTCTTGAACTTCTGACCTCAGGTGACCCGCCCATCTCGGCCTCCCAAAGTGCTGGGATTACAGGCATGAGCCACTGCGCCCCGTTATACTGTTTTTATATAGAGAATCCTGTTGCAACACAGATATTTTTCCAGGACTAATGAACTCCTCTTTTGTCTGATTATACTTTATAGATGGATCTTTACTACTAATAAATCTAATTTGTATCATACATACATAAAATATGGGGGATAGTCTAGCAGTTTTTATTTCTATTTCTAAACACTTTACATTTATGCACTTGGAAATACAAATTTTACAGTTTTAAACGAAAGTGAATTTGAAGGCAACACAACCCATTTCCAATAATCCAATTCCACATTATACTCTCTCAAATGTCTAGGCAGACAACTACATCAACAAAGATATCAAAAAGAAGCTTCAAAGTGACAAATACATTCAATGACCATGTTTTCAATATATCATTTAGTAAAATCGTTAATGTCAAAGCCACACAATTACTTGCTTTAGCTATCAGTTATAAAAGACCTATGTAAACAGTTGATAAAATAACTAAGAAGATAAATGTAATCTACAGCCTTTTAAATAAAATCTGTAAACTAAAGTGAGCACTAAGTAAAATTTCAACACACAGAGAAGTACCTGCATTTTAAGATAATATATCAAGTCGTTATTAATAAATTATAATTGTTTCTGTTAGAAACTTATCTATGCACATTTGTTAGAATTAGTATTTTTAATTCATGGTAAATGCATCCTTTTAAGATTCAAATATATACCTGATAGGGCACTTTTATAGGTTTTCACATTAATATATTGAATTAAAAGGATTCTCATATAATTTTAGAGATGCACTATTGACTCAACGAAATAAAATTCACTTTTCTCTATCTGGTAATTTCTTCCTTAATGAGAGGAATGGAAATGAGGTGGGCAAGAGAAACAATTATCTACATAATACAAGTTAGCTCTAAAATCAAAATTCCTTCTTGTGTTGACTAGAACATATTACACAAAAACAATTCTATTTATTGTAGATATTTACAAGAAGTTCCTTGCTACCAAAATATTTCATATTTTCATCTTTCTACCTCTGGACATAGTACTTACCTCATTTTAACTAAAGCATTTTATTACTCTATCAAACACATAAATAATTGTTGCTCTTACAACCCACTAAAATAGTAGAAATAAACGTAATCACAAAGAAAAATGAGCTTTGTTCCCAAAAGATTTACAAAAATGAACATCTCAAAATAACCTGTTATTTATAATTCATGAAAAGTTAAAGCATGCTACCACAAAAGAAAAATTCATAAATTTGGATAGCATAAATGGCACCCTTACCCCCTTCTGGTTATTAGGTTTCTTTAAACGACGTTAACTAAATATTCATTCAAGACAGAATTTATTCAAAACAATCTATTTTACAAACTAAAACAATGGTAGTAAATTTAACACTGAGATGAAGGTGAGAGAGCGAGGTGACTCACACTGGCATTGAGTTTTTTTTTTAAACAGGGAACATTAATCATTTGTAAACAAAACTATATTCTTAAACCACAGTGAGCAAAACACACTATACATTCATTCAAGGGATCACTTCCTACTCCCTCTTGTAACTTCTATTAAGTCAGTTGTGCAGTGAGACAGATTTTGTAAATACTCAAAGCAAGGAAAATCAGAGCTAAAGCAATGAAAGCTAGCATATCCAGATGAAGCAGAGCAGTTAGGATACATGGGAAAACACAAGGAAACAGGGCTGGGAACTATAAGGCAGAGAACTCACATAATATAAGAGTTGCAGAAACAATTTAAAATCTTATTACAACCAGTATCATTCACCAGGTAATTAAGATAATTTAATTCTCACATAAGCCTCAAAGCAACGATAACAAGAAAATGAAACATCTTTAACACGTAAGAAAGAATTTTTTAAAATTCTTCTGGCTTTTTTTTTTTTTTCTCAAATTAACACAGTAAGTTGAATACACAATGCAAAGCATCCTAAAACCCGTGAAATAACAAAATCTAAGATCTTATGGTCAAGATATTTAAGGTAGGAAAAAAGTTGTAAGACAGGAAAGGCAAGTTATTGAATCCAGACCCCATACCCAATGCTTAAAAATTGTGTCAAAGTCATGGATAATGATTTGAGAATTGTAAAACCTCATAAAATAGGGAGAGGAAAAGCCTAAATAAAGAGTATTTAAAAAAAAAATTTGGTTTCAGTAAACAAAGAAAAGCTAAATTGTTAAAACAAATTTGCTGAATAGGGATGTTCCGAAGAAGTAACAAGAGGAATGCAACCTTTTAAGCAGCTCAACTATGAAACTAGAATTATTTCAGTAAGAAATGTACAATCTTAAAGCACTGAACTACTTTTATTTTGCTCAGAGTGGTCTGAGAATAGAGGCAGAAATTACAGAATATGAAGCACAATGTATTTACATACTGAAATTTACAATACTGGTATTTTCTCATTGAAATATTATCTATTTGAACTTAGATATTGAATACTTTTAGAAAAACCAATACATTTTAAAATGAGAGAATGCAATTAACGTTACCAACAGGTCAAACACAAAAAAAAATTAAGATGGGACAGACATTAACAGCTTGCCAAGATCATTAAGTTTCCATTTAAATTAAGAACTTGCCCTTTTATCCATTCATCATCACTTTAATAGATTACATTAGTATTTTATTTGTATACAGCCTTACTACTGACATTCACTTTAGCTTTCAACTCACTCATTCAATTTAGTCCATTTAAGATTTACATAAAAGCTCAAAAGGACTCATATTTTAAAACTTCTAAAAAGGTCAACAGACCTTATTATGATGGTGATCAAATTTGCAGATAGCTTTTGTTTTAAAAAGAGTTTTACTTGAATATATTTAATCCCATTCCCCACCCCTTTACTCATGTCTACATCCACAATAAATACTGTTTGATATAGCAAACGTACAATAATCCAGGATAACAAAATTTTTTGCACTAGAAATGTTTATGTAAAATTTTGCTTGGATGAAGGCACATACAGTATTACAACTCAATTCTGATTAATGTACAAACAAAACATGGAAATTCTGGTATGGTACATCAGTGATTAAGAAAAATGTCAACAATAGTTTGCACATTAGGAATTTGCAGTTAATGTCTGAATGTAATGAAACTCAAGCCATGATGTATTTAGGTGTACCCATTACTAGAATGTAATGTTAGCTAACTCAAATATACTTTAAGATTAACAATAGACTTTTCAGAATTTTACTTGTTGACTGTGCTAGTTTCACTAAAACCACTAAGAAAACTGTAATTAGTTAACATTGGGTTTAAATTGGCTTAGAGGGCCCCTAATGGGCACATCCAATTTTGGAGATGAATTCAAGTTTCATTATCATGCCTTTACTAACTAGAAGCTTGTTGATAACTTATGAAGTCTAAAAAAATAGATAACTTATAGAATCTGTATCTTTCTATAATGAAAATGGCTGATATAGATAAGCATTTCAACTAACAGCCCAGTCACAATCCACCTTAAGCAACTGACGGATATTGAAATTTTTTTCATTAAAATGGGATCAGATGTATTTAACTCAGGGGAAAAGAATGCTACCTCTTTAAATTTTAGTATTTAGATTTACATAATAGTCAACTTTTACATCAAAAAACAGTATCAATTTCAATAATCTTAGTTTTAAAAGTATAAATTTTTTTTGCCTCATTAAAAGAATGTTTTGAGATTTATATTAAATTTTGTAATACATGGAAAACTATATAAAAATTAAAGTTTTGATATTCAATCTGCATATTCAAATGCAAAGAAAAGTATCAAAACCAGCCTTTTAACTTAAAAAGCCCTTAAAATCGTAAACACTGTAAGAGCTTATTTGTGTTCCACAAAAACAGCATGCTTATTTTCTAGGCATTTAAGCATCTCATTTGCTAAAATGTTATCTGTTATGGTTAAAGAAATTGCTATTCTGTCATGGAATTACACACACGATAAAGCCTTTAATTTTGCCCATAACATTTTAAATACTAACAATTACCATGACTGAATTTTCAGTAAGTTTCCCATGATTACTGAAAATAATCACAGAGTAATCTACCTATGAGGGGTTTGTTTTGGCCTTATTTAATTTGAATATGCCAACCAACATATAAAGAAAAAATATTTTAATTTACAGAATAACCTTTGTGTCACATGCATAAGCCTTATACTGCCCTCCCCCAGCTCTTCACATGAATAAATGCTATTAACAAATATAAAAAATAAAATTACATGTGAAAATGAAGCATTAACAGACAACTCTTCCCACTTATGAAAAATGTACACAAGAAATAGTTTTAAAATACAGAAAAAAAGACAATGATTATGATTTATGAATGAAACATCAAAGAAAATTATTTCAAGTTATTCTAAACTTGGGTATATGACTTGACACAATTTAAAATTTTTAGATATGATACACCCTGAACCCATTTTAACTGAATAACTTTTATATCTTCTTTGCAAATTAAAGGATACTGTTTCTTTTAAAAACAAAAACTGGATGTCAGGAAAACAATGTCTCTTCTAAAAAAAAAAATTTTTTTTTTTTTTTTTTTTTTAAGAAAAAAGGCTCTTTCTTTGAATGTTGAGAAAACACCCTCCCATATTACAAACTATGATTGTGTTAGATTTTCTCATAAATTTTTAGGGACAAATAAAACTATTTCAAGAATAGTCACTTTCCATTTATTTTAAAAAATCCAAACATATATATGAAATAACTCCCTGTATTTTATATTTTAAATTACACACAAACTAAGTATATGATTACAAGAATCCCAATTTTTAGATTTTAGAAGTACACAATGAGTCCTCTTGATTATTTCCTTGCTTTGTTAAGACCATTAACTATTTGAAACCTAAAAGTGATTAACTCAGCAATAAAATACTCAAAGATAAAGGGTCAAAATTTTTACCTCTCATTACTTACCTGTCATTTGTTTCAGATGTTTCAAGAAGATAAAATTCACAAGTAGTTGGACCGTTTAAAATGTAGGTATATACTGTATAAATAGTAGCCTTGGAGTCATAGTTACTGTTAAGAATACACATGCTAAATATAACAGGAACAAGGAATACCCACCTTCTAACGATGACGATACTCGCGCTCTCGGTCACGCTCTCGGTCACGGTCTCGGTCACGATCCCTGTGCCTCTCTCGTTCTCTGCTTCTCTCTCTATAATAATCGTCATGACGGTCTCTACTACGGGATTTATGGCGCCGACTCTTTTCTCGTGATCTACTATGGTCCCTCTCTCTTGATCGTTCACGTCTTCTAAAAGAAATTACTGGATTAATGCTCTCCATAATTAGTTTAAAAATAGTCAATTTTTTGGTGTCTAAAAAAATCTAAGGTGGCAAAAGATTCTTTGTAAATCTGGTTTAAATTTACTATCTGGAGCTGCCAATCATGACTTACCAACTCACCAGTAAGCACGAATCAGAGATTTCATTATTAAAAAACACTACCAAAAAACTAGCAAGCAGACACATCACAGAAATGCATCACATCATCAATTTAAACTAGCAGCATAAATAGACATGTAGTATTTACTGAATGAACAAACAGAAAAGGGAAAATTTCAAAGCACTTGTGTTTTAAGCTAAAGAACATCTACAGTATGTTTTTAGATATAAAATTCATAAAATCACAACACACAATGGGGCTAAAATACATGAAAATGACAGCCTATTAACATATTTATCTAACATATGATAAAATACTAATCTTACATTTCTACCTAACTAAAGTACAGTTCATGAGAAGCAGCACCGAACACTAAGAAACTTTCTAAGACACACATTATGTTCAGGGGAGGAGAAGCAGCATGAGAGAAGGCTAATGATTATGACTAGTAGCATGAATTGATATAGTAGTCACACTGTATTTAATAAATAGAAATATTTCATGAACTGCCATTTTTTAAAAGCAAATAATTAAACCAAAGCTTACTGCCTAAAAGACCTCTACAAATTCTGCTAAATTTATAGTAAGGAAATAACTATCTATTAAACAAGAATATTTATGTCTTGTATTTCTGCACCAGACAACTAAGCTTAGCAAACATTAAGTGCTAAGGTCCTTGATCAAGGCCTAAGTTGTTACTTCTTTTTCAAGACAGGGTCTCTCTCTGTCACCCAGGCTGGAGTGCAGGGGACATGATTACAGTTCATTGCATCCTTGACCTCTGGGGCTTAAGCAATCCTCCTACCACAGCCTCCCAAGCAGCCAGGACTATAGGCATGCAGCACCAGGCCCAGCTATTTAAAAAATTTTTTATAGAGACAAAGTCTCCCCATGTTGCCAAGGCTGGTCTCAAAATCCTGGGGCTCTAGTAATCCTCCTGCCTTGGCCTCCCAAAGTGATGGGATTAAAAAGTTATTACGTTGGACCTTAAAACCTAAAAAGATGATACAAGATACCTGTATCTATGATAAATCTGTTCAGATACCAAGATTCTTACACTGGGTCAAAAAGGTAATAATTACAAAATTAGGGACCATGTCAAAGGCAAGCTCCTGTCTCTTAAAGAAGACTACCACCAGGTAGAGCGCACTAAAAACACATCTAAGAATACCAAGTGAAGATTAAAGGACTGCCTTTCAAAAATATATAAAATTTCAAAGTTAGCAGCAATACTAAAACCAAAAAAAACCAAAAAACAAATAAAAAACCCCACAACACTACCTAAAAGATAGATCATTCATTCATTCAGTCCCTCATTCAAGAAATTTTTATTTGGCACTCATTCTGTACCACTCTGTAGGCAACAGAAATAATATAGTGAGCATGGCTGAGCACAGCAGCTTATGCCTATAATCCCAGCACTTTGGGAGGCCAAGCTGGTAACATAGCAAGACCTCATCTCTTAAAAGAAAAGAAATACAGTGAGCGGCATAAAGCCCCTGCCATCATTCAATATGTGTTCTAATGAGAAATATGCCTTGATAACACATAAAGAATTGGTTATGGTTTAAGTACTATGGAAGAAATAAAAAGAACAATATGACAGACTAACTTGGGAGAAGCCCCCTCTTAAGTTAGATTGAGATGAGAAGAATAAGGAGCCGGCTATGTGAAGAGACAGGGAAAACTGCTCCCAGCAGAAGGAATATAAAGTAAGGTGGTCAAATGTTTGATGTATCTAGAGAAAAAGGAGAAATATGGCTGGAGAACAGGGAGTAAGGGGAAAGGTACAAAATGAGGCTAAAAAGATAGGCAGAGGCTTTATCACACAGTGCCTCAATCTTTACAATCTTGCTTTAAGACTGAGTAGAAGCCTTTGAAGGGTTTAAGCAAGCAACTAACATTCAGAGTTTAAAAATAACAACAAAAGAAACTCCAGCTGCTAAATAATCAGTAAGTAAAAGCAAAGTCCTCTTTTTAATGTTTCAAACACAGTATTTTTTTTTTTCGACTTGTAAACTAATAGTTTTGTTTAAATGGACATGAGACAGGAAAGTTTTACCTTGATCCAGAACCATAAGACTTGGACTCAATTCCATGAAGGCAATCTTGCAAAGAACTAATAAGAACTTTGCAACGATCGTCAGCAGATACTTTGGATTGCTTAATTAAAGAAATTGCAGTTACCAATGTCTCAATAGCACTTCCATAATCACCTGTGGGGGAAAGGAAAGAGTTTGAAGTCAAACAAATTTTGTTTTCAAAATACCATCAAACCACTTGGGGTAAGAGCAATAACACATTTTACAAAAGTAGTGTGCTATAAAATAACTATACAAGATAAATGTCTTCTTTCAGTATTTCACCATTTGCAAAAGCTTTTCATTCTCATATTAACTTATTATTAGAGGTATGTGAAGCACGTTATCATTTTGCAAATATAAGAATAGGTGTCCTAGTCCCCTGAGCCATCAAATGTCAAGAGTAAGACTTAAATCTATACCAAATAACTTAAAATTTGGATTTTCCCCACTACACTGTGATACAGCTTTTTTCAATGCTTTTTAAATAAATGATAGGTAATGATTTGGGAATACAAAAAGAACTACTACATGTAAATGACCTATCTTCTAGACTGCACTTACATTTTTAGGTCATTCCTAATAACATAAACAAGAAACATTAATACAAGAAATATACAAACCAGCACTGGCATCAGACACAGCTCTCGAAATAGCACTACTTGAGATTGCCCTGTTTCTATTCATGATTTCTTCAAACTCAGCTTCACTCAATGGCGTTCTTGCGGTATCCATTTCCCTGTAAAATAAAAATATAAACCTTAACTCAAACTCAACAGATTTCCTAAGTTAGTCACAACAGTGTAAAGCAATTCATACTAGCTGCTTCTGACATTTGCCTTAGAGATAGTGGTTACTTTTCCAGATTGAAGCATGCTACTTTCCTATAAAGAGAACACGTCTAAACACAATTCTCCTATACGAGTACCTTTCAGCTAAAACAGAGTAGCAGCTTAGACACCTGAACTTCTTGGAAGGCAGAAATAACATTTTTATACATCTATAATAATCTATTATTTTCAGAGTTATTATTCCTATCTTTTATCAAGTACTTTTACAGACACACACTAACTTACCTTCCAGGGGGGCCATAGTCACCCCTATCATATGGTGGAGGTCGGCCATATGGGTCTGTTGGTGGTGGACCTCGGCTATCTGATGTAGGCATGCCACTGTTAGTTGGCGGAGGAAAGAAAGCTGGGTTCACATGTGGAGCTGGCGGTGGAGCACCTGGAGGTGGTCCAGGAAGGTGCGGAGGAGGAGCTAGTGTAAGGGGTGGCCCAAGTGGACCAGGTGGACGAGGTGGAAAGGGGCCTGGAGGTGGAGGTGGTCCCTGCTGTGGAGGTGGTGGGCCAGGAGGGGGGCCGTAGCCTGGAACTGGAGGTGGAGGGCCAGGAGGAAGCGGACCCAATGGAGGCTGCCCAAAAGGCTGTCCAGGAAAAAGAACTGGTGGTGGAGGGCGATCTCCTCGATTAGGAGGCCCAGCTAGAGGAGGAGGCAGAACCTGACCAGGAGGTGGAGGACCTGGTGGACCAGGTGGGCCTGGAGGACCTAGGGGTGGACGTGGTGGAGTCTGTCCAGCTAAAGAACAAAGGGGAGAGAGAGAAAAAAAAACACTTCACTAATAAGGTATTTTAACTTTCATACGCCAAGATTATACTTTAAAAGCATAATGCATATACCAAGTCTTTGTCTTTAAATAAAACTCACATGACAAATGTTACATTATCAACTACAATGATGAAGTATATCCTTTCATATTTAACTAGCTCAATTTATGTTTAAGAAAAATTATTGAAACAAAAATTTTAATTAAAAAAGATTACAACACCTAGAAATATTTTCCATCTTTTAGTGTACACACACTTCTTACAGTGAAATCACCCACCTTATATTCTACTCTGATGCCAAGCTAGAAAGTGAAACAAGGAAAAATGATCTTGAAAGGATTTTTTTAAGAGGTAAGAAAATAAGACGGATGTAAATATTCTATATATAAGTCAAGCAAGTTTGGAGAAAAATAAAGACCTTTTAGGCCAAAAATGGGTATTTCCTCTATGCTGTGCCCCATATGCCATGGAATCCTAGTTTCCAGGAACAAAGGCCGAGTTCCTTTAACAAGATGCTTGATCAAATTTCCTGGATTCCAAAAATAGCATAACAAGGAGAGTAAGTCACATTAATAATGCATTACTTGAAAAAGAGAGAAAAGGAAAAGAGGTATTAGGTAGACATGTTTTATCCATGGTAATTTAAGAAAAGTTTTACCTGGAAAAGGTGGAGGTGGCCCTCCTGGTCCTGCTGGCCCAGGAAATCTGTCCCCACCAGGAACAGCCCCTGGAAAACGGCCCCGTCCTCTACCACCTTGTGGAAATGCTGCACGGGAACTCCCTCCTGGAGGACCAGCTTTACCTTCCCCAGACATTTGTCCTGATTGTGTAGCTGCAAATATCCAAATACTCATAAATAGCACTTATTAAAAATAGTTTTCTGAAATGTAGCCACTATTATTAAAAACAACTCTATTTCAAAGTTCATTTATATAATATATTAACTTGCAAATGCCTTGTGACTATCCAAACTACATGAGAAAGTATGGGTCAGGAAAACATTCACATTTATTTGGGTACTTTTAAAGACTCAAAATATCCAGGTTTAAATATATTTTCCGTAAGTAAATATCAGTTACTTTCAATACCAGTACTCTGCAGCAGCCAAGACCGAAATTCTTCAAGATATCTTAATTTCAGTATTACATCATTTAAATTTTGTAACATACTTCTTCAGTTAAGTCTTAAGTGCTAAAACATTAAAAGAAAAGGAACCACTTGAATTTCTGTTAATTACATAATCATCCATCTTATCTCTTTAACATCCTTAAATATGTAATGACAAATCTTTTCCATATTCAATTTACCAAGTGGTGAAAGGTCTTGTTGCCAAGCAGAAAAATCAATGAACATTTTCTGGTTATCAGTGATCTCTCCCCCACCATAACACATATACACAAAGCTTTCCCTTAATCTAAGAATTAGAATGTAGTCTCTTTATCTAAGATGGAAATAACAGGACAAGAATGGCAGGGCTACAGAACTTGCACACTGTTGTGTACTAGAGTCCCTTACATTTGGAGAAATACGGAACAGGAGGTTTCTAGTACATAGGCCCACACTCATAACCAGTGATTAAATCAAATTCAAAGCACAGACTTTGTGAAATGGAGTTTCTAGTGAACTAGTATTAAGATGACTTTGTGTTAACATCTAACAAATCCACTGGTCTAAAATGTACATATTTTAATAAAAGCCTCTGAGGGATTGCTTACTTTTCCTGGACTGCATTTCAAATTGACTCAGGAACTGTTTATTGCATGGAGTTACAACAGGATTCTGACCATGAAGTTCTCTTTTAGGCAACAGATCCATTAACTTTTTTGAAGATGCTTCAGATCCAACACCAACAAGGGCAAACCTAAAAGGTGTTTAAGTGGTGAGGATACAAAGTAAAGAGATCAGTATTATTACTATTACTCTTCTGTAAAAATGTCTTAATCTAATCTGCTTTTATGTAAAACAAACAAACAAAAAACAGCTGGGAACAGTGGCTTATGCCTTAATCCCAGCTGCTTAGAAGGCTGAGGGAGGAGGATTACTTAAGCCCAGGAGTTTGAGGCTACAGTAAGCTATAATCACACTACTGCACTCCAGCCTCGGTCGGCAACAGAGCAAGATTCTGTCTCTAAAAGTAAATAACTTTAAAAACTGAAAATATTTCTTGAAGCTATACAAGTACACATTTTTTAGTCGTCATCTATAACATACCATAAAATTCAGTCATTTAAAATGTATAATTCATTGGTTTTTAGTATTTCACAGTGTTATAACCACCACCATCATCAATTTTAAAACGCTTGCATCACCCCAAAAAGAAAATCCATACCCGTTAGCCATCACTCCCATTTCTTCCCATCCTTATACTCTATGGAACCATTAAATCTAACTTCTGTCTCTGTACTGGCCTATCCTGGACATTTCATCTAAATGGAATCATACAATAGGAGGTCCCTTAGGATCAGCTTCTTTAACTGGTATATTTTCAAGGTTCATCCCTTGTTACAGTATACATCACTACTTCATTTATTTTTAAAGCTGAATAATTTTCCATTATAAATATACCACATTAAAAGAAACTTATCCATCAGTTCATGGACATTTGGGTCGCTTCCACTGTTTGCTACAATAAAAAGATGCACAACACCATTAACCACTGGGGAAATACAAATCAAAACCACAGGATACCACCCCATACCCACTAGGATGGCTATAATCAAAAAGACGACAAGTATTAAATATGTAAAGAAACTGGAATCTTTGCACGCTGGTGATCAGTACATATTAATAATGGTGCAATGACTCTGGCAACAATCGGACAATTCCTCAAAAGTTTAAACATAGAGTTACCATATAACCCAGTAATTCCACTCCTAAGTATACATTCAACAGAACTGAAAATACATGTTCACACAAAATGGGTATACAAATATTCACAGGGGCATTTTCCTTAAGTGGAAATAACCTAGATGTCCATTAGCTGATAGATTTAAAAAGTGCTATATCCATGTAGTGGAATATTATTCAGCCATAAAAAGAGATGTTGATGCATGCTCCAACATGGATGAACCTTAAAAACATTATGCTAAGGAAGAAAGCCAGTCACATAGGAATACATATTTTATTATTCCATTTAAATGAAAGGTCCAGAATAGGCCTATCCAGAGCACATTAGTGGTTGCCAGCAGATAGGAAAAATGGAAATGAGAGTGAGTGCTAATTGGGTACAAGGTTTCTTTTTGGGCTGATGAAATGTTCTGGAAAGAGACAGTGGTAATGGTTGCTAAACTTCATAAATACAAATATCACTGAACTGTACACTTTAAAAGTGTGCATTTTAAGGCATGTGAATTATATCTCAATAAGAAAAACAAATTTAAAATAATCAGAATGATTACCAATTTGTATAGCTATAGGATATTCTAAATTCTTTGAGGGAGGGAGAGTCTTAGCAGCTTGAGAAGCTCAAGATCTTTTCCCCCCTAATGTTCAATATAATCTTTTTAACCTATACTTCTTATTATACTCAACAAATTCTGCTGATTGTGCCAGGATTATCTTTGGGCACAATATTTAGAAACAACTAAATTAATTTAACAAATATTTACTAAGCACTACCTCCTATACGCAAGGTACCATTCTAGAGCTGGGGATGTAATTGTGAACAAAACAAAATCTCTGCTCTCGTGAAGCTTAAAGTCTAGCAAGAAGACACAACAAGTAAAATCTATCAGAGCAGAAATAAAGGAAACAGCATAGAAAGGTGCTACTTTGCACAAGGTAGTCGTGGAAGAAAAACTCTTAAATAGTGTGAGTCCTAAATGAAGCAAAAGAGTAAGCCATGTGGATATTTGAGGGGGAAAAGTAAATCAGGAAAAGAAAATGGCTAAACGTCCTAGGTAAGAATTGGTCTGACAAACAGCAAAGGGACTAATGTGGATGCAAAAAAGAGTGGTACGGAATAGGGTCAGAAAGGTAGTGGGAAACAGATCACAAAGTACCTTGTAGACAGTGGTAAAGACTGAGTGAGACAGGAAGCCATGAGAATATTCTGAACAGAAACTGATGTCATTTTTTTTAAAGAACTTCTACTATGTGAAGTACAGACTGTAGAGGGCAGTCTATACTTCCAGTTAGGAAGCTACTACCAAAGTTCAAGTAAGAGAGGATAGTGGCTTTGATCAAGTGGTGTAAGTGAAGTTGGTGAGAAGTTTTCAGACTCTGCATACATTTTGAAAATATTCTCATTTAGTATAAATTGGTATAACCTTCTAAGATAACTAAGCAATACATGAAATAAGCATATCTTTATCTTTGTGCATCTAACAATTTATTCTTAAAAGAAAATCCAAAATCTGTACCTAAAGACTTAGATAAAATGATGCCTGCTGCAACATTATTTATAACAGGCAAAAGTGGAAACAACCAAAATAATCAAAAGTAAGAGAGGTAAATTACAGTAGCATACCAGGTATGATGTGAAAGAATTAGACATTAGAGAGGATATGTATTTATTTTTATTCCTTATATCAAACACAAACACATGAATTATAATTCCTTTTGTTTTTAAGGAAAAGCCCCAAAGAATCTTCACTATGTTAAAAGTAATTATCAATGGATGGTAGGATAGTGACATTTTATTTTCTTACTTTTGGATATTCTCATTCTCACCCTTCTCACTTGTATAGTTCAATAGTTAAATAAAGCAAAACATCCATGTAATACACATTATTCTTCAGTTGCTCATCATCTCCCATCTCTTAATCACAGAGAGAATAATGGTTCTTAAACTGTCATTTCAACAACCATTTCAACCACAAATGGAGAAAGCTTGGGAAAATTAGAATATAGATCTGTCCACATCTCCACTCCACTAGTTTTAGTGTGCTAGGTAATAGGGTATGTAAAATGAATAGTATCCATCTTTGTCCAAGAACCTCCACAAGTGTAAATAACATTAACTTAAAGGAAAGTTAACTAAGTCAAAAAGAAAGAAATAATTCTTACCCCTTTGACTGGCCATTTGCCCGATTTTCAAAAAATTTTATCTCCAAAATATCATTTACTCCCAAAGAATGAACTGCTTCAGTTAAGTCTTCATCTGTTGTCCACTGCAAGATATTTTCCCCCACGTTAACCATTAAAATATAGCCAAGATTTTTAATATCCCAATTTAGTTTTTAAGTGGAAATTCGGGACATAAAAGAGAAAATGAATGCTGAGCGCAAATCTAAGTCTAGTTATGGCCAGTCAGGCTCCAAGCTTTAAACAGCACAAAAACATCTGAGAACCTAGCTTCATTCTCTGATAAGCATTTCAGAAACCAGAAGGTATATACCCTTGGGATTACAATAGGATTTGACTTTCAAGAGTTTCTAGTCCCTTATAGCTTTAAACTGCTATGATTTTAATTTGTGAATAAAACCAATTTGACTTCCTCCCATTAAAAAAAAAATTCTGAATTTTACCTTGTTTTTGAATTAAAATGTAGAGAAGAAAAAAACTAACACGTATTTAATATCTACCATGTACTTTATGTACCAACTATTTAACTCTTATAACAACCCTGTAACCCTATTATTATCCCCATTTTACATATGATACAATGGAAGTTAAAAAGCTTGCCCAAGGTCACGAAACTAGTAATAGAAGCTGGAGCTAAGATCCAAATGCTTACTTAGCAACCATACTTTCGTAACTACACTGCTACTGTCTCCAATATTGTAGAATGCTGACTGGGTGGTGGGAGATCTATTACCATTAGTTTTAAAAGAAATGTAAATAGGTCGGGCACCATAGTCCCAGCACTCTGAGAGGCTGAGTTAGGAGGATCACTTGAGGCCAGGAATGTGAGATCAGCCTGAGCAACCTAACAAGAAGTCAGATCTACAAAAGTTTTTGTTGTTTGTTTGTTTTTTTAATTAGCCAAGCGTAGTGGCACATGCCTGTGGTCCTAGCTACTTGGAGGCTGGGACAGAAGGATCACTTGAGCCTTCAGTGAGTTATGATTACACCACTGCACTCTAGCCTGGGTGAAAGAGTTTTGCAAATTCTGTCTCCAAAAACAAACAAAAAAGAAATGTAAATAAAACATTTTAAAATACCATGTTATTAAGGAAATGCAAGAGTGCCAAGTTTTATTTTTAGATATACAATTTTTTTTAACTTTGAAGTATATCTAATAACTAAGTAGAGATATAAAAATTCTATAGGACTATTTTAATGATATTTAAAATGTAATGTTAATAAAAATATAAATATTCATATGTGCAGTTAATAAAGCTCTAAATCAATAATCTTAGTCTCATGACAACCCAAATTAACACATATACAGCAGTGCTTCTATAAATCAGATTTCAAACTTAAGAGCAGAAACAAAACTCAAATTTGTAATACAAATTAAATAATGGACACTATTTTTAAACCAGGAGTGACACCATGTCTCTTTCCTTTTACACTTGAATCCTGGTTTGAGACCCCACGTACCATTATTTTTAGTGAAATTGGGATATCTGAAGCAAGGTAAAGTGGTAGCATAAAAAAGATAACAGAAGACAAAACTAATTTAACTAGTTATCTCCACCAAGAAAAACTGAATAACCACAAAACTCAAAACTAGAAGAACTGGAATGACGTTGCAAACAAATTTGTATTTCCCTTCTCATTGCAAAAGCAAACACATACAAAGAAACAAATACAGCACCTTCAAACTTTTGATCTGGAGAAAAACATCAATTACTAGAAGAGTTTGAAATCAATTACCAGTAATTTAATTCATATATTAACTTTACTCACCCATGTTAGATTTCCAATATACAATGCAATTCTCTTTCCAGTATACGTATAGACAACATTTGGTGCCGCTCCTTTACCCACATCATCACCAACAGTTGGTGGGAGAGTATCCATGTAATCCCGGTCTTCTGGGGCATCTCCATTATTTGCAGATGGAGATATGACATCGTCATACAAATCTATCTGATCATGCCCACCATATTCAGCTTCCTGAGATACAGAAATAATGCTCTAGATTATACAAAAGCCAAAATACTACTAAACAGATTTGAACACAAATTCAACTTTTTGTTTTAAAAATCTGATAGAAAAAGGCCAAGGATCTCAGTACAAAGCTGTTTTCACTTTCTGTAATAGATGTATTCTTGAACAGGCCTAAAAAGTTAATTTCTTGCCGGGCGCAGTGGCTCACATCTGTAATCCCAACACCTGGGAGGCCGCAACAGGCGGATCATTTGAGGTCAGGAGTTTGAGACCAGCCTAGCCAACATGGTGAAACCACATCTAAATTAGCTGGGCGTGGTGGTACGCGCCTGTAATCCCAGTTACTCAGGAGGCTGAGGCAGGAGAATCACTTGAACCCGAAGGTGGAGATTGCAGTGAGCCAAGATCGTGTCACCGTACTCCAGCCTGGGTGACAGAGTGAGATTCCATCTCAAAAAAAAAAAAAAAAAAAAAATTTTTTTTTTTTACCCTTTTTTTTTTTTTTTTTGTAGAGACCAGGTCTCGATACATTGCCCAGGCTAGTCTCCAACTTCTGAGCTCAAGCAATCCTCCTGCCTCAGCTTCCCAAAGTGTTGTGATTACAGGCTTCAGCCACTGCACCCGGCCTAAAGTTAATTCCTTTATAATGAATCCTACTTGTCCACTGATATTATAATATAAAAAATAAGTTGTTTTGGAAAAATAATGACATGGAGACAAAAGAAAGTAATAACAAAACTTTGCTTGGAAATACTCTTAAGCAACAACACATAAATGCAAATAGAAAAGTTTTTTAATTGACATTGGAAAAATCACCCCAAAATCCAAAGCCATTATATCTTTAATATTTGACCACAGAAAAAGTTACTATTTTATATAGTATTCAGATCTTGTTTTCTAACCCTGAGGAAGCTACTAGTTTTAGAAAAAAGTAGTGAGCTTAGCCACAGGAAAGAAAAGAAATGTGGGCATGTAAATAATTCAGGATGTCATAATAAATGAACAAGGGAAAGAGAAATAACAAACGAAATACATGTAGAACTATCCAAATTAATTATCTTGAAAGTTGTATCATTCTCAGTGAACAAAGAGCTAATGCTTACCTGAATTCTTAGTTATCTAGTCAAGTAAATTAGCAAGAGAAAAGCAACAGACAACAAAACAGAGTATAGTAAAGCTTTCCCACTTTAAAGCTTCACCAGCAGAATTAAAGCAACGCTACTGGGGGTCACTTACATGCCTAAATGATATTCAGAGAAAAAAAACTAAAAGGAAACAGACACAGGAGCAGGAATAATATTGAAAAGAGGATTCAGTTTGTAAATAAGTACATGAAAAATGAAATGCAGGTAAAAGCAGAACACTCAACACTATTTAATTGCCTCTGATAACCATTACTAGACCACAGCTTGACTAAACCTATAGCACAGGAAAATCTCCATTTTTATCTTCTACTCTCCCTTTCCACAACTACTTATGTTGGTGTGAACCATTTTATTCTTATGAGGTGGAACATTTGAGATAAGAAAATGACAATTACAAGACAACTTAAAAGTTCAGACATAATTTACAGATTCTCCCATTTACAATTTTCTAAAGAACTATACAAATGGCACATATAGAGGAGCTCATAGTTCTAGGGACTCTTAGCCAAAATAGTCCATAAATGGATAGAGAATGATCCAGAGAAAAGCATTTGTTATATGATGGTAAATGGATCAACAAGATATTATTATGGGCCTGGGCCACTGTTTTTTTTATTTAAAAGAGAGCTAGAGTAAGATCTTTTGAAAGAAAAAGAAGAAAAAATCCTAGAAGGGGAAATATCATTTATATACATAAATAAAGGGACCTCAAGTAATCATCAGGTAATCTTCTAATTAATGACTTATCCAGTTTCCTAATTACAGAAATCTTTACATGTCAATTTTACTTGTTACGAGGTAGATAGACTATTATAAGACTTACTTAATAAGGGGTCTGGGATCTCAAGGTTAAATCAGGGAACAAAACTATCTTTAACAAAGGGCAGAAAACTAAGACCACAAGTCACTGAATAATGCCATAATTTTATTTTGTTTGTACAGCAATACTAAAATAATCTTTATGAGTTTTTGTTAAACAAAGTAACATGCTCAAATTGCAACGACCACAGAAATTAGGAAAAAAGAGGGTAAGTTTTGTTATGAAGTTTCAGTGTAGCTGAAGCTTCAGGCGCCGTGGCTGCAGCAGTAGTTCCATGCACTTAAGATACTAAAAGGTTTCCCACAAGGGGTGGTGGGCACGTTAAACTCTCTTGCAATCCGGTTCTGTACATCAAGTAGAATTATTAATATTATTCAAAGGGAGTTGAGTTTCCATCCTCCTCAGCAGAAACTATAATCACAATATATGGTCTGAGGGAAAGTAAAAAAGAATGGAAGGATTATTAACAGCAGGACTAAATGTATTTTTATATTTACACTTTCACTTACATAAATAGGTGAACAGATTCTTTGTGTTTTTATTAGCTATAAACCTGTGAAAATGTTTACATAAGTAGACAAAAAATTTCAAGCATAATTGGAGCTACACTAACCTGGTACATCAACAATCACTTACTATTTTTGTCCATCCATGAATTCCTATGTTGACACAAACCAATTTTCCACATAGATATGATTCTACCAATATTTAGGATCAGCCATTTTGTCTGGTAGTTGTCCTGCTTCCAAGTGGTTGTAGTATGATCCTAATTAAGACCACGGTCCTGGGATTTGATCTCCATATGGACTAGTTAGCTTCACTCTGTTCCAAGGCCACAGCCTGTACTCTTAGCCCCAAGAGCATACATTTAAACTTTGTAAAAAAAAAAAATATAATGAATCTGAATGCATTTGCTGCCATTACTAAAAATGAAACTCAAAGCACACTTTCTTGATCAGTAATCTTCCTTTTAATCAGCTTCATATCACATTGATCCTCCACAGTAAAAAAATACAGAATACACCGAACTTTGCTCTTACTTCATAAAGTGAGAAACCATGTATGATGTTTGCAGGAAAAATTATGCAAAATGTGTATTACAGGTCATATATAGAGCTCTGCAAGCCTACTGAACTAATAAAAAGGTTTCCACTTTGTCAAAGAAATATTTAACAGTATCAAATTATATTACATGAGAGGACTTTTCAATTATTACCTTTAATTTTAATGACATTCAAAAACAAGACAATATCAACATCACCCTCTCATTATCTTTGATACCAAATGCTGCCCCATCTCATCTACTGTTCATAGCAGCTAGCTAGCTGCATTACATAAAGCTTGGAGTAAGCAACAGCTCTTAGGGTTTGTAAAAGGACTAATTTTTTTCATTCCCTACCATTCTAAATCACTACAATCATTCAAGGTACTATTCTCTCAACATTTTACACAAGACTATGCTCTACATAATATAGAAATATCTGTTGCCAAGCCAGAGAAAATGGATGATAAAATGACCGAAATCCTGTAAATTTCCTTAAAGCAAGGATTCTCAACATTTTCATTATCCCTGTCTCTCTTCCTTCAAGAAGTTACTTTTAGACATTTTTTCCCTGATTACCCTCCATACAATTTTAATATCACAGGTATATAGTACATATTATATACCACTACTGGGATGAACTTGTTAGCTGTCAAAATATTCATCATTCTCCCTGAAAAGCCTGACATTTTTTTGGTGGTTCTAAAATTACAGTAATATCATTTGAGGCTAGGCATGGTGGTTCATATCTGTTAATCCCATCACTTTGGGAGGCCAAGGCAAGGGCATCCCTGGAACCCAGGAGTCTAAGACCAGCATGGGCAAATTAGGGAGATCCCATCTCAATAACAACAACATGCATATATATATATATATATATATATATATATATATATATATATATATAAATAATTCGTACATTATATGATAGTATTAGTAAATGCACAGCAAAGGCCACTTGTTTCAAAGCCTATTTTAAATTATTTCCATTTAGAGAAATACATGAAGGGGGGAAGTTACATTTCGCGTTTACAAAACATATCCTATACCAACGAAAAGAAATACTAGTATGCAAAATCCAGTAACATAACCTAATGGATATATTTTTAAAGAAAATGTATCATTTTCAGGTTTTACCTAATTATGTTCTGAGTAGATAGTAAAATTGGTTAGTAATCCCTGTAAAAATCCCTTCCTTAACTAATGGTAAGGAAGCCAATTTGGTACTAAAAAATATATCCCACATACACCATAGTGGACAATTCATAAGCAACTAAATTAACTGCATTCATAAAAACAAAATGGAGAAAAGTTCTAGCTTCCCTAAACATTTCTATGCACGTTTCTGAATGAATTCCATCTACGCAGTTCATTCTCAACCTGACGGCTTTATTTCAGACGGTTTTCTAGTAAATATAAGTCATAAACAACGCCTCTCTGATATTTTCCATAATTGGTTCAACAATTGACTAGAATACATAATGACTGAATGTAAAAAAATGATTCATAACATAAAAATTGACTTTTCGGGTGTCTAGGTCTGTAACTTCAAAGTGAATTTTTTTGTTCCAACTACCACCTCTATACACTTTCATTTTTTTAAGTAATTAATTTTTTTGTGTGATAAAGTTTCGCTCTGTCACTCAGGCTGGAGGCAGCAGTGGCCCGATCTTGGCTCACTGCAGCCTCCACCTCCCAGGTTCAAGCAATTCTCCTGCCTCAGCCTCTGGAGTAGTTTCAATTACAGGTGTGTACCACCACACCCGGCTAAATTTTGTATTTTTAGCAGAGACGGGGGTTTTACCACGTTGGCCAGGCCGGTCTCAAATTCCTGACCTCACTCCTGACCTCAAGTGATCCACCTGCTTCAGCCTCCCAAAATGCTGGAATTATAAGCATGAGCCACTACACCTGGCCTACACTTCTATTTTAAAGTTGAGTGGTCAGATTACTAAATCTGTGCTATCAGTGACCCAACTGCTTGACAGACCAGAAACTAAATTTCACATTAAGAGTTTCTGAGTCTCAAACAAGCAACAAAGTATACTACTTAAATGCACGAAGTGCATGTTTTCCCAAAGTTCACCAAATTGTTTTGACTTTCCTCTCCAGAACAACAAAACTCCACAGATAAACATAAAGTAATGGCAATTACAATATAGGACCTGTCAGTGTGCTCTAAGTACAGTAGTCCTCTCTTATCTGAAGGAGGTATGTTCCAAGACCCCCAGTGGATACCTAAAGCCAAGGAAAGCAAGGAACCCTATATATACTACATTTTGCCTTATACATACTTATGATAAAGTTTAATTTATAAAGTAGGCACTGTAAAAATTAGTAATAAAAGAAAAATTATAGTCATGCATGACATGACAATGTTTTGGTTCATATATGTAATGGTGGTTGGATTATAAAGGAACTGAAAAGTTACTATTGTTTAGTGATCTTAGCCTAATGCATGACTCACATGTTTGGGCTGGTGTTAACAAACCCATTGTGCTGCCAGTCATATAAAAGAATGGTACATACAACTACATACAGCACATGATAGCTGACAATAAGTGACTGTGTTACTGGTTTATATATTTATTATATTATACTTTTTTGTTTTTACTCTTTTCTGTATTAATAGAGATGGGGTTTTGACACATTGGCCAGGCTAGTCTCAAACTCCTGGTGTCAAGCAATCTGCCTGCCTTGGCCTCCCAAAGCATGGGGATTACAGGCGTGAGCCACCACACCAAGGCCAATTATACTATACTTTTTATCATTATGTTAGAGTGTACTCTTCCTACTTTAAAATGTTAACTGCACAACAGCCTCAGGCAGGTCTTTCATGAGGTATTACAGAAGGCACTGTTGTCCCAGGAGATGACAGCTCATGCATCGGACTGCCCCTGAAGACCTTCCTGTGGGAAAAGATGCAGAGATGGAAGACTGATATTGATAATCCTGACCCTGTGTAGGCCTAAGCTAATGTGTGTGTCTTAGTTTTTAACAAAAAAGCTTAAAAAAAAAACAAACAAAAAACAAAGGCCAGGTGTGGTCGGCTCATGCCTGTGATTCCAGCCTCCTTTGGGAGGCTGAGGCAAGAGGATCACGTGAGGCCAAGAGTTTGATACCTGTGCAACTCATTTTGTCTCTAATAAACTTAATTTTAAAAGTTTAAAAAAATAATAGAAAAGAGTTTAGGCCAGGTGCGGTGACTCATGCCTGTAATCCCAGAACTTTGAGAAGCCGAGGTGAGAGGGATCACTTGATGTCTGGAGTTTGAGACCAGCCTGGCCAACATAGTGAAACCCCATCTCTACCAAAAACACAGAAATTAAGCAGGCATGGTGGTGTGTGCCTGTAGTCTCAGCTACTCAGGAGGCTGAGGCAGGACAACTGCTTGAACCCAGGAGGCAGACGTTGTGGTGCGCCAAGATCATGCCACTGCACTTCACCCTGGGTGACAGAGACTCCATCTCAAAACAAAACAAAAAACAAAGAAAAAAGTTTATAAATAAGGATATACAGAAAATATTTTATAGTTATATAATGTGTTTGTGTTTTAAACTGTTATTACTGAAGAGTCTAAGAAGTCTATAAAGTAAAAACAGGCCAGTCACAGTGGCTCACGCCTGTAATCCCAACACTTTGGTAGGTCAAAGCAGGAACACAGCTTGAGCCTAGGAGTTTGAGACTAGCTGGGACCACACAGCGAGACCTTACCCCTACAAAAAATAAAATATTAGCCAGGTATGGTGGCACATGCCTGTAGTCTCAGCTGCTCTGGTGGCTGAGGCAGGGGGGCTGCTTGAGCCTGGAAGGTCAAGGCTGCAGCAAGCCACAACTGCACTACTGTACTCCAGCCTAGATGACAGCGAGAAAATGTTTCAAATAAATAAAGTGAAAACATTACAGCAAGCTAAGTTTAATGTATTATTGAAAAAAAAGTTTAAATTTAGTGTAGCCTGAGTGAACTGTACAGTTTATGACATCTACAGTACGGTACAATAATATCCCAGATCTTCACATTCACTCACCAGTCACTTACTCACTCTCCCAGAGCAACTTCCAGTCACGCAGCTTCCTTTCATGAAGGCCCTATACAAGTATGCCACTTTTTATCTTATTTTTCTTATAAGATGTAACGTTTAATATATGAGAGCAAGGAACACCCTGACTTTTTATCTTTTATACCAAGATTTTCACTTACCTTTTCTATGTTTAGATATATTAAATACACAAATACTTACCATTGTGTTACAAGTGCCTAAAGTATT
Organism: Cebus imitator; assembly: GCF_001604975.1. Classification (NCBI taxonomy): domain Eukaryota; kingdom Metazoa; phylum Chordata; class Mammalia; order Primates; family Cebidae; genus Cebus; species Cebus imitator. Next base: position 337,002 of record NW_016107729.1, on the reverse strand, counting down.
CAGTACAGTAATATGCGGTACAAGTTTATAGCCTAGGAGCAACAGGCCACACAATATAGCCTACATGTGTACTGGGTTGCACCATCTAGGTTTGAAATGTAAAAGCACCCTATGATCACATGATTAAAGCACCTAAGCATGGACTTCTCAGAACATATCACATCGTGAAGCGACACACGACTGTATAACAATTTGCTGTAATAAAAGTTACCTAAATATAGTATCTCTCAAAGTATCTTACTGTATGTAATATTTTCAGACCTCAGAACCACAGGTTCTGAAAACACAGAAAGTGGAACTGTGGATAAGGGTGGACTACTGTGTCTAGGTATCTCTAAGCTCCCCTGCAGTGTACTCTAAGGGTGGAGACTATCTAATCTTTGTATCCCTCGTTGCTGGCACATATCAGACACTCAACAAATGTATTTTGAGTAATTCAATTATTATTATTATTATTTTTTTTTGAGAAAGGGTCTCACTCACTCTGTCACCCAGGCTGGAGTGCAGTGGCCCAATCTCGGCTCACTGCAACCTCTCCCTCCTGGGTTTAAACCATTCTTCTGCTTCAGTTTCTCCAGGAGCTGGGATTACAGGCAGGCACCACCATGGCCGGCCAATTTTTGTATTTGACAGAGATGGGGTTTCACCATGTTGGCCAGGCTGGTCTGGAACTCCTGACTTCAAGTCTGTCCACCTCGGCCTCCCAAAGTGCTTTGGGAATCCCAAAGGGATTTCAGGTGTGAGCCACCACACCTGCCCTGAATTCAATTTTTAAATTATTTAGTTTTGGCCAGAATTTTTAAATCTACAATTACTAAATATTGGGCTAGTAATTACTGCACTTGAGTATAAATCCCAGTTCAAACTGAATTGATACACTATTGAGTGTGAGACAGAATCACTTCCTCCTCAATTTCAAGTAGTATGGAGGTTTGAAAGATGTTCAAATTCTCCTTCCAAATGTTCTCAACCTGGTGACATTCAAAGACCTCTAACTTAAGAACTAAAAAGAGAACCCATAGGAGTAGCCAGTGCCTTGTGTCTCCTCCCCCTTGATTCTCCATTCTTAACTCACCTAGTGAAGAAAGGAACTCTATTAGTTTCACTAACTTATTCACAATCTTTCCCCAAACAAATTAGTTTCTGCTAAGACTGTTGAATGCCTCACACTTTTTTCTCTGTACTTCAATAAATGCAAATCACTTTTTGAAATAATACTGTGCCTTACCAAAATACAGAAATGCTTGCAATAAGTATGACATTTAAAACAGAAGATTCAGCAGAATACAGNAAAAAAAAAAAAAAAAAAAAAAAAAAAAAAAAAAAAAAAAAAAAAAAAAAAAAAAAAAAAAAAAAAAAAAAAAAAAACCAGTAGCAAACTGAAATACAGACTATACCAAATTTCAAAGTATATAAATCCAATTAGAACTACAGTTCACACTGGAAAACAAAGATTTTTAAAAAATGTTTACAACAGTTTTGAGGCCAAAATAAGTTAAAACTGGCTAATACTTAGTATTTTACCCAACTACAATAAAACAAGAGTTCTAGTCTCCGATAACTAGTAGAAATAAGGTCACCAGCTAATAAAGATTAAATCAGTTGTAAATAATTTTGTGGTTGCCCCTAAGATTTTGGAAAAATATTGCAATGATAGAAACATATTTTTAAAAACAGGATAAGTTTGTGACTGGGCGCGCGGGTCACAAACTATCTTTTTGTGACCTTTTTTTTGGGGGGGGGTACAAGAATTACCACAGCAAGCAGTGGTATGCAAAAGGATATACAAATCAATCAATTATTGACTGACCAATGACATGCAAAATAACAAAAACAATGCCTCAATTTAACCTGGCCATTAATCTATTCAAACACAAAAATTTTACTGGTAAAATTATACAACTGTGTTAGATATAATGCGGCAAAGTTACATTTAAAAGGAGTCCCTCACTGGATCCACAAAACTAATCTCAGCACTTGCTATCACTCCCTCCAGCTATCTGAATAAGGGAGATGTCCCTCTCAAATTAAGTCTCCAAAAGCCTAAAAATATTTCATTAAGAGGTACTGAAAAGCCTTAACTTCTAAAATTGTGTCCCAATTCTTCTTTTATTGCGCATTGAAAGGTGAAGCAATGTATTCTCTGTAAGAAAAGCTAATAAAGGCAATCTTGAACACTTAATCATTGTTCCTTTACTTGCAGTTACGGCCCTCTTTTAAACTCACTATTACATTCATTTGAGAAATAAAAGGAAAAAGTTTCCTAGAGGTCTTACAGGCGTGTAAGACCTGTAAGCGTTAGAATCTGTGTTGCACTCGAGGAATCTGTCTGATTTGTAATTGACACAACTCAAGCTTTATATTTAAAACATAAGCACAATTTTTAAAACACAAAGATTTAAAAACTTAACCTTTGATTACAACGTATTACATCTATAAACAAATCCAATCTTCAACGGAGTCGCAAACATTTAAAGCCAACTGGTAGTTTTGTTTTCTAGTATTTAAACCAGAGGCACAAAGTCATTCCTGAAAAATAGAACAGCAAAGATCTCTTGAGTTTGTTTTCAACAAGCCTGAGCAACTAGTCACGAATATGATCGTTAATGGAGGAGAAATAAACACATTAGCCAGTAGAATTTTATTAAGCTTTTCATAAGGACCTGGGAAATACAAAAAAAAAAAATAATAAAGCTTTTAGGAACGCCGAAGTTAGGCACAATTTAATTTTTTAAAATGTGTTACTACATTAAATGCAGTAAAGATAGGAACAGCAGGTTCAGACCTTAAACGTCACTACTCCAGCAACAAACGACATCTTTTGCAAGGATGCCCATTGTCAGACATCACAGCTCCGCGTTACCTCTAAGCAACATCGTTCAGGAAAACCTTGCATTCTCACTTTCGCCCAACCTTCCAAAAGGTAACGCGAGGGAGGGGGAGGAGATTTAACTCTTTGTTTTCGAAAATAGGGTCTTATCTACAACTCTTAATTTTCAAGCCACACCGTAAGGATTTGGGGAGAACGTTCTTTCATTTTAATCACTATGAGATCTGTTTGATGAGCTACCATCTTTTTTGTTCCATCCAACCACCGCGTTTCCAATTCTTCCTTTTGGTCCCGGCCACACATCTTCACAGGTATTTTCATCATAAAGGCCAACAACGACTGGGCTTCAAAAGCACTGCAAGTCCTGGATTAATGAGGCAGGACCAGCGCGCCGACTTTTAAATACGATCTGAGGCTCCAAAAGTCAAAGGACTTGTTGCAAATGAGCCTGCACCTCAGCTGCCTTCATAAAGTGTGAGGGGAGGAGGAGGAAGGCGCCACGCCGAAACCTGTCGTAAACCCGAGCAGAAGAGCCCCGGGGACTGGGCGCGCGGGATACAAAGGGCCGTGAATGCGGCCTTCCAAGAAGCGACCGTGCGCGGGCAGGGAGACAAAATGGAGCGATGGGAGGAATCGGAGCCCCAGTGGCAGCGGCAGGGAAGGGGCGGCGGCGGCGGGCGCGCACCCCGCCAGGGCTTCCCCTCCGGCCAGCGGCGGGGGAGGGGATGCGGCGGCGGCCAGTTCTCCCCGCCGCTTACACGCGGCCCCACTGCCCCGGGCCTAGCGCGGCGGGAAGCGCCAGCCGGGTGCCGCCAACAATGGGGAGCGAGGCAGCGGCGGCGAGGGAGGGGCCGACGGCAGCTGCACGGCGGCCGGCGGCCTGCGTCCGCGCTGCGGGCGCCGCGGCGGGTCGCCGCACCCGCGGTCCGCGAAACGACGCGGTAGAACAAGGGGCGAGGCGGGCGCCACGCCGGGGGTCGACGGTGCGGCCCAGAGGCGGCAAGGGCGCACAGTCTGCAGTCGCGTCGGCTCGCCGCCCGCAGCGGGCCCCGGGTCAGCGTCCCGGCCGCAGCGCCGCCCGCTTCGGCGGTGGGGACCCGGGCTCTCACGTACCTGGTTGAACTCTTCGCCCACATCCGCGTAAATGTCTATGTGGTCCACGCCGTCCGCCATCTTCCCTCAGCCTCGGCCGCCGCCACCTCCTGCAGGTCCGCCCGCCGCGGCAGCAGCAGCGGATCTAGCGGCGGGGGCGGGGCGCTTGCGTCACTTCCGAGGCCCGAGGGATGGAGGCGGGGGCGACAGGGGCCGACCGGGGGCGGGGACTCTGCAGCTCAGCTGCTCTGATGGCTGAGGGAAAGCTGCGCCTCTGAGGGCAAAAGCCGTTTCTTTTGTGTCTGGGTGAAGCTCGGGAGTGGGGACCGTTTCTTTGTCCTAGTCGCGCATTCAGCTTACCAGTGGGTCCCACCTGTTTCACCCATCGTCTTTTCACGTTGCCTCTGGCAACGTTTTTGTTAATATTTTCATTTCTCCTTTTTTCTTATGTTTCTCAAATCCAGGACTTCTAAAGGTGGAAGTCTTATGTCCATGTTTAAATTCAAAATGTAACCCCTGGAGATTCTGTGAGCGCCTTAAGACCAAAAACAATGTCTTGATTCTGCATCCTCAGAGACCAGCAGAGTTTTATTTGCATCGTAAACCCGCTAGATACCCATCAGTGGTTATATTTGTCTGCTGTTTATGTTGCCATTTCCATCTCTCATCATCATGGGTTTCTTTCCTCTCGCCTTCCTCTCGCATTCATTGTCCTTCATTTTTTCCTCAGATCTGCAGTAGGTTGTCTCTGGCATAGTTCAGATGCTTCTAACATGAATGCAGTCATCTAGTACCCACCCAAGACAGTGGAGGTATCTTGAGGCCAGGGGCTTCTCTCTCAGAATCATAGAATGTCCCAACGGGAAGGGAACTGGAAAGGTGTCCTTAGGTCCAAACATCTCATTTTACAGAAGAGAAGACTGAGGCCTAATAGGACATAAGCGATTTAACCAGGTCACATGGTCTGTAAAGGTCGGAACATTCAGCCACAATACTTTATTCAAAGATGTCTCGCCAGCTTGAAGCCTTCCCCTATATTCTTTATTTTTAACTCATTAAAAATATATATATAACGATAGATCCAAGGTGGCCGTTTAGGAACAGCTCAGGATTGCAGCTCCTAGTGAAAGCGCAGAGGGTGAGTGGACGTCGCATTTTTATTGCCCACGGACTAGGAAATTCCCAGTCGGAAGAGCTCCATGGGTCGCCAGAGTGGCTGTTTCAGCCAGCGCGGCTGTGCCGGCCGGCGCATCTGCTTTGCCCCGCACGGCTGCTTTGTCGGCGCCCCGGAGCAGCGGTTCTCTGTACAAAATACAGCGGTCTGGGTGCCCTTTTGGCTGGCAATTGGAGCCACGGGAAGTCGCCCATTTGTCTGTTTAAAAAGGGGACTGAGCAGGGAGCCAGGACAGTAGATTCCAGGGCAAAAAAAGCGCCAGGAATCTCAGTGCCACTATGTAAGCCAGCACAGTGAGTTGTCGCACGGGAAAAAACACACACCGCAGCGCCTCTTCAACAGGCGACTGGAACACCAACTTAAAAAAAAAAAAAAAAAAGGCTCTGAGGCAGGGAGCCAGGCGACCAGGCTCGGCTGATCCCACCCCCACAAAAGAACAGTAATCAGAAACTCTCTGGATTGAGAGTTTCACAGCAAGCGCAGCTGAACCCGGGACGGTCCAGCTCTGTGGGGGAGGGGTGTCTGCCATTACCGAGACAGCCCACCGCTACGGAGGTAGTCAACCAATGCTGAGGCAGCCCGCCGTTGCCAAGGTAACCCACCACTGCTGAGGCAGCCCGCCGTTGAGAAGGCAACCTGCCACTACAGAGAGACTCCGCCCCAACAGAGGCGGGCCACCATTGCCAAGGAGGTTCTAACTACACGCGTATAAACAGGACTGCAGGGAAGTTCACTTGGCAGCTGGGCACAGCCCACAGCAGCTCAACAAAGCCTCTACAGGCAGACAGTGACTGGGCTGCGTCCTTGCTGGGCAGGGCAGCTCTGAAGGGGGGAAAAAAAAAATAAAAAGAAGGCAGCAGCATAACTGAAACTCATAAAGCCCTAAATCCCTGGGACAGAGCACCTGGGAACAAAAAGCAGTTTATGAGTTCTGCTGCAGCAGACCTAAACGTGCCTGCCCAGCAGCTCCGAATGAACAACGGAGCTCACAGCTCAGCATTTGAGCTCCTATAAAAAAACAGACCATCTCCTCAAGCAGCTCCCTGACCCCTATAGATTCAAAGAACCACCTCATAAAGGAGAGATCAGATAGACACTTGGCAGGTATCCTTCTGGGACAAAGATAGCAGAAGAAGAAAACTGGTAACAACAAAACTTACTGTTCAGCACCTGCTGCAGGTGAACCCCAGGCAAGCAGGGCCTGGAGTGGACCTCAGCAGACCTACAGCAGAGGGGCCAGACTGTCAGAAGGAAAACCAAGAAACAGAAATAACCTCATCATCAACAAACGGAACGTCCACGCAGAGACCCAATCTGAAAGCCAGCAACTACAAAGTCGACAGGTGGATAAATCCATAAAGATGGGAAGAAACCAGCGCAAAAAGGATGAAAACACCTGAAACAAGAAAACCTCTCCTCCTATAAGGGATCACAACTCCTCACCAGCAAGGGAACAAGGTTGGAGGGAGAACGAGTATGATGAAATGACAGAATCAGACTTCAGAAGGTGGGTAGTAAGAAACTTCTGTGAACTTAAAGAACACATTCTAACCAAATGCAAGGAACCTAAGAACCTTGAAAAAAGATTTGACGAAATGCTAACGAGAATGGACAAAATAGAAAGGAATATAAGTGAATTGATGGCACTGAAAAACACAACACGAGAACTTCGCGAAGCATGCATAAGTATCAACAGCCGAATTGACCAAGCAGAAGA
>NW_016107729.1:326333-328679 GCF_001604975.1 Cebus imitator | reverse complement strand
CAATCTTGCATGTTCTTCACATGTACCCCATAACCTAAAATGCAATAAAATAAATAAATGGGGAAAAAATTATATATATATATATATATATATATATATATATACACCATATTAGAGCATGTGTCCTGAGAAACAGACTGGCCAGAAATCATTCACAGAATGATAAGCCAAACAACATCTGTAAGGTTGAGCATCTCTAATCCAAAAATTTGAAATCCTCCAAAATCCGAAACTTTTTGAGCACTGACATGATGCCACAAGTGGAAAATTCCACACCTGATCTTATGTGGCATGTCACAGTCAAAATGCAGTCAAAACTTTGTTTCATGCACAAAATAACTAAAAATATTGTATGAAATAATCATCAGGCTATGTATATAAGGTATATGTGAAACATAAATGAATTTCATTTAGACTTTGGTCTCATCTCCAAGATATCTTATGTATATGCAAATGTTCCAAAATCCCCCAAAATCCGAAATCCAAACAGTTCTAGTCCCAAGCATTTTGGATAAAAAGACTCAATCTGCTCCTGATATGGTGGAAAAAGCTTGTTTGCCATCATGGAGACCAGTCTAGTGATCTGGGTACCCATTTCTAATCAGACATTTTATCAGCTAGATGACCTCAGTCAGGTTTTAACTCTCATCTTCAATCTCAGAATCTTTAAAATCTAGGCAATAATATCTATCTCACCAAGTTGAAGGCTGGTGATAATTTAAATGAGTTAATATGTAAAGTGTCCTGTCCTGTTCTAAGAATCAGTATTTAGATATGAATTCACTTTCTTTCATGGGGTATTACTGAAGAAAAGAGACAATGAAGTTTAAAGGTGAGACCATTTTCCAGATTGGTGGTGTGGTAGGCAGAATAATGGCCCACCATAGATGTTCATATTCTTATCCTTGAAATCTGTGAATATGTTATCTTTGCAGACATGATTAAGTTAAGGATCTTGAGGTAGGGTTAGGGAGACCTTGATTGCACCGCAGGCTCGAAGTAATCACAAGGGCATTTAGAAGTGAAAGAGGGAGGCAATAGAATCAGAGAAGATGCAAGGATAGAAGCAGTTTATTTTCTTTCAACACAATTAAAAACTGTTCCAGCCAGCACAGTGGCTCGCGACTGTAATCTCAGAACTTTGGGAGGCCGAGGAGGGAGAATTGCTTGAGCACAGGAATTTGAGATCAGCCTGGGCAACATAGGGATATCTTGTCCCTACAAAAACATCAAAAAATTAGCCAGGCATAATGTTGTGTGCACCTGTAGTCCCAGATACTCAGGAGGCTGAGGTGGGAGGATCACTTGAGCCTGGGAGGTTGAGGCTACAGTGAGCCATAATTGTACCATTGCACTCCAGCCTGGGTGACAGAGTGAGACCCTGTCTCAAAAAAAAAATTATTTCAAGGCTCTGACTTCTGTTGTTGTTTGTAAAGTCAGCTGTCAATGTGACTATTGCCTCTTTGAAGTTAATTGGTCCTTTTTTTTTCTGGTTGCTAAGATTTTTCTCTTAGACTTTAGTTTTGTGTTCTATTACCATGTGTGCTTGGAAGTGTATTTCTTGTTATTTATGATGCTCAGGATTCACTGAACCTCTTGAATATATAGATTGATGTGTTTTATGAGTTTTGGAAAATTCTCAACCATTACCTCTTCAAATATTGTTTCTGCCCCTACTCTCTTCTCTCCTTCTGTGACTCAAATTAAATATATGTGGGTGGTCAGGTGCAGTGGCTCACGCCTGTAATCCCAGCACTTTGGGAGGCTGAGGTGGGTGGATTGCCTGAGGTCAAGAGTTCAAGACCGGCCTGACCAACATGGCAAAACTCTATCTCTACTAAAAATACAAAATTAGCCGGGCATAGTGGCACATGCTTGTAATCCCAGCCACTCAGGAGGCTGGGGCAGGAGAATCGCTTAAACCCAGAAGGTGGAGGTTGCAACTGTAAGGTTGAGCATCTCTAATCCAAAAATTTGAAGTGCCCCAAATCTGAAACTTTTTGAACATAGACATCATGTCACAAGCGGAAAATTCCTCACTTGATCTTATGTGCCAGGTCGCAGTCAAAATGCAGCCAAAATTTTGTTTCATGCGCAAGATAACTAAAAATATTGTATGACATAATCTTCAGGCTATGTGTGTAAGGTATATGTGAAAGATAAATGAATTCCCGTGTAGACTTAGGTCCCATCTCCAAGACAAATGCAAATCTATAAATATTTTACACTTGCTATCATTCCAATTTACTCCAAATAAGTTAATGCCATAATCTCCATAGGAACATGAGCTAAGATCATACCATTGCACTCCAGCCTGGACAACATGAGTGAAACTCCATCTCAAAA
>NW_016107729.1:309775-326083 GCF_001604975.1 Cebus imitator | reverse complement strand
TTTTTTTTTTGTCTCTCCATGCTTCATTGTAGGTAGCTTTTTTCTGGTATATTTTCTAGATTATAATTCTCCCTCCTATGGTATTAAGCTCATCTATTGAGATATTAATTTTGTGTTTTTTTGTAATTTTAGATTCTAGAATTTCTACTTGATTCTTTAAAAAACCTCTTAAGTTTATTTTTATGGCATCTAATTATTTGCCAAAATTGTCAGTCTTGGCTTTTATCTCTTTGAATATAGCAGGCATCGCTGGTTTACAATCTGGGGTCTCTGATAATTTCCACATCTGGGATTCCACTGAGACTGTTATGTGTTATATTCTGGCTGTGGACCACTTTCAGCAATCAAAAAAATATAAACTCAAATATTTAAGAAGAGTAGGAAAGAGATTGGAAAGCAGGTAATGTTCTAAGGATCTCTGTATGTCTGCTTTTTCTCTGTACAGAATAACTTTCCTTTTCCATGCGCATGGCAATGCAACAATGCAACCTAAATGCAAGTTCAAGGGTTCAAATAACCACCATTTAAGAAAATATTCAGCAGTCTTAGTTTCATTTATAAAATCTAGGAAATGCCAAAGTAAGGTTTTCGGTGCTGGAAAAAAAACATCTAAGGAAAAAGTAACCGATTAACCCAATTGTTATGACATTCTACTCCTATGCCAATCAAGTTTTTTAAAGAGAATGGAGCCCAGAATAAAAATGTGGCTGACACAGCCTACCCTGTAAGTCAAGAAATGGTAGAGAATACTCAGTGAAAGATGGTTGCTTTGAGCTAGACAGACATCTCAAAGAATGTCTAACATATTCCACTTATTAGATGACAACATATAAAGTCATCATGGTTAGGGAAGACAAATGCAAATCTGTAAGTATTTTACACTTGCTATCATTCCAATTTACTCTAAATAAGTCAATACCATAATCTCCATGGGAACATGATTTGGGTTCCAATATATTACAGGCCATAGTTTAGCCCAGTGGTCCCCAAACTTTAAAAAATATTCACTCTAGCCAGGCACAGTGGCTTGTACCTGTAGTCTCAGCTGCTCGGGAAGCTGAGACAGGAGGATCTCTTGAACCCAGGAGTTTGAGGCTGTAGCAGCTGTAGTGAGCTATGATTACAACACTGCACTCCAGCCTGGGTGACAAACTGAGACCTCTTCTCTAAAAAAAAAAAAAAGAAAAAGAAAATTAAAAAAAAATTTAATTAAAATACCTCTATCAATATAACATTTGAAAACACTCAGCCATAATATATGTAAATTGAAACATTATTTTATTTAAATTTTTTATGTTAACACCATGAACACAATACAAATATACAATTTTAAATCATGAAGTAAGATTTTTAAATATCTTGCTATGCATAAAGGCCGTACATTATTATTAGTGGATTTAAGTCCATATTTCAAATAGTCTTTTTTGATTTTTTAAAATTTAAAACATTTTAATTTTTGTGTGTACATAGTAGGTATATTATATTTATGGGGCACATGAGATGTTTCGATAGAGGCATGCAATGTGAAATAATCACATCATGGAGAATGGGTATCTGTTCCTTCAAGCATTTATTCTATGTGTTAAAAACAATCCAATTACATTCTTTTAGCTATTTTTAAATATGCAATTAAGTTATTATTGACTATATAGTCACCCTGCTATGCTATCAAATAGTAGGTCTTATTCATTCTTTCTGTGTTTTTGTACCCATTAACTATATCCACTTTTGACCCCCAAACCCTCATTACCCTTCCCAGCCTCTGGCTACCATCCTTCTATTCTGTATGTCCATGAGTTCAATTGTTTTTTTAGATCTCACAAGTAAATAAGAACATGCAATGTTTGTCTTTCTGTCTTTCTGTGCCTGGCTTATTTCACTTAACATAATGATCTCCAGTTCCATCCATGTTGTTGCAAATGAAGGATCTCACTTTTCTTTCTTTTTTGTGTAGCTGAGTGGTACTTCATTGTATATACATATCACATTTTCTTTATCCATTAATCTATTGATGGACACTTAGGTTGCTTCTACATTTTAGCTGTTGTAAATAGTGCTGTAACAAATATAGGAGTGCAGATATGTCTTTGACAAAATTATTTTCTTTCTTTGGGGTATATACCAAGCAATGGGATTGTTGGATCATTTGATAGCCCAATTTCTAGTTTTATGAAACTAGTTTTATGGAACCTCCAAACTGGTGACAATAGTGGTTCTACTAATTTATATTCCTACCAAAAGTGTACAAGTGTTCCCTTTTCTCTACATCCTTGCCAACATTTGTTATCTCCTGTCATTGGGATAAAACCACTTTAACAGGGGTGAGATGATGTCTCATTGCAGTTTTGATTTGCATTTTCCTGATGGTCAGTGATGTTGAGCAACTTTTCATATAACTGTTTGCCATTTGTATGTCTTCTTTTGAGAAATGTCTAGTCAGACCTTTTGCCCATTTTTAATCAGATTATTAGATTTTTTTCCTTTGGAGTTATTTGAGCTCCTTATATGTTCTATTTATTAATCCTTGGATAATAAAGATGGGTAGTTTGCAAATATTTTCTCCCATTCTGTGGGTTGTTGTATTAGTCCATTCTTACACTGCTATAAAGAACTACCTGAGACTGGGTAATTTGTGAAGAAAGAGGTTTAATTGACCCACAGTTCCACAGAATGTACAAAAGGCATTGCTGGGGAGGCCTCAGGAAACTTACACTCATGGCAGAAAGGCAAAGGGAAAGCAAGCAGGTCTTTACATGGTGGCAGGAGAGAACAAGAGAAGGGGGAAGTACCACATTTTTAAACAACCAGATCTTATGAGAACTCCTCACTATCATGACAACAGGAAGGGGGAAGTCCACCCCGATCAATGATTCAGTACCTCCCATTAGGTTCCTCCCCAACATTGGGGATTACAATTCAGCATGAGATTTGGGTGGGGACACAGACGCAAACCATTTTATTCCTCCCCTGGGCCCTCCCAAATCTCATGTTTTTCTCATATTTCAAAACCAACCATACCTTCCCAACAGTCCCCCAGAGTCTTGACTTATTCAAGCATTAACTCAAAATTCAAATCCAAAGTCTTGTCTGAGACAAGGTAACTCCCTTCCACCTGTGAACCTGTAAAATCAAAATAAGTTGGTTACTTCCAAGATACAAAGATGGGACAGGCATCAGGTAAATGCTCCCATTCCAAAAGGGATAGATTGGTCAAAACAAAGGGGCCCCATGCAAGTCCAAAACCTAGCAGGTCAGTCATTAAAACTTAAAGCTCTAAAATACTTTTGTTTGATTTCATGTTTCACATCCAGTTCACACTGATGCAACAGGTGGTCTCCCAAGGCCTTGGGCAGCTTCTCCCTGTGGCTGATTTCATGGGCTGGTGTTGAGTGCCTACAGCTTTTCCAGGTCCATGGTGCAAGCTATTGGTGAATCTACCATTCTGGGCACTGGAGAACAGTGACCCTCTTCTCAAAGCTCCATTAGGCAGTGCCCAGTAAGGACTTTGTGTGGGTGCTCCAATCCCATATTTCTCCTCCACACTGCCCTAGTGGAGGTTCTCCATGAGGGCTCTGCCCATCCAGCAGACTTCTGCCTGAACATCCAGGCATTTCTATATGTCCTCTGAAATCTAGGCAGAGGCTCCGAAACCTCAACTCTTGGCATCTGTGCACCCACATCCCAACACCACATGGAAGCTGCCAAGGCTTGGGGCTTGCACCCTCTGAAGCAATGGCCTGAGCTGTATCTTGATCCCTCTTAGCCACAGCTGGAGCTGGAGCAACTGGGACACAGGGTGCCATGTCCTGAGACAGCACAGAGCAGTGGGGCTCTGGGCCTTGCCCACAAAACCATTTTTCCCTCCTAGGCCTTCAGACCTGTGAGGGGAGAGGCTGCTGTGAAGGTCTCTGAAATGCCCTAGAAGCATTTCCCTCATGGTCTTGGCTATTAAAATTTGGCTTCTCTTTACTTATATCTGCAGCCTTGAATTCTTCTCCAGAAAACGTTTTTTTTTCTTTTTCTACCATGTGGTCAGGTTGCAAATTTTTCAAACTTTTATGCTCTACTCCCTTTAAATGTAAGTTCTAATTTCAGACCATCCCTTTGTGAACACATATGAGCATATGCTGTTCGAAGCAGCCAGGTGACCCCTTGAATGCTTTGTTGCTTAGAAATTTCTTCCACCAGATATCCTAAATTATCTCTCTCAAGCTCAAAGTTCAACAGATCCCTAGGGTAGGGGCACAATGTCATCAGTCTCTTTGCTAAAGCATAGCAAAAGCAACTTTTACTCCAGTTCCCAATAAATTACTCATCTCTATCTGAGACCTCCACAGATTGAACCTCATAGTCCATATCACTATCAGCATTTTAGCTACAACCATTTAACAAGTCTCTAGGAAGTTAAAAACTTTCCCTCACCTTCCTATCTTCTTCTGAACCATACAAACTGTTCCAACCTTTGCCCATCACCCAGTTCCAAAGTTGTTTCCGTATTTTCAGGCATCTTTATAGCAATGCCCCGCTTCTCTGGTACCAATTTTCCATATTAGTCTGTTCTTACACTGTTGTAAAGAACTACCTGGTACTGAGTAATTTATGAAGAAAAGAAGTTCAGTTGACTCACAGTTCTGCAGTCTGTACAGGAGGCATGCTGGGAAAGCCTTAGGAAACTTACCATCATGGCAGAAAGGCAAAGGGGAAGTGAGTGTGTCTTCACATAGTGGCAAGAAAGAAAAAGAGTAAAGGTGGAAGTGCTACACATTTTTAAACAAGCAGGTCTTGTGTAAGCTCACAGCTACAAGAACAGCAAGGAGGAAATCTGCCCCCATGATCCAGTCACCTCTGATATAATTTGGCTCTATTTCCCCACTCAAATTTCATTCAAATGGTAATCTCCATGTGTCAGGAGAGGGGCCCAGTGGGAGGTGATTGAATCATGGGTCACATGATTCCTATGGCATGATTCCTGAAACAGGATACATGGCTGGGAAGGGCTCAGAAAACTTACATTCAGGATGGAAAGATTAAGGGGAAGCAAGACACATATTACACAGCTGCAGGAGAGAGAAAGAGAGTAAAGGGGGGAGTGCCACACGCTTTCAACCAGGTCTCATGTGAACTCACTTGGTTGGTAGTATGGACATTTTAACAATATTTATTCTGCTAATCCATAGACATCAAATATTTTTCCATTTTTGGAGGGTCCTCTTTAATTTTTTCCATCAGTGTTTTATAGTTTCATTTAATTAAATACCCAGGAATTAACTTAACCAAAGAGGTGAAAGATCTATAGAGATCTTTCTATGTTTTATGGTTGGCTATTGTAAATGGAATTACTTTTTTTTATCTTTTTCAGATTGTTCAGTGTTGGCATAAAGAAATTGCTACTGAGTTTTGCATGTCAATTTTGTATTCTGCAACTTTACTTACTTTGTTTGTCAACTCTAAGATTTTTTGATGGAATCTTTAGATTTTTCCAAATATAAGATGATATAATCTGCAAACAAGGATACTTTGACTTCTTCCTTGCCAATTTGGATGCCCTTTATTTCTTTTGACTGATTGCTCTAGCCAGGACTTCCAGTACTATGTTGAATAACAGTGGTGAAAGCGGTCATCCTTGTTGTGTCCCAGATCTTAGAGAAAAGGCTTTCATATTTTCTCCACTTAATATAATACTAGCTGTGAGCCTGTTATATATGGCTTTTATTATGTTCAGGCATGTTTCTTCTACATCCAGTTTTTTGAGGATTTTTATCGTAAAGGAATGTTGAATTTTATCAAATGCTTTTTCTGCAGCTATTGAAATCATTATGTTTTTTGTCCTTCATTCTGTTGATATGATGTATCATGTCAATTGATTTGTGTATGTTGAACCATCTTTCCATCACAGGGATAAGTCCCACTTGGTCATGATAAATGCTCTTTTTAGTATGTTATTGAATTTGATTTGCTAGTATTTTGTTGAAGATTTTTGCATCAATATTCATCAGAGGCTGGGCATGGTGGCTCATGCCTGTAATCCCAGCACTTTGGGAGGTTGAGGTGGGCAGATCACTTGAGGTCAGGAGTTTGAGACAAGCCTGGCCAACATTATAAAACCCCATCTCTATGAAAAATACAAAAATTAGCCAGGCATGGTGGTGGGTGTCTGTAATCCCAGCTACTTGGGAGGCTGAGGAAGAATTGCTTGAACCCAGGAGGCGGAGGTTGCAGTAAGCTGAGACTGCACCACTGTACTCCAGCCTGGGCAACAGAGAGAAAAAAAAAAAAAAAAAAAAAAAATATATATATATATATATATGCACATACATATATTTCCCTCATATACATATGTGTGTGTGTGTGTATATATATATATATATACACATATACACACATGTACATATACATATATATGTATATATATACATATAAGCATGTGTAGGTATATATATGTATATATATTCATCAGAAACATTGGCTATAGTTTTCTTTTTTTTTTGATGTTTACCTGATTTGGGTATCAAGGTAATATTGGCATCATAGAATGAGTTTGGAATCATTCCCTCCTCCTCTATTTTTTTGAATAGTTTGAGTAAGATTGTTGTTAGTTCTTCTTCAAATATTTGGTAGAATTCAGCAATAAAACCACGAGGTCTTGGGCTTTTCATTACTGGGAGTCTTGTTATCATAGCCTCAATCTTGTTATTTGTTATTGGTCTGTTCTGGTTTTACAGTTCTTCCTGGTTCAATGTTGGTAGGTTGTATGTGTTTAGGAATTTGTCTATTTCTTCTAGATTTTCCAATTTATTGGCATAGAGTTGCTCATAGTAGCCACTGATGATCCTTTGAATTTCTGCAGTATCAGCTCTAATATCTCCTTTTTCATTTTTGATTTTATTTATTTGTATCTTCTCTATTTTTTTCTGAATAAGGGTTTTTCAATTTTGTTTAACTTTTCAAAATGTCAACTTTTTGTTTTATTGACCTTTTGTACTGTTTTCATTTCAATTTTATTTCTGCTCTGATCTTTATTATTTCTTTTTTTCTACTAATTTTGGGTTTAGCTTCCTCTTGCTTTTCTAATTCTTCAAGACACATTGTTAGATTGTTTATATGAAGTTTTTCCTCTTTCTTGATGTAGGCACTTATAGCTGTAAATGTCCCTCCTACTGCTGTTTTGCTGTACCCCATATGTTTTGGTATGTGGTGTTTTTGTTATTTGTTTCAAGAAATTTTTCAGTTCCCTTTTAATTTCTTCATTGACTCACTGGTCTTTCAGGAGGATATAGTTTAATTTCTATGTATTTGAATAGTTTCCAAAATTCCTCTTGTTATTAATCTAGTTTTATTCCATTATGGTCAGAGAAGCTGCTTTTTAGATAATTCAGATATTATTTGAATTGTTGAATGTTTTAATATTTGTTTTGTACCTAACATATGGCCTATTCTTGAAAATGATCCATATGCTAAGAAAAGGAATATGTATTCTACAGCTATTGGATGACATATTCTGGAAGTATTTATTAGATCCATTTGGTCTCCAGCGCAGATTAAGTTCAATGTTTCTTTGTGGATTTTTTTGTCTAGAATATCTGTTCAATGCTAAAGTGGGGTGTTGAAGTTTCCAACTATTATTATATCGAGGCCTATCTCTCTCTTTAACGCTAATAATATTTGTTTTACATATCTTGGTGCTCCAGTATTGGATGCATATCCATTTTAAGTGAGTACATCCTCTTACTGAATGTGCCTCGTTATATGCCCCATTATACAGTGATATGATTGGGATTTGTTTCCCCACCTAAATCTCATGTCGACTTATAATCCCCAATGTTGGAGGTAGGGCCTGGTATGAGGTGACTGGATCATGGTGTGGATTTCTCCCTTGCTGTTATCATAATAATGAGTGAGTTCTCATGAGATCTGATTGTTTAAAAGTATGTGGCACCTCCCCCTTCACTCTCTTCCTCCTCCTCTGGCCATGTAAGACATACCTGCTTCCCCTTTGCCTTCTGCCATGATTGTAAGTTTCCTGAGGCCTCCCCAGAAGCAGAAGCTTGAACAGCCTGCAGAACCATAAGCCAATTAAACCTCTTTTCTTATAAATTATCCAGTTTCAGGCATTTCTTTATAGCAGTGCAAGAACAGACTAATATATATAGTGACTTTTTTGTCTCTTATAGTTTTCTTCTTAAAATCTATTTTGTCTGATATATGTATAGCTACTCTTGCTCTTTTTTGGTTTCCATTTACATGGAATATCTTTTTCCATCTCTTTATTTTCAGTCTATGTGTGTCTTTACAGGTGAAGTGTGTTTCTTTTAGGCAACAGATCAATGGATCTGGTTTTTAATACATTCAGCCGCTCTATCAAATAGTTTTAAAGTTTTGGTGTTTTGGAGCCAAATCTTGTTAAATCTGATTATATTATCATTTTCATCTCATTAGGTAGATGATAAAAATTCATACCATAAATAGCATAAGTGTTGGTTGTGCCATTTTTTTGTCTTTCACTTGTGCTTTCATTATTGGTATTAGCTTTGAACCATGGTTTTTAAGGAATCTTTATAAGATACTTGGGCATGGTCACTTTGTGATGGTTAATTTAGGTAATCTAGAAAATATGGTCAGTAAGTCTAAGTATGTGGGCTTTCATAACCTGCCGTGTATCACACTACACTGTGTGTGAGGTATATTATGTGCCTGTGTGAGGGAATCTCCTTAGAATTCTCTGTATTGTGGAGCTTCTCCTCTTCCCTTGGAATTGTGCAAATACCAGAGGAGGGATTACTGGGCAGCTAAAGAAGTTGATGATTCAAAACTCCTCACTTTCATGGGTACCTTCCACAATTTGTTTAAGCCTGCTATTTCCTTTCACTCTACTTTCTTCTCCGTCATAAATCCCCTCATGTAGGGGAGAGTTGGAGAGGCAGCAGCATCTTTTTGGATCAAGTCACATTTGAATAAGGGATACATTTACTTTGGGTTTAATAGGAAATATCTGTGTAAGTTATTGTTAGCCATCTTGGTATAGTAATAATTCCCAGAAATATTTTTACTGCCACTGTGCTGACTCACACAGCCTCTGTGACACAAAGATACAAGACCAGAGGTCCTATTGTGATCTGAGTATGTCCAACCATGCTAGACTCTAGAAGTATGTGCACAGTGGAGGAGGAACAGTTTAAAATGTCTAAAGCCAGATACTATTAGGTGGAAAATTAGTTTAAGCATAAGACATGCAAAATTCTAAGTGGAAGATATGGTTTTCATTAATGCCGGTCAAAATGGAAATCTCTAGTGGAGGGAGTACATTAAATAATGGAGCATATAAAATGATTACCTTTTTCTATTTGTGATAAAACCACACGAAATTTCTGTTTTTTTCTTGTGAAATAACCATTTATGTTCATACCTTATTTTGTATTCATTAAAAAAAATTCTTTTTCTTTAAGAAAGCCCCTTAAGGATAGAAATATTAGACCCCATAAAACCTAGATTCATGTCTGCCTCATCCATTAGTGATGTGAAACCATTTGACATGTAAACTGAGTGAGGACATCAGTGTCAATTCCTACATTAAATGTTAATTTTTTAAATTTTAAAAATAAAAATATAAAAGTATATAATCGAATAACTTTCAATATCCTGATGAATAGATTTGTATACCTTACTTCAGAGACAATTGATTAAGCCAATTATTTTACTATGGCTAAATTAAAAAAACATATTCTAAGCTCAGAGAAGTCTATCACATGCTCTACTGTCCCTCCTTGAATCAGTCAATCCCAAATGTCAAGCACTAATATTCCTGTTACCAAATTCTGTTAGGTTGAACCATGTGAGAGAGCAGTTTTTACAGCTAAAAATGGTCTAACATTGGCAAATCCAGAAGTTTACTCTGATATATCATTTAACATGCATTTAGCTGAAGTAAAAGAAACAAGATTCAAATTGATATAAACAGTAAGGTGACTTATTGTGAAAGTATCAGTGAACTCACAAAATTGACTAAGCAGCTTGAGAACCAAGCTTGGAAAACAGGCAGAAGCTAAATGAGGCATAATAGAGTCAAGATCATGCCACAGAGATAAACTGCTTAGAAAGCTACTACTTGTATCATGTCACTAGACTCTTGAGATCACTTTATTGTACTTCACCACTTGTGGTCACTCACTGTTAGAATGCTGCAAGTTTAACAGCTGTCGTTACTTCATATAACTCTGAATTTGGTTCTTTCACACATTCCCTCCAGATTCTAAGTTGGAAGCTGCACATTAAGCCCATATCACATGCTCTTGTACACAGTACCAGGGTGATCAGAAAAGTTTTCTGGCAAACAGAAAAGTTGATCTCATAAAGAAAATATTGAATGAAAATACATCCAAATATCGGTATTAGGTTTGGGCAATGTGATTATCAGTATTTTATTTTCTTATTTTTATTATTTAAATTTTTTTTAGAGAAAAGTACTTGATCTGTCACCCAGGCTGGAGTGCAGTGATGTGATCATAACTCAGGGCAGCCTCAAACTCCTGGGATCAAGGGATCCTTCCACCTCAGTCTCTCAAGTAGCTGGAACTACAGGCTGTTGCTACCACACTTAGCTAATTTTTTGTAAATACAGGGTCTCACTATATTGCCCAGGTTGGTCTCCAACTCCTGACCTCAAGGCATCTCCTAACTCAGCCTCCCAAAGTGCTGGGATTACAGGCATGAGCCACCATATCTGGCTTTATTTTTCTATTTGCTTACACATTTCTATGCTTTCAGTATTGTTACAATATATGTTTATTAACTTTATAATTTAAAAATTTTGTAACTTTTTAAAAATAAAAAAGCATAGACTTGATATGTTATTATGCATTATAGCCATACATTTGGACTCAAGATGGAGCTTGGCATTTAGAAACTTGTAATCATAATAAGTCACACACCTGATTTAAAAAAAAAATCATCTGAAAGCTACTCTGTATTTTATCATAAGATACTTTTTCAGCACTTGTATGAACATGCGTTTGAAAAATAAACAGTTCTTAAAATGACTTTAAAGTGCGTGGCTTGTTACAAGTGGTCTTTTTTGTGCTTTGTAAAATTATATTTGTCTTTGTGGTTTTAATGATTTGTTTCTGGAAATTACTGAAGGTGAAATTGAAATGTAAAGTCCAAGTGAAGAGTTGGACATCAGGAAACACAGTAACGTCAATAGGAGTGGGACTATCTTTCAACATCAACAATTGTCTTTTATGAGCTAATGGGATTCAAAACTAGTAATCATACTGTTTATTTTTCCCTCAACATATGTAGTAACTAAATAAATGTATAAGTGATGACAGAATGTATTAATTCCACTATTCAACAAATATTTTTAATGCGCTACTCTGTGGGGGTCCACTGTAAGAGGCAGTGCTGAGGGAAACAAATGTAAATAAGATTCCATCATGATGTGGTGAGAAGTGATGTGATAAGGTTCCTCGTGACAGATCTTGGTTTGAGATCCAACTCTGTCACTCTATTCCTGTGCGTTTTGGGCAAGAGTTACTTAACCTGAGTGGGACCTGTTTAAAAACAAATCAGGATAATAATAACTACCTTAGCTAGGTGCCATGGTTCCCACCTCTAATCCCAGCACTTTGGGAGACTGAGGCAGGAAGATCACTTTGAGCCAAGGAGTTAGAGACCAGTCTGGGCAACATGGCGAGACCCCCATCTCTGCAAAAAATTTAAAAATACAGATAAATAAATACACAAAATTGTGTATTAGGTTGGGGATGACAGAAATGGAAAGGAGGCAACAATTATTAAGTATATAGTAACATCTACCAGCCGCTGAGATAAGTGCATCATAAGCACCTACTCAAAAACTCTATGTACAGTGTGGGAGGGAGATGAGGGAGCTGGTAATCCTTGGAAGCACAGATGCTACTTTGAAATTCCCTGGGAAAATATATCAGTATCAGTCAGAGTCTGGCAGAAGGCAGATGGCACACAGAAGAGGGAAAATGGACAATTTGATGGAGTAACCATTTATGAGGATGGGGGTAGGATTAAGAGAAAATAATAAGGGAGGATAAGGCTCTGCAGGGCAAGCAACAGCCGGGAGCCTAAAGGGACAAAGGGAGCAATCAGTCACCGAAAACCAGAGGGAGAACTATAATTGTAGGAGAGGGATGCCTGACTCAACCTTAGCCTTCGGTAGAAGCCCACAGTCAGGGGAACCTGGGGGTAAATACCTGATATTACTTCCTCTTGACCTTAGATCTCCCGGTAGGCATTCCCCTTGATTGAACCCAAGTCAGAGGGGATCAGGTAACCATTGATAGAGTTTATAAAGATCACCCCCTGGGGCAGAGAGCAGGATGGAGAAGCTTGGGAAATGAATCTGAAGAGGTAGAGCAGAATATCTGGCATAGAAAATAGAAATGAGGAAATGTTACCGCCCATGTATGTTCACTTGTGGGATCAAAGAGCTTGAATCCACTCTTTTGGAGACTAGGAACTTCAGAGAAGGGATCATTTCAGGCTGTTGTACTTGCCCTGTTCTAAATTCTAATTCAAGAGTGATGAGATTAAAGTGTTTTATTCAACTTTGGTTAAACCTTCAACATGGCCTATTTAGTTATTAAATTGTTCAATAGAGAGCACTTATGCAAGTTTAAACAAAAAGTCTCCTCTTCACTCCAAATCAAGAAACATTTCATCTCAAGAGCTTGGTAAGCCATTGTGAAGCATGGGTCCTAACTAACAGGCGATTGCATCCCCTATTCCATAGCATTTTCATGGGCTCTATCACAATGAAGCCAATCCTGCGACTCCTTTTTTGTATGCTGTATCCCCTCTTCCAAAAAACCCTTAACCTCAATTACATGGAGGCAGAAGTGGAAATCGCTAGGGTCAAGTTACAAACTATCTGTCTACTAGGCTCTAACAATGTCCGGATAGACTTTGGAATTGAGCAGGCCTGAACATAGGTGATGATGATGATGTTCATAAATCTTTAAATCATATTTATTATATTGTAAACTCCTTGAGGCCAGAGTACATATCCTATCCATCTTTATACACCCATAGCATCTGGAAGAATGCCTTAGGTGTATGAAGTATTTCATAAGCGCTGGCTGAATTGAATTGTTAAAAAGAATCAACAAATTTCACAGCTAAAAAGGACATATAATCCAAGGCCCTTTTTTTTTCATGGAAGAGGAAACTGAATTCTAAAAAGGTTGATGTTAAAGCACTGCTGGTTCTACCACACAAATCTTAGAATACAGGTAAAAGCAATCGGAACTGAGATACAGGTATTGAGTAGGTAGTGTTGAAAAAAAAGGGAAAGAAAAAGTACAAATTATTGAAAAGCCTGGGATCATTCAGTTTATGTTGAATTTTCCTTTTCATATTTCTCAAATATGTTCTATTCTTCTATTATTATTCTGATCCAGGCTCTCATTAGCATGTATCACCAGCAAAGATAATCTAATCCAATGTGTTAATTTTACAATGAAGGGTGTGACTTGCTGCAAGATCTTAGAAGGGACACATTTTGTTCTCTCTTTATGCACCATTTTCAAGTTTTTCTCAATGGGAATGGACTTCTAATCTACCAGCAAACACTTTCATTGCCTTGCCTTTCCGAGCCTCCTTTGCAGTTGAGGTAGCCATTTGATTTGGTTCTGATCAATGTAACCTAGTTGGAATTCTACTTGCAGCATATGAGAACATTTTTGCTTTCATAATCAATGGGATGGATATAACTTTTATCTTTTCTTCTTCTTTTTTCTTCCTTGAATGTAAACTTGATACCTAATGGAGTTATGGCCTCCATATTGTAACTATTAGGCAATAAACATATAGGCAAAAGTTACCACTGAAGAAGGTGAAATAGAAATAGTCTGTGCTAAGGTTCTATTCTGGAGTATGACAGAACTATCGAATAATGTCAGACATTATTTAAAAATATAAAGTTATGTATGTTCTTTAAAAATTAAAGGTAATGTGCTAAACCAGAGATATAATCTATAGCTTTTCACATCAGTGAGGGGAAAAAAAAAGTAGGCTGATGGAAATTTTTTGTTAACCTAACAGGAACCAGGAAAGGAGAAAAGAAAGAAAAACAAAACAGTGAATAGGAAACACAAAATAAGATGGTAGTATGTCCAAAAACATCAGGACATAATAAATGCATATCAAGCTAAATTCACCAATTAAAAGACAGAGATGATCAGAATCAATATGATCTTGAAATAACATGACACATACCTACACAAAAGCTCACAGAGGGGTTAAAAATAAAGGGTGTAGGAAGCAAATATCAGCCAAAATGAAAGTGGTGTAGGCATAGTAATATCAGATAAATTAAAATTTAAGGAGTAAATATTATTAATAAAAATATATTTAAGATAATATTGGAGATTAAAAATATTATCTCATATATATGTATGTTTATATACATATATATATGTGTGTGTGTATATATATATATATTTTTTTTTTTTTTTGAGACAGAGTCTCACTCCATCACCAGGCACCAGGCTGGAGTGCAGTGGCGCGACCTCAGCTCACTGCAACCTCTGCCTCCCGGGTTCAAGCAATTCTCCTGCCTCAGCCTCCTGAGTAGCTGGGACTACAGGCACGTGCCACCACACCCAGCTAATTTTTTTGCATTTTTAGTAGAGACGGCGTTTCACCATGTTGGCCAGGATGGTCTCGATCTCTTGACTTCGTGATCTGCCTGCCTTGGCCTCCCAAAGTGCTGGGATTACAGGCGTGAGCCACCATGCCCGACCAAATATATTTTTATTAATAATAATATTATTGAAATATTAATAAAATATATTTAACATTATTGGAAATATTAATAAAATATATTTAATATTAATTATTGGAAATTTTAATAAATATATTTAATATTAATTATTATTGGAAATACTATTAATAAAATATATTTAAGATAACATTTTTATCTTGAATATTATCTTAAATATATTTTATTAAAATGTTTCTTTTCTTTCTCTCTCTCTCTCTTTTTTTAACCATATTTACATTGAAGGACTAAATATATCTTCTTTAAAGAAATGTTGGACAGGCACAGTAGCTCACACCTGTAATCCCAGCATTTTGGGAGGCCTAGGTAGGTAGATCATTTGAGTCCAAGAGTTTGAGATCAGT
The DNA here is from genome assembly GCF_001604975.1 of Cebus imitator. Lineage (NCBI taxonomy): Eukaryota > Metazoa > Chordata > Mammalia > Primates > Cebidae > Cebus > Cebus imitator. The sequence continues at coordinate 310,930 of NW_016107729.1, read as the reverse complement.
CTGGGCAATATGGAAAACCCCATCTCTACAAAATAAACAAAAATTAGCCCATCATGGTGGTGTGCACCTCTAGTCCCAGCTATTTGGGAGGCTGAGGTGAGAGGATCACTTGAGACCAGGAAGTAGAGCCATGATTGTACCACTGCCCTCCAGCCTAGGCAACAGAGCAAGACCCTTCCTGAAAAAGAAGGAGGGAGGGAGGGAGGGAGGGAAGGAAGGAAGGAAGGAAGGAAGGAAGGAAGGAAGCAAGGAAGGAAGGAAGGAAGGAACGAAAAGAAGGAAAGAAGAAGTGTTGGCATGAATAATATAAAAGTATGAGGTAAAAGACAATAAATTACTGTATAGAGGCAACTACTGTTAACATGTTGAATATTTCCTTTCAATATTTTCTTTTGTTTTCACCCTGACTGCAAATAATTATATATTTTTTAAATTCTGTAGAAAATTAATCTATTAATATGTGACAATTATAAAGAAATTTAGACAATGCTGAAAGCAAAAAGGAAGAAATAAAAACTAGCCTTATGCCTAGAAATAATCCTATAAATGTTTCATGTATATCCTTCCAGATATTTTGATGCACATGTATAAATATACTTTGTTTTTTAAAAATAGCATCAAAGGTTGGGTGCCATGGCTCACTCCTGTAATCCCAGCAGGTAGATCACTTGAGCCCAGGAGTCTCACACCAGCCTGGGCAACATGGCCAAACCCTGTCTCTACTAAAAATACAAAAAATTAGCTGGGTGTGGTGGTATGTACCTGTAGTCTCAGCTGCTCTGGAGGCTGACATGGGACTCATCTGAGCCCCGTAAGTCAAGGCCATAGGGAGCCATCATAATGTCACTGCATTCCAGCCCAGGCAACAGGAGTCAGACCCAGTGATGCAATGTAGACATCTTCTTACATCAACAAATATTTATTATATAAATATTAATACATATATTAATGTATACATATTATCCATTCTGTGATTTACCCTAATATTTCTCAATGTATATTTTTTAGACAGAAAGTCTCAGTCCATCCTGCAAACTGGAGTGCAGTGGTGCCATCATAGCTCACTGCAGTCTTGAACTTTTGGCCTTAAGTGATACTCCTGCTAGGATTACAGGCATGAACCACAATTTATTTAAATTTGTTTAAATTTTTATT
>NW_016107729.1:303130-308730 GCF_001604975.1 Cebus imitator | reverse complement strand
TTTTTTTTTTTTTTTTTTTTTTTTTTTTTTTTTTGAGCTAGGATCGCATGCTGTCACTCAGGTTTGAGGGCAGTGGTGTGATCACGGCTCACTGTAGCCTCAACCTCCTGGGATCAAGTGATCCTCCCACCTCAGCCTCCCAAGTAGCTGGGACTACAGGCTCAACGCCACACCCAGCTAAGAAATGGGGTTTTGCCATGTTGTCCAGGCTGGACTCAAATTCCTGAGCTCAAGCAATCCTCCCAACTCAGCCCCACAAAATGCTGGGATTACAGGTGTGAGCCATGCCCTAATCGATACATTCGTTATAGTACAGTCTTAGAAAATCTATGCAGATAGGCATTTATTTATTTTTTATAAGGCTTGAGCAGCATATTACAATTTTTAGTTGTCATAGACTTTTACAGTTGTTTCTATGTTTTTTGGATATTTCATGGGTCAAATCTGTGGGGTTTGTTTTCCTGCTAAATCCTTGACAACACAGTCCCCCAATTAGTACATTATTTTCCCTTGAATCTCTGCTTCCTTTAGTCCTAAGGACCAGCCAGGCTGGTGGGAGTTCTGTAGAACCAAGGCTGGTGAGGGAGAAGGTCTGTTGCCTGAAGCTGTGACTGTCACAGAAATCAAGGGAGCATGCCAAAAACAGTTATATGGAGAGCTGAGTTGAGTGAGCAGAAGAGAAATCTGGATCTTCAGCCTGAGGGCAAGTGGCAGCGGCAGATATTACAGTGGCTCACACCTATAATCCCAGGGCTTTGGGAGGCCGAGGTGGGAGGATGGATTGAGGTCAGGAGGGTGCATGAGTGCACCTGTAGTCCCATGTATTTAGGAGGCTGAGGTAGGAGCATCAGTTGAGCCCAGGAGTTTGCAGCTGTGGTGAGCTGTGGTAGTGGCACTGCACTTTATCCTGTGCACCAAAGTGACACTCATCTCTTAAAAAAAAAATTAGAAATTAGAGAGTTATTTTAGGAATTTAAAAGCCAGGAATCAGGCTGGGCATGGTAGGTCATACCTATAATCCCAGCACTCTGGGAGGCCAAGGCAGGAGGATTGCTTCAGCTTGGAAGTTTAAGGCCAGCCCTAGCAACATAGCGAAACACTGTCTTAAAAAAAAAAAAAAAAAAAAAAAAACTTAGTTGGGTGTGGTGGCACACACCTGTAGTTTCAGCTACTTAGGAGGCTGAGGCAGGAGGATCACTTGAGCCTGGGAGATCCAGGATTCAGTGACCTATGGTCATGCCACTGTACTCCAGCCTGGGTGACAGAGTGAGACCCTGTCTCAAAACACACACACACACACACACACACACACACACACACACACACACACACACACTGGATGCAGTGAAGAGTCCAAGGTTTAGGCCTGTCCAAATCGTACCTGGTGGGAGGATGTTACTGCTGGATTTATTGTGCTTGTCTCTATATGGCACAAGAAGGTGTGCTCAAAAAGCCAGGCAGGGCAGGCATGGTAGCTCACACCTATAATCCCAACACTTTACGAGGCTGAGGAGGAAAGTTATTTGAGTCCAGGAGTTCTAGACCAGCCTGAGCAACATAGTGACATCCCATCTCTATAAATAATAATCATAATAATAACAAAATTAGTCGGGCATGGTGGTACACACTTGTGATCCTTGCTACTCAGGAGGCTGAGATGGAAGAATTGCTTGAATATAGGAGGCTGAGGCTGCAGTGAGCTGTGACTGCACCACTGCACTCCAGCCTGGGAGACAGAGCGAGACCCAGCATTAAAAAAGAAAAAAGAGCCAGGGCAGAGCTGTTGCAAACATGCCTCTTCTCATCCCTCCAACTCACCTCCTTCTTCAGGTATGGTAGTATCACAGCTCTGCGTGTTAACTAATAGAAGACTCTTGTATCAGTTTCCTATAACTGCTATAACAAATTATTACAAGCCTAATGGCTTTTTTTTTTTTTTTTTGAGATGGGCACTCACTGTGTTGCTCAGGCTGGAGTATAGTATTGCAATCTTGGCTCACTGCAACCTCAGCCTCCCTAGTAGCTGGAACATAAATGTGTAGCACTATGCCCAGCTAATTTTTTGTATTTTTGGTAGAGATGGGGTTCCACCATGTTGCTAACGCTGATCTCCAACTCCTGGGCTCAAGCTATCCACCTCCCTCGGCCTCCCAAAGTGCTAGGATTACAGGCATGAGCCACTGCACATGGCCACCTAATGGCTTAACACAACTCAAACTTAATACATTTCTGCACATCAGAAGTCTGAAATGGATCTCACTGGTCTAAAATCGTGGAATTGGCAGGACTGTATTCCTTCAGAGAATTTGTTTCCATGCCTTTTCCATAAAAGTTCAGCCTTCTGACTTAAGAAATGTGTAGTACACTTATGTACCCACAAAAATAAAAAATAATATTTTTAAAAGTTTTTTAAATGTTTAGAAAAAACCTTTGGCTGTGTGATTAGTTGCACAAAGGTCCCCAAAGCTGTTCCATGGAAGTCTCTTTTGAAAACTGGGCAGCCCCAACTAGGGCATATTCTACACAGCATACTTCACATGCAGCCATAGAGAAGAATGGAGGAAAGGAACCTCCCATAGGACAATCCTGGGGCCATGAAAAGGAAGGGACAATGATGCATGAGAGAAGTCCCAGCTTCGCCCATTTACCACCCCCAGGGAGCAGGGAGAACAAGTGCCAGGCGGGATTATCTAGGGACTTCCTCTGCTACCAGGGCAGGAGGTCTTTTGCGATTACTGCTGTGTGGGGTGTGATGATTGCTATGAACCTGAGGGTGCTTTGTGTTTCCCAATCTTCTTTTTTTCAATTTTTTTTTTTTTTGAGAGGGAGTCTTGCTCTGTTGCCCAGACTGGTGTGCGATGGTGCAATCCCGGCTCACTGCAACCTCTGCCTCCCGAGTTCAAGCAATTCTCCTGCCTTAGCCTGCTGAGTAGCTGGGATTACAGGCGTATACCGCCACACCCAGCTATTTTTTGTATGTTTAGTAGAGAGGGGGTTTCACCATATTGGGCAGGCTGGTCTCAAACAACTACCCTAGTGATCCATCCACCTTGGCCTCCCAAAGTGCTAGGATGACAGGCGTGAGCCACCGCACCCAGCAATAATTTCTTTCTAAATAATAGATATTCCAGTCCTACTCCACAATTTATAAAAGGAACGTGTGAGGCAGGTAACTCATGTTTAGTTAATAGGCTACCAAACCATGAGGAATTGCATACAGACATTAAAGAGGACAGAGAATTAACCAGAGACTGTGAACTTTGAGCTGGATGCAGACACTGGATGGTTTGGCAGTGTCTGCCCCAAGAGAGGGAATAAGTGTGTGGAAAGAAGGTACACGTGGTTATTTGGGTGACTAAAAGGGCAGAATAGGCTGAGACTGTTAGTTGCCTCTCAATATCCCTTCTCTTCTTTCTTAGTATTAGAGGTCTTTAGCTTGGCATTTGTCTACATATAAAAACAATATATTTTCCAGCCTTCATTGCAGCTAGATTATTCACATGATTAAGTTATGGGCAACAGGATCTGAGTGGAAGTGATGTTTACAACTTCTGGGTGTGCTCTTAAAAAGAGTGGCATACCCGCTTCATCTTTTCCTTCTTGCTGGCCAAATGTGATATGATATTGAGCAATGTGGGACCACAAAGACCAAAGGAATAATGGAGAAACAAGGTAGAAGGAACTTGGGCCCCTGACACTGGGGAGTGCTATACTAGACTTTTACATGAGAGAAAAAGATCTTTTCTCCTGTAAAATTATGTAGTATTATTTTAGGTCTCCATTCATGTGGCTGAATCTATATCTTAACTTTCACAAAATTATTGAGTTCAAAGTGCCTTTAAAAAAGTTTTTTATGGGGCCAGGAGTGGTGGCTCACGCCTGTAATCCCAGCACTTTGGGAGGCTGAGGCAGGTAGATCATGAGGTCAAGAGATCGAGACCATCCTGGCCAACATGGTGAAATCCCGTCTCTACTAAAAATACAGAAATTAGCCGGGCGTGTTGGCAGATGCCCGTAGTCCCAGCTACTTGGGAGGCTCAGGCAGAAGAATCACTTGAACCTGGGAGGCAGAGGTTACAGTGAGCCAAGATCGTGCCACTGCACTCCATCCTGGTGACAGAGCAAGACTCTGTCTCAAAAAAAAAAAAAAAACAAACTTTTTTATGAAAAGTATCAAACATACACAAAAGTGCAAAGAATAGTATAATAATGTCATGTGTACTCACCTTCAGCTTCAACAATTCATCTAATGGTTCAGCCATATTGACACCACTCCCTCTCCTTCCACTAAAATATTCTTAAGCAAATCCCAAATATCATATTATTTCTTCTGTAAAGATTTTACCAGGTGCCTCTAAAAGATAAGGCTTCTTTTTTAAAAACAATAGTTTGGTGGCCAGATGTGGGGGCTGACACCTGTAATCCCAGCACTTGGGGAAGCCAAGGCAGGCAGATTGCTTGAGCCTGGGAGTTCAAGACCAGCCTGGAAAATATAGTGAAACCCTGCCTCAACCAAAAAAAACAAAAATTAACCTGGTAATGTGGCACGTGCTTGTAGTCCCAGCTGCTTGGGAGGCTGAGCTGGGAGGATCACTTGAGCCCAGGAGGCTGAGGCTGCAGTGAGCCAAGATCATGCCATTGCACTCCAGCAAGAGTGAGACTCTGTCTCAAAAAGAAAACTAACAATCAAAATCCCACAATAGTTTGAAATGCTTTGGAGAAAAACAAATGCAGATATCTAGTAGATGGTTGAGCACATCTTTTTAACATTTAGGAGAAAGGTCTGGACTGAAAGGACTTCTTTAAGAGGCATCGTCACATAGATGGTATTTAAGGCCATGGCAGTAGATGAGATAACCTAGGGAAAGTGGTCCCCTGAGTTAAACCCGGCAAAATTACATCAGTTTAGATGAGCAAGAGTTTCTCAGGTAGAGCCGGGAATTGTGGGAAACGGGGTAAATGTATACAGGGTAGGAAGATTTGATAGAGATTGTTTCCACTGCCCCAAATTCATTCTTCATCTTGATTTTCTTTGGGGATAACTATCCTCAGCTCCAACCTCATTTCCTAGGTACCAGCTATTTGTTCAGGGATAGTCATGTTCAATACAGCTGATCAGGCTCAAGGAAGTCTGCTTGGGCTTCCAGGAAAGCCTCTCAGTTCTTCAGAAACTACTTCCATCTCTCTGGATGGTGTGCTGTGATGGAATGTGCTGGAACTGCTGTAGCCATTTTGATGTCAAGAGAGTTCTAGAACCACTTCAGGGCTGTGGTGTGGAGACAGAGGATGAAGCCAACACTGAGTGGAGAGCTAGAGAAACCTGACCCTTGGTGACATGGTTTGTACTGCAGGCTCAAGCCTCTTTTTAGAGCCAGCTCTCACTCTTGGCCTGTGAGTTTCATGAGTCAGGAGTCAACAATTTGCCTTCGTTATTTAAATCATTTAAAGATGGATTTTACAGGCTCATGCCTGTAATTCCAGCACTTTGGGAGACTGCAGTGGGCAGATCACTTGAGGTCAGGAGTTTGAGACTAGCCTGGCCAACATGGTGAAACCCTGTCTCTACCAAAAATACAAAAATTAGTGAGGCATGGTGGTGG
>NW_016107729.1:283348-302993 GCF_001604975.1 Cebus imitator | reverse complement strand
AAAAAAAAAAAAAAAAAAACAAAAAAACATGATTTTTCTGTCACTTGCAATTCAGAGCGTTCTGGCTGATAGAGTAGGCCGTGAAGTCAATATTTTTTAAGATCTTGAGGAACCCCAGTGCTGGTCATCTCAGTTTTATCATGGGTAATATGTTTGCATAAGAAAAATAACTAGATGATGTTTCCCACTTGAATATATTTTCTTAGTGCTCAGTAGCAATGAACACATATTGCTCTTTGACCAGAGGATTTCCTGCAGGCTATCTCTAATGACATATGGCTTCTACAGGTAATGGCTAGTTGCTGAGGTAATAGTGGCGCTTAAAGATATAGGGGAAAAAGCAGCTGTGGAACCAGTTTCTATGAAAGAGAGTGTTACGACTAAGAAATGCAGGGAGTTGTACATAAAATCTGCTTTGGTTAAGGGATAGACCTAATTACTCTCTGCAGAAGCACAGCATGGAGGTTTTGCTTTAACATTTACTTAATACCACCAACCAGGACGACAAGAAGATGCAAATTATGTTTTTGAATTGTACCCTTCAAAACAGCAGTGAAAGTCATTTAGATAGTTCTTAGAGGTGGATATTTCTTTGACAAAATGTTAGGGGAAGGGAGGGTGAATGGTATTAATGAAAGGCTAGAGCAGAGGAAAGGTACCACATTAAAGAGGAATATCCTAAACCTTTAGGGTTGTGTTGACGTCATTGGGCCATCATCACCTGAATGTGGTTTCATTTTACAGCACTGACACTTCGAGCAATCACTGAGCACAGAATGCTCAGTGGCAGGTGATGTGGGTGTGTCAAAGAATGATTGCTAAAGTCACCCCTAAAAGATCTTCCTGTATATGGGAAGGGGAAACACTTTCTCTTTTTATGTTACATTAAGAAAAATGATAGCATGAGGATTATTTGCCAGGAAGAATATTCATACTTTTTGACAAATGATTTACCAGGGAAATTAGCTGAGGTCACATATCTCTTACTAGGTCAATGGAAGACAGCATATTAACATTTCAAAAAAGCAGTGTAGATCTATGCAAATTTAGCTCATAGTACTACAGTTTATTAAAACTCTGCAGACAAGGGCCTACAGAAGAGCAGGCTTATTTGCATTTTGTTACAAGTGCCTGGAACCCAGCGTTTGGAGAAGCCAAAAGGGATTTTTTATTTAATTACAAAGTATGAATATTAGCAAATCAAGCATATTCTTTAGAATCTAGATTTTAGAATAATGGACTTAAACATATTTTCTAGGAATGTTGCAGAGTGGGTAAGGAAAGCTCTCTTAGAAAAAGGGAAAAATATCTTAAGTAATAGGAAGAACTCCAAAAGACAAGAGAACAGAGCCCAAAGGACAGTAGAAACTTTCACAGAAACACTGTCAGCAATAATGATGTGGGCCAGAACTCCAAGGCTTAAGGTTGACAAGGAAGATTAGATTTATTGTTACCATTGGCAAGAGGAGAAGCTGAGAGTTCCCAGGTTTGGAGGACCTTGGTGTGTCCTAAGAGACAGGCTTTGTAAAAGTTAACCTAACTGGGACAAATTAAGACTGCAGAAGACCTGTGTAGGAATCAGAAAATCAATATGGAAGTAGAACTAGCAGCCAGGTCACAAACCAGAGAGTTACAAGTGTTGGCCTCGCAGAAGATAAACAAATTGGTCAGTGTAGAAGTGGCGATCCAGGTCTAAGGGACAAGGCCAACAATTTCTCTAAAACTGGAAAGAATATTTGATAGCAGCCTGTGGAAGTTTCTGGCCAGGAACCTAAAGATCATATTCATCTAATATCCATTCCCCAATTACTTCCGCCAGCTTATTTATAAAAAGGATTAAGGGATTTGGTTTTATGATGTCTATGGGACCTCAGAGATGTCACTATTTGAAATCATTACCTGCTGCTACTAAGCGCTAAATTTCTGGACCACCTTCAGACATTGTTTCCTTTAGGGCAAAAACTGTGTGTTTTAAAAAAATATTTTCAGCTGTGACATTTTCTAATATAATGCCTGGTTGAAAGTAGATGTATAATCCGTTTATATATATATTTTTTGAGATGGAGTTTCACTCTTGCTGCCCAGGCTGTAGTACAGTGGCCTGATCTCAGCTCATTGCAACCTCCGACTCTCAGGTTCAAGTGATTCTCCTGCCTCAGCCTCCTGAGTAGCTGGGATTATAGGCACCTGCCACCAGGCCAGCTATTTTTTTTTTGTATTTTTAATAGAAACAGGATTTCATCATGTTGGCCAGCTGCTCTCAAACTCCTGACCTCAGGGGATACACCCGCCTCGGCCTCCCAAAGTGCTGGGATTACAGGCATGAGCCGCCATACCCAGCCTTAATCCACATTTAAAAGTAAATGAATGAATCATTAAATCAGACCTGTGGGAGGCCTATAATTTTCTGAGGTCTCACAAGGGTAATTTACTTATTTATATGGTAGTTCATGCCTGTAATCCCAACACTTTAAGAGGCTGAGGCAGGAAGATCACATGAGCCCAGGAGTTCAAGACCAGCCTGGGTAACACAGGGAGACTCCATCTCTACAGAAAATTAAAAGATAAGCTGGGCATGGTGGCACTTGCCTAAAACCTAGTGGCTTAAACAACAATGGTCATTATTATTATCTTTCGTGGTTGGTGGGGGTTGACTGGGCTCTGCTAGGCAGTTCTTGCTCAGCTTTTCTCATGCAATTACAGTCAGACAATGGCTAGGGCTGGCGTCATCTGAAGGCTTGCTCACTCACATGTCTGCTGCCAGGCTAAAAAGACTCAATCAGCTGGGGGCTGGAACTACTGGCTCCTTGGACAACTCCATTTCTATGTAGTCTTTGCACACGGTCTCTCCAGAAGTCTGACTTTAGGATAGCTGGACTTCTTACAAGGTGGCTAGGGACTCTACAGGCTCATGTCCAAGAGAGATAAAGAGAGGGAGAGAGAGAGAGAGAGAATCATCTAGAAGTTATATTATCTTTTATGACCTATCCTTGGCAGTCATGCATTTATACTACATTCTGTTCATTGAGGCAAGCACTAATGTCTGCCCAGATTCAAGGAAAGGTGATGTAATTCCAAGTGTTGATGGGGAATTGGCAGGGTTAAGAAGAGCATGTAGGGCTAGAAATGCTATTGCAGCCATTTTTTATAAAATACAATCTGCCATACCCTCCTCATTTCAAAGGTACACTGAGAGAGTTCCTATAATCAAGGGATGATCATTCTTAAGGGCCTAGTCTGGGCCTTCAATAAGTGAACAAATTCGAGTCCCCTAGTTTTTCATTCTAGAGTGTGAATGAGGTGACTTAGCACGGGAAGATTTGCAAAGAAATTTTTATCAATCACTCATGACAGAGATAGAAAAACCTGCAAAATGCTTCGGTGAAAAGTCCAATTGTGAACAACACTAAAACGACTCCTAGTTCATGCCTCCAGCAGATGGGAATGAACCCAGGTCACCCAGTGGTTTTCTACCAAAGAGTGGTGAAAAAGAAAGTGTGGGGACATGGACAAAGCTTGAGGACATAGGCTAAGCAAAATAAACGAGTCACAAAAGGACAAATAATGTATGATTCAATTTATGAAGTATCCAAAGTAGTCAAAATCAAGGCCAGGCGCAGTGGTTCACACCTGTAATCCTGGCCACTTAGGAGGCTGAGGCAGGAGAGTTGCTTGAACCCGGGATTCAGAGGTTGCAGTGAGCCGAGATTGCACCACTGCACTCCAGCCTGGGCAACACATCAAGACTCCCATCTCAAAACAAAACAAAACAAAGTAGTCAAAATCATAGAAACAGACAGTAGAAAGGTAGTTACCAAGGGCTGGAGAGGGGAGGGGGAATTTGTGTCTAATGGGTATAGAGTTTCAGTGTTGCAAGATGAAAACATTCCTGACATGTGTGGCATAACAATGTGAATATACTTAACACTACTTAACTGTACACTTAAAAATGATTAAGATGGAAAATTTAATGTTATGTGTTTTTAACCATTAAAAAAAACCCAAACAAACAAACAGAAAAAGAAAATGTGGGAGCCAAATTCACAGTCCTGCTTCAGGGCCCTCAATATAGCTACCTGGTTTACCAGAAGGCAGATTTGTAAGAACGCAGACATCGACTATTGCTAAGATGTTAAAATGTTGCTTTTGTACAAGAATTAGGCCATGCATGGTGGCTCATGCCTGTAATTGCAGCACTTTGGGAGGCAGAGGGGAGCAGATCACTTAAGGTCGGGAGTTCAAGACTAGCCTGGCCAACACACTGAAACCCCGACTCTACTAAAAATACAAAAATTAGCTGGGCACAGTAGTGGGTGCTTGTAATCCCAATGACTCCAGAGGCTGAGGCAGGAGAATAGCTGATAATTGGTTAAACATGGGAGGTTGCAGTGAGCCGAGATCACACCACAGCACTCCAGCCTGGGTGGCAGAGCAAGACTCTGTCTCAAAATAAAAAAAAAGAACCAAGAACCAATAACTGGAAGTTAATACTGCGCTCAGGCAGCTTAACCTAAAGTCATTCTTGTCCAGAGTTAAAGGCAGAGAAGAGGTAAGTTAAAAACAAACAGGAAAACCCAACTCTACAATTCTCTTAAGTTTTTCAAAGTTCTGCCCATTTAATTTCAAGAAAAAAAGTGAGGCAACTAACAATCTATTATATTATTCCTGATAAATTTTTCCATTGGAAAATAATGAAGTATCAGGACTTGTGACTCTATCGAATCTTGTATAAATTACTGACCCAGAAATCCTCAATCTGACATATTTTTAGGGAGAAATAAACACTAAGTTTAAATGAAGTGTTTAACAAACAGATAAACACTGTATTTTGGAGGAAGTCATTTAGAAGAGGCTTTGAATAATTTTGACAGCAGAAAGTCTTCACTAGCTGCTTTATTAAATTAAGCCTGCTACCAAATAAAATGCAGGTGAAGATATTTCTGGGTTCCAACCAGTGAAGACCTTAGGAACCACACATTTCAATGTAGTATTAGGATGATGATAGCGGGAAGGAAAGGAGGCCTCCAAGCTGTCAATCGAAATCTGTGATTGTTTGTGCTTACCGTAGCTAATCACATTTCCAGATGTATCTTCGCTAGTGGCTCCAGCAGGAAAAACTCAGGCCTCCTACAGTGCTTATGAAATTGCATTTTACGTCATAGGTTTAAATTTGAAGAGATCTGTCTGCATTTCTTTTTCATGTCTGTTCCAATTATTCCAATTCAAGTAGCAATCACGATTCCCACTAGCCTCAGGAGTGACTGTCCTGAGAACGTGCTCTGCAGATCCTTCTCCTTCCGAGGGTCAGTGAGACAGGCATTGGAGGTAGATAGTATAGGAAGACTAAGATCCTGAGTTCTCAGGCCCCCCCTTGGAGTGGATATCACAAATATTGTTCATTGCTTTTTTCTTGGGAATAGAACCCTCAGTATTTTTTTAACGTTTATGGAGGGATAATACACATACACCCAAAGCACCAATCCTAATAGCTTCATGAATTATTGTATGTGTGTACACTTATGTTATCCCCACACAAATCAAGATATAGAAAATTCCCATCACCTAGAAAGGTTTCCTCTTGCTTCTTCTGGGTCTGTATTCCAACCCCCCGGCAAAGTAATCATTATTCCAACTTCTATCTTCATTGAGTAGTTTTGCCTATTTTTGAACTATATACAAGTGAAATCATACAGCATGTATTCTTTTAAATTTGGCTTATATCACCCTCTTAATATCTCTGAGAGTCAGCCACATTGTTGCTTATTTCAGTATTTTGTTCTATTTGATTGCCATGCAGTATTTTATTTTATGAATATACCATAACAAATGTATCTATTCTTCTGTTGATGGGCATTGGGTTGTTTCCACTTTGGCTAATATGAATAAAGCAGTGATGGACCTGCTCTTATCTGCCTTATCCATACATCTTTGGTTGAGGTTTGTTCCTATGGTGTTAACTCTCCCTGTACTTTTGGGCTGTCCTGCATATGGGCTGAGGGAACTCCTGCGGCTTCAGAAAAAAAACACAGAACGAATAACCGACAGTTTCAATTCCACTAGGTGTGGGTCACTGGACAGTGAGCTTGGGAACTATTCAATTAAAGCTGAAATTAGAGGTGGGCTGAGGGGCTGTGCCAAAAAGAATCTTTTACATCCTATCTTTAGAGTGAGGGTTTTGTCCTAGCATTATGAGACTTGACTATGGGTCCTCCGAAATAGGGATCCTAAAAGGATATATTGTGATCCTGTGTGACAGATCTGCTAGTTACTAACCAAAATCCATGTTCTTTTCTTCCTGGGTATCTCAGCCTCTCTTGCAATTAGGTGTGGCCAATGGACTGAGTTCCAATCAATGCAATATGAGCAGAGCAATGTGCAGCACTACCAGGCCTGATGCATAACAATTCTAGGCATACTTCTTCATGTTCCTTCCCCTTGTGCTGGCTGGATGCTAATTCCCAGGTGACCTTAACCACATGCTGAAGATGGCAGAGCCTCTGCCAGCCTGGGTCCTCGAATGATTGTGTGGAACATGTCATCCTCTCCTTTCCTCCTCCCACTTTTCCAGCTCCACCTCACCCATTTGGAACTGCTTTTTTCTGAGAGCAACAAATAGACTTCTGTGGTGTTTGAGACATAATATATTTTGAGGTTAATTTCTTATAGCAATAGCCTGCCTTAACAAATACACCCAGCATAACACCTTACCATTCCTCAGGCACAGACATTAAGCCTTAAGGATCTCTGAACTATACTATTTAGGAAAGATTTGAAAGTCTGAAAGATAATTATAGGCTGGGCTTGGTGGCTCACACCTATAATCCCAGCACTTTGGGAGGCCAAGGCAGACAAGAGATCAAGACCATCTTGACCAACATGGTGAAACCTCATCTCTACTAAAAATACAAAAATTAGCTGGGCATTGTGGCATGCTCCTATAGTCTCAGCTACTCGGGAGGCTGAGGCAGGAGAACAGCTTGAACCCGGGAGGCGGAGGTTGCAGTGAGCTGAGATAATGCCACTGCACTCCAGCCAGGTGACAGCGAGACTCTGTCTCACACACACACACACAAAAGATAATTATAAACAATACATGAACATGTAAAAAAAATTAAACAATACAAAAAACTCTAAAATCAAAGTAAAAGTCTTCTGCCTTCCTCTCCACCCATTTCAAGTACCACTCCCATTGGGTAACCACTTTTGATTATTTCTGTCTTTATTTCCTAATTGTTATCTCTACATAATCTCCTCTATTTCTAAGTTATTTTATCCATGTTAAACAACGTTTAATGACATTCAACTATGAAATATGAACAGTTGGCTGGGCACAGTGGCTCATACCTGTAATCCCAGCACTTTGGGAGGCAAAGGCAAGTAGATCATGAGGTCAGGAGTTCGAGACCATCCTGATCAACATGGTGAAACTCCATCTCTGCTAAAAATACAAAAATTAGCCAGGTGTGGTAACGCATTCCTGTAATCCAGCTATTCAGGAGGCTGAGGCAGGAGAATCACTTGAACCCAGGAGATGGAGGTTGCAGTGAGGCGAGATTGCACCATTGCACTCCAGCCTGGGTGACAGAGTGAGACTTTGTCAAAAAAAGAAAGAGAGAGAGGGAGAGAGAAAGAAGAAGAAAGAAAGAAAAGAAAGATAGAATGAAAGAAAGAAAGAAAGAAAAAAGAAAAGAAAAGAATGAACAGAGAAAGAGAAGACAAAGAAAGAAAAGCAGTTAACAAATATTTTTTTTTTTTTTTTAATCCAAGTGTCTTAGTCCATTTGGGTTGCTACAATAGAATACCATGAACTGGGTTGTTGAACAACACTTATTTTTCACTACTCTGGAAACTGAGAAATTCAGGATCAAGGTGCCAGAGACTTACTTTGTGTCTGGTGAGGGCCTGGTTCCTAGATGGTCATCTTCTCTTTGTGTCTTCACGTGGCAGAAAGAAGATGAAAGAGCTCTCTCAGGTTCATTTTAGAAGATCACTAATCCCATTCATGAGGGCTTCACTCTAATTGCTTCCTAAGGGCCCCATCATCTCATACCATCCCACTGAAGGTGAGAAATTCAACATATGAATTTTGGATTCATTCAATGGACTGCAACACATTCAGTTCTTTGCACCTAGGAAAATGAAAAAGAATGTTAGGTGGAAGAAATGATGGTGGTGGTAGAAGGATATCACACTTTATAATTCTATGAAGAAGAACCAGTGTGATGTGAGCAAACAAAATTGTGAATCAACATTGTGCGGAGTGTAGCTTTTGTACTACTTATTTGCCAGGATAGGAGGTTGTTGTAAGATGAAATAATGCATCTGCAGGAGTTTTGCTATGGACTCATCCCTAGTTTGGATGTTTGTCCCCTTCAAGTCTCCTGTTGAAATGGTGATCCCCCATGATGGAAGCTAGACCTAGTGGGAGGTGTTTGGATCACAGGGACAGATCACTCACGAATGGCTTGGAACTCTCTCCCTGGCAATGAGCAAGTTCTTACTCTATCAGTTCATGCAAGATCTATTAGTTCATGTGAGAAGAGTCTGGCACCACTTCGCCTCTCACTCTTGCTCCTTCTCTCACCATGTGACACACTGGTTCCCCTTGCCTTCTGCTGCAAGTGAAAGCTTCATGAAACCTCATCAGAAGCCTGCCAGATGCTGGTGGCATGCTTGTACAGCCTGCAGAACCATGAGCCAAATAAACCACTTTTCTTTATGATTTACCCAGTCTCAAAGTATTCCTTTATAGCAATGCAAGATGAATTAATACACCTAGAAATATTTGTGTGGGTGCATAAGGGAGCATGAGTGAGAGTAGAGAGGAAGAACAACATTTATTAAGCACTACATCTCTCCTAGAAACTGTGTAAGGTGCTTTGCAAACACTATTTCATTCCTTTCTGCAATGACCCAGGCAAGCTGGGTAAGGGAAGAGTTAGGGACATGTTATCACTTGCCCAAGATCATAAAGTAACAGGATGTCTGTCTGCAAAATCTATAGTCTTACACACCACCGTACTATTATATATGATGAATATCAATTATTCTTACAACTTCTAAAATGGATATTAAATTTAAGACACTTAAGGTCAAACTATTCCGGAGGGTAACCTCCAAGGAGCGAAGTGTCTTGCACATCTACCACTAGAAATAGATTTTAGGTTACTGACAGAGCAATTCTACCCGAGCCAGCACCTCTTGTTCCAGCCAACAGAGGGCGGTGAGAGTCATAGAGTGCATTTGGAGTTAGAGCAAGGAAAATCTTGCTTACCATGCCAAAGTCAAATTTGAATTATTGTCAGCTTGTCAAAATGTTGGGCAGAAGCCCAGAAGTGTATAAAATTGTCCTTCTCAAATGATAGATCAATCAAAAACAACTTGAAAAAAACCATCAGAGTCCTTGAAACATAAAATAATACAAATTCCATATTAATTTAGAAATAATCAGGCTATGCCTTTAGACACTTTGCTCAGCCATCAGATATCAGCCATGAAAAGATTGCGGTCCTGTTGGCATGATGTTCCTATATGGGGAAAACAGCTCATTTTCTTATTCTCTGTACAATGTCCAGACTGATTCTCGTGCTGATTCATGTTACTAAACAAATGACATCATCTGAAATCTAAATCTAAATCATCTAAAACCGAGGGTTCTTCTTTAGTGAAAATCTCCTCCTGATAAATACTCCACCATGGAATTTTTTAGATAGAAAAAAATAACAGAAACTCCTAACTTCTCAGTAATGGCAATTCCCAAGAATCCTTAAATTGCATGAATAAATCATGAAGGGAGTTTGCCTTAAACTGGATGTGCTACCACAGGCCAGAAGGTCAGTATCAGGTTTTCAGACCTGGAAACATCACTTTTTTCTATTGCTATGAGGACTAAGCTCTGATTTTTCAAATCTAGACCAAATTCCTGTCTAAGGGGTCTGGGGCATCATGCCCTACAAACCATAAATTCTCATCAGATGTGTTTTATTTAACTATGTATATTGTGACTTACTTTCCAATCTGACTCAGACAAAACAAGGAAGAAAATCAAAATACTTTACCCCAAAACATGTTTCTCTGCCATATCTTGAAATGGCCCTGCAAAGCCATCCTTTGCGGGGGAAAATGTGCGCTTGTAAAGATTCTCTATTAACATAGCTAGATCTTTTTCTTCCAGGCCCTCCCAATCCTGAAGAGATTAACTAAAAGTCTTGCACCTTTTAAAGATCTGAACAGGAAACATTTGTCATCTATTGTCTCTACTGGCAGCCACTATAAGACTTCAAAAGAACCTTGGCTTCCACAGTCTTTTATGTTAACCTGAAGATTTCTATTCGATTGATCCCTGGTCTATAGACAAACTCAACCAATTTTTAATGAGAAAATGTTTAAATTTACCTATAGCCTGGAAGCACCGCCCTGCTCCCCAGCTTTGAGTTGTCCTGCCTTTCTGAACCAAACCAATGTATTTCTTAAATGTATTTGATTGATGTCTCATGCCTCCCTAAAATATATAAACCCAAGCTGTACCCTGAACACTTTGGGCACATGTTCTCAAGAGCTCTTGAGGGCTGTGTCACGGGCCATGATCACTCATATTTGGTTCAGAATAAATCTCTAAAAATATTTTACAGAGTTTGACTATTTTCATCAACAGCTACTTGATCTTAGAATTTAGATAAATTTTGATTAATCTTGGAATTAATCTCAAATGAGGGGGTAATGTAAGCAAGTAAGCAGAAATAGAAAATAGGAATATACTAGAACATCATTCTGAGCTTCTTTCTCAAAAGTAAGCCTATGAGCATAGTAGTTAGGACCTCATTTTAAACAGATGTTAATTGCCAGGACAATAAAATATTTGTAAACCAAAAATAAACTTCTTAGGCCCCCCAACCAACTAAATGGACCCCTTCTCTTGGCCAAGGGCATAAAGCAAACCTGAGGCCAGGC
Source organism: Cebus imitator (assembly GCF_001604975.1). NCBI lineage: Eukaryota > Metazoa > Chordata > Mammalia > Primates > Cebidae > Cebus > Cebus imitator. The sequence goes on along the minus strand of NW_016107729.1, from coordinate 292,043 downwards.
ACGGTGGGGCATGCCTGTAATCCCAGTACTTTGGGAAACTGAGGTGGGCAGATCTCTTGAGTGCAAACTATCTCCCTAAGATGTATAAAAACCACGCTGCAGCCCAACTGCTTTGGGGACATGTTGTCAGGATCTCCTGGGGCTATGTCAAGGGCCATTGGTCATTCACATTTGACTCCGAATAAGTATCTTCAAATATTTTAGAGTTTGAATCTTTTTGTCTACACATCTGACATACAAATGAATTTAATATTTAAAATAAATAATTGATTAATATGAATTTATTAGTAAATAACAGTAAAAGAAATAGTGCTTATCAGAAATTTTCTTAGTTAAATACATAATTCTTTTTCACTTTTTCTGTATATTTTATCAGAAGTGGAGGTCCCTATCCAGACCCCATGAGAGAGTTTTTGGATCTCACACAAGAAATAATTCTAGGCAAATCCACATGGTAAAGTGAAAGCAATTTTATTAAGAAAATAAAGGAACAAAGAATGGCTATTCCACAGACAGAGCATCCCCCAGGGCTGCTGGGTGCCCATTTTAATAGTTATTTCTTGATTATATGCTAAACAAGGGGTGGATTATTCATGCATCCCCTTTCTTAGATGTATAGGGTAACTTCCTGATGTTGCCACGGCATCCGTATACTGTCATGACGCCGGTGGGAGTGTAGCAGTGAAGATAGCCAGTGGTTACGTTTGTCACCATCTTGGTTTTGGTGGGTTTTGGCCAGCTTCTTTCCTGCAACCTGTTTCATCAGCAAGGTCTTTAAGACCTGTGTCTTGTGCTGACCTCCTATGTCATCCTGTGACTTAGAATGCCTAACCATCTGGGAATGCAGCCCAGTAGGTCTCAGCCTTATTTTACCCAGCCCCTATTCAAGATTAAGTTGCTTTGGTTCAAATGCCTCTGACATATATATTGCTGTACTGTATATATTTTCATATGTATTGACTTTTTCCTGACTGAGAATCTTTACTGACCCTAGGGATTTGCATACTTATGAAGCAAAGGATAACGTTAGTCTTCAAATATTCAGAATTTATTTGTTATAAGTGTTCAAAAAAGTGGTTGCTTTTTTAGGCAAAACCCATCAGGAGGCAGTGAGGCAGTTACTCAATTGTAAGGTAATTAACAGACAAGGCTCTATGTCAGACAGACCTGGTCCTACTTCAGCTCTACTACCAATTTGCTAGCTGTGTGACCGTTGAAAAGTTACTTAGCCTCTCTGTGCCTTAGCTAACTCATCTGAAAAATGGATATTATAATTAAATGCCCAGTTTATTTATTTATTTATTTATTTATTTATTTATTTTTTGGAGACGGAGTTTCGCTCTTGTTACCCAGGCTGGAGTGCAATGGCGCGATCTCGGCTCACCGCAACCTCCGCCTCCTGGGTTCAAGCAATTCTCCTACCTCAGCCTCCTGAGTAGCTGGGACTACAGGCACGTGCCACCATGCCCAGCTAATTTTTTTGTAGTTTTAGTAGAGACGGGGTTTCACCATGTTGACCAGGATGGTCTCGATCTCTTGACCTCGTGATCCACCCGCCTCGGCCTCCCAAAGTGCTGGGATTACAGGCTTGAGCCACCGCGCCCGGCAAATGCCCAGTTTATATTGTGATTTTGCTTGGAATATAGTAAGCACTTAGTAAATACTAAGATTTTGTTTAAGTGTTAAAAATTATTTTCGAGTCACTGTGTAATAAGTGTTAGGTTCCGTCATCATTATCTTTGGCCATAACTTCAGCAGATATTAGTTATATTGTTTTTTAACCAGCTATTGCTCTTCTAGTACCTGCCTTGGCAAACATGGGGACAATCATTGCAAACTGGAGAAGGTTATAAGAACATAAGCAGATTCACAGTTAAGACTACAAGTTAGAACATGGAAACAAGGAAGGAGGATAAGTACTTAAGATTGAATTTGGGACATGGGTGTACATGGGAGAAAGAAGTTAAATAAGTGGGAAGGGAAAAAAGAATATGGAAATATCACTAGACAAATATTTACATTGAATCCAGGATCCTTGATTTCTAGGACTCAAGACAGGCAACCAAAGAAACTTTAATCACTTAAATGGAAGGGTCTTTGCATGCAGCTGCCATTCAAAATATTCATCATTCCTATATAAGATGGCATGAGGAGGGAAAAAAAGCAAAAAGATCTTCATCAGCTGAGATTAGCATCTCAATAACTAGGACAATGGGAGTTAGAAGCAAGAAAGTCAGACTCTACAGAGAGTGATGAAGGTGTGAACACTGAATATCTGAGACAGGTCTCAGTTATTCTAGAAAGTTTATTTTGCCAAAGTTGAGGATACACACACGTGACACAGCCTCAGGAGATCCTGATAACATGTGCCCAAGGTGGCTGGGGCATAGCTTGGTTTTATATATTTTAGGGACACATGAGACATCAATCAATATATATAAGATGTACATTGGTTCTGTCCAAAAGGCAGGACAACTCAAACAGGGAAGGGGCTTCCAGGTCTTAGGTAGGTGAAAGACAAATGGTTGCATTCTTTTGAGTTTCTGATTATCCTTTCCAAAGGAAGCAATCAGATATGCATTTATCTCAGTGAGCAGAGGGATGACAATGAACAGGATGAGAGGCAGGTTTGTCCTAAGCAGTTCCCAGCTTGACTTTTCCCTTTAGCATAGTGATATGGGGACCCCAAGATTTATTTTCCTTTCACATTTTCCCCTTTTTCTTTTAAAAAAATCTTCACACTTGATCTTAGCCAAAAGGCCGAGAAGCAATCTTTTAAAAAGTCCTTTGGAGAGAGCATTTTGTAAGAAAGAGTCTCTGGTCTCAGGGTTTGTCTGAACTCTCATGGATAGGATGGTTTATTCCTGGACAGGTAGGTCCTGAGTTATTAGGAAAGCTCATTTTTTAGCAGGTTGAGAAGTCTTATATTCTATGAAGAGAAAATATAGGGAGGAAGGGAGAAAAACAAGAACAAACAAAAGAACAATCCCGGAAAATCTATATAGGTCACATATCAATATATCCATATATCAGTAGGCAGGTACAAAAGTGGCTTATGTATGTAAATAGGTTGCTGTTATTTTCTTCTGAAGTTCAAGTTGTCTAGATTCAGTTCACAGGGCTTTGGGAAAGAACAGCTTAGTTTGCAGTGATTTCAAATTACAAAAAATCGGGGGAAAGGAAAGGAAAGCAGAAAAAAATGAAAATATTATTTTGGAGACTCATAGCTAGGAAAAATTGGAATTCAGTCCAAATTATAGATAATAATAAAAATCAAAAAACATTAGGAAAGACTAGAATCCACAATAGTTGTGCTATAGTTTTTGAAACATAACTTTTCTCTCTTCAGTTTCCCATTTTTACTTAAGACAAATCACAGTAGGACCAATTTGCTTTATTATACTTGGCCAGATTATTTGCATAAAGTGCAACAAGAATAATTATTTTTTACATAGGTTTTTAAAAATGACTTTGATGGAACTTTGTTCCATAGAAGGAATCTCAGATAAGACTTTTTTAAAGCCGAGCCCAGCCATGGATTTGTAACATCAAATACCTAAGAGTTGGATGAATTCTTCTCCTCTCGAGACACTGAGATAGCTTGGGACTCCTGGGCCTGTCAGAAGTGACATTCTTTACTCAACACAAGTCAGAAACCCTGTACAGGGATTGTGTAGACAAGGTATGAGGCCAGTTTTCCCAAGAGGCTTTTATTGCTCTATAAGCAAGTTTGATTCTTTAACTGAAAGCACACACCTTTCTAGTCAAAGCCCTTGTAAAATAGCCAGTTTTTCCAATTGTGTCCTGTTATAAATGAAAACAGATTCTTATTGCACTAATGCAAATAACTATATTGTCATAAGTTAAGAATACTCAGTTTCCAAATTCTGAGAAACTGGGTAGAGAGAAACAAAGGTGCTCCAAGTTTTGTTCATAGAAGTATACTTAATCATTAAAAGTTGTCGATAGCTCAAAAGAAAAGTTTCCTTGACTCTGAAAAACAAAACAAAGGATCAACGTTTTAGGCAGAAAGTTAAAAAGATTACTTCAGTCTTCTATTAGTTCAGTCCATGCAGTTGATTCCTCTTCTGCTGGATATTCATGAACATTTCAGCTCTTCATGAGACCTGAAAGTTTTTCCTCTATTCTGATGTCACAATCTACAAAGTTATCAGAAACCCGCATTCAAGAGAACCTGTTAGAGTTTTATAGCTGATTATAAAACTACCTTCCAAAGAGGACCAAAATAAGACAACAATTGTCCGTGGATAACAAAAAGTTTTAAGATAGCCATAAAGACACAATTGACAAGGAAATGTGTTACCTCTGTGGCACATAATAATTTAACATAATAATGATAATTATTACTGATAACTAAGTTGTATCAGAATTATAGGAGTTTCCCATAATTTTGGAACATACAACAATAACATGTTTATGCAAATACAGCCCAAAGAAAACCAAAAACCATTTCATACTTAACAGTGCTTCATATATAATTTTTATACCAAATAAACCAAACATGTCATTTTTGGCCTTTAGGGAAGCTAATATCTTAAAGAATTAATTAGGTGGGAAAAAGACATAATTTATAATTTGATTTTGGAAAGCTTATCAAATATCAGGGGTTTAAAACACTTGATATTACAAAATAGGGTCACAGGTCATTGTAAAATAAGTCATTTATTTAACTAACATGATAACGGAAGGATTCAAAAAAAGGCCTCATTTTTCAAAAGAAAACTTTCATTCCTTGAGAGAGGAGACTTAATTTTCCAAACAATAAGTCCTAATAAAAACACCATGAAGCCAATTAATTTTTTTCCAAAAGGTTATAAATAATTATAAAATTTTGATCTTGACCATAAGATATAATTTCCATAAGCCTTTTGTAACCTTTATAGCCTTTATTAAGGAGTAGATTAATGCTTCAAGAAAACCTTGTTAATCTGACTCAGGGGGCCCATATACTGGTCTTACATCGGTGTTTCTTTGACATTAATGGTTAATTTATAGATAAACTGAACTTATTTTATCTCTCAAAACCCACCCTTACAATCTCACATGCCTTCGTCTTCTGCAATAATCCCTGGGCCTTGAGGAGTTATATACCTTTAATGTATGGCCCTGTTCCTCAGGAATGCCATTTATTTTGATTGACATCTTCTACTGGACCTGAAGATGAGGTTTTAATTGTTGTCAGTATTTAAGATTTAGCAGGACTTGGTGTCCTTTTTAGACTCAAGAGTAAGAGCCCTGTGACTCAACGTCACAAGGACTTTAAAAGCACATATAGAAAGATACGTGAATGTAACAACTTTAATTTAAGAATTTTTTTAAAATCTCAGTTTTTTTTTCTAAGCAAACCAAAACTTAATAACAATGACATAGAAATTGTTTTGATAAAACATAAAATCTGTTAAGCCACTTACCAAAAGACAAAAGAAAAAATCATCTGCAGTGCACAGAATATTATGTTGGAAGAAAACATCTTCTTTAGACCTTTGAGAAAAACATTGTTAGCATCAGGCCCCAACAAACAGAACTTGATGGAAAAAAAGCTTATATGGACTGAAAATGAATTGAAGGAGAGCATTACTATTTCACACCTTTTGAAAGGGGAGAGAAATCCAAAAATGGTTTTGATGAAATAAAAGTTGAACTATGGGTTAAAAAAAATTAGTATTTCCCATAATTTATTACAAGTAAATCAATCCCTTAAGAAAATTTTATTGTTCTAATCAGTTCTTTAGTGTATAAGTTTTTCTTAACATCAAAGCAAATCTCTAGAAAGAGCATTATAATTTCCCTTTAATTATAAGCAGCTTGAGCATATAAAAATTTTTTTTGAGGTGGAGTTTTGCTCTTGATGCCCAGGCTGGAGTGCAATGGCACAATCTGGGCTCACTGCAACCTCCACCTCCTGGGTTCAAGTGATTCTTCTGCCTCAGCCTCCTGACTGGCTGGGATTACAGGCATGCACAACCGCATCTGGCTAATTTTGTATTTTTAGAAGAGACAGGGTTTCTCCATGTTGGTCAAGCTGGTCTCAAATTCCCGACCTCAGGTGATCCACCCACCTCGGTCTTACAAAGTGCTGGGATTACAAGCGTGAGCCACTGTGCCTGGGCAGAAGTTTTTTTCCCACCCAATAAATCCTTTTATGGTGACTTACATAGACCATTCATGACATGCTTGGACTTTCTGGTTTGTCTTGAACAGCCCTCTTTAATAACCAGTCATTTTATTCTAGGACTAAATTTACCATACAAGATTCTTTCTCACATAAAATTATTTCTCTTTAAGCTTTCTTACTATAAAATTCCTCTTTATTTTTATAACTTTCTTTAATATCTCTTATTTCCTAGTTCCTTTTACCTTGTTTCAATACAGTTTTTAAATAAACTTTGAATTAGACAAAAATTGTTCATCTTTTTAAAAAGAATACTTTCTTTTAGAAAAAATGTTTTCCTACAATATATTTTTATTGGAAAATACCCAAATAATGAAATATCTATTATTTAATTGAATATAACTTTATATTTTAAATTATGACAAGTTTGTCTACAAGTATTCATCCCATTACATTTAGCTAATTGTTTTAATCATTTACCTAGATCATTTATGAAAACTGTGATAGCTGTCATTTAACATTATGAAACTCATTATTGCAAAATTATAACTGAGACAGAGAAAAAGAGATAACCTAACTAACTCCATCTTGCTTCTAACCTCCAAGCTGTTCTTGTTCTTTCCTGTGTGTAGGCAAAACTAACTTTAGGAGGAACTTAGTTTGTAATCTAGCTTTGAAACAAAGACAGTAACAGTCCTTTCCCAAAACACCCTCCTTACTGCCTGTGGACTAGATTGCCTAAAGCCACAAGATTAGAAGTTATGGTAATTTTACTAAATAATTCAAGATGTAGCTATTCTTATTAAACAATATCAATTTATTACTTATTAAAAATTACACAGGTCTGGGCATGGTGGCTCACACCTGTAATCCTACCACTTTGGAGGGCTGAGACAGGCAGAACATGAGGTCAAGAGATGGAAACCATCCTGGCCAACATAGTGAAACTTCGTCTCTGCTAAAAATACAAAAGTTAGCTGAGTGTGGTGGCACATGCCTGTAGTCCCAGCTACTTGGGAGGCTGAGGCAGAAGAATTGCTTGAACCCAGGAATTGGAGGTTGCAGTGAGCTGAGCTCATGCCATTGCATTCCATCCTGGGCGACACAGCAAGACTCCATTTCAAAAAAAAAAAAAAGTACACAAGCAGGCCTGGAACAGTGATTCACACCTGTAATTCCAGTACTTTGGGAGGCTGAGGTAGGTGGATCACCTGAGGTTAGGAGTTCAAGACCAGCCTGGGCAACATGGTGAAACCCCATCTCTACAAAAAATACAAAAATTAGCTAGGTACAGTGGCACATGCCTATAATCCAAGCTACTCGGGAGGCTGAGGCAGGAGAATTGCTTGAGCCCAGGAGGCAGAGGTTGGTTGAACTGAGATCATGCCATTGCACTCTAGCCTGGGTGATGCAAGACTCCATCTCAAAAAAAAAAATAAAGAAAAAGAAAAGAAAAGAATTACACAAGCAAAGATCATTCTGTTTTGGGTTGGGTTTATAGATTTGTAACTCCTATGCCAAATTTTGACAGCTTATAGTATTTAGCCGGGATAAGTATGCAATTGCTTGATCAATAAATGCAAGCAAACATGTATGCTGGGAATTCTTAAGACATTTTTAATATTACTTTACCAATAATTTCACAGCTAGCTTATTTATTAAAGATTTTACTTAAATCCCATGAACTTGAAAAAGCAGTTGAGTAGTCTTACCTTTTTGTGTTAAGGTATTTGATTTAAGTGCTTTTGTTTTTCTTCAAGCCAACTAATTAGAGCTATTTTACATATTTTAGTAGTGAAGCCGTGTACACAACACATAAAAACATACTGATAGAAGTACATCTTATAGTTTCCTAAGACCTCCCTTTTTTTCTTCCAATCTTAGACTTGTGAACTTTTGATAACATGGTTTATTCCCCTGGCAGTTGTCAGCTAAATAGCCTTAGATCTGCATATTGAAGGAAACAATGCTTAGATGAAAAATCAGATAGCAAAATGTGCATCTCAAGGTACAGAGAGAAAACGTCTGGTGGGAGATTAAAGACAGATGCAAAATCAAACAAAAAATTATAGAAATCTATCATAGCATTGTATGAGGAGAGCAATTTTGTTTAGATAGGGACCACCTATCTTTTAACTAAATCTCTGAGCACTGGACAGAGCCCATACTCAATCTTGGGCGTCCAAAAAGGCTAAACCATGTGATGCTTTTACAGTGTAAGTAAAAACACAATTTTTTTTAAACGAAGACATTTCTAAGTGTCTAAACTACACTGTTCCTTAAGAACCCAAGAGTAGCCTGTGTTGCAATAACTATTTTAGCCAATAAATCACATAACACAATACAAAATCAAGCAGTTTAAGAGCTGAGATTTTCTGTTTACACTCTTGAGCTTCCATAAAGAAAAACAGAGGCTTATCCCCAAAAGGGAGCCTGGCACCTTCTCCAGTTTCTTTAAGGAACCCCAAGCTACTATAAACTATTTTAGATCCCTCATGCAGCAGAGGGTTCAAGAGAAAGGAGAAACAGCAGAAGTAAATGAAGAAAACAGAATTCCATCAA
>NW_016107729.1:271740-283336 GCF_001604975.1 Cebus imitator | reverse complement strand
AAAAAAAAAAAAAAAAAAAAAAGACAAGGTCCTAGGAGAAAAAATAAAAAATAAAAAACATGAAGGCCTTTTAAATACAAACACACACACACAAACATACACATCTTGGATGTTAGCTTTTAGTAAAGTTGACTTTTAACATTGAGCTCTTTAAAAAAATCTTTTTAAATCTTATTACTATATTTCAGTTAGAACAAATTGCTACTATTTCAGAAGTACCAAGTATCAAACCAGAAAGGGCTTGATTTAGGAACCAAACCCAGGCTGTTGTGGTAGAAAAAAAGAAGGCAGAACACTTAGCTATGGAACTGCAACATGGGGCAACAGCAGTTGCTCTTTCAGTTTGACTGACTAGCAAAAAGGTGGCCTTGTTATGTAAATAAAGCTCCTTAAGTAGTCAAAATCAAAAGACTTTCCTTTTTCCCCCTTTTCGTGGCCATTTTTCTTCCCCCACCACACTAGCTGTTTGTGCATGTGTGTGGGAATTTAGCTACTTTAGAGGCCTTGTTCCCCATAATTTGGAAGTTTCCTTTGGATTTCATCAAGTTGGATTTGATCAAACCCAATGGGAAAAACACTGAAATAACAACAACAAAACAGAAACAAACAATTAAAAAAAAAAAAGCAAAATAATGATGGCACAACTTATACAATTATTGAGCACTCTAATGGTAAGGAGAAGTTAAGACCAGCTGGTTGTTAATTTTAACTTTATCCAAGACAAACCCCAATTCAGCTACTTACCTAGGGATGGATCTCAGGCTGAAGACTGCTCTCTATCATCCTAGAAGCAGGAAAAAACTCAAATTCATCTTCCCTGTTGGAAGTGAGCTCAAACTCCATAAAGGAGTTACCGGCCTTCCATCATCATGGAAGCAGAAAAAACTTGCTTTCCTCGTGTTGGAAGCAAGAAAACTTCAAAACAAGGAGTCATACAGCAAATTAAACTTTAGATTTCAACCAAATTTTGGGAGACCAGGGATTCTCTGGAGTGGGTGCTTCCAGGCCTCAGCAAATTGTCCTATTGGTTTGAGCCATAATGATAATTCAAGCTGGTACCAAGCACCAATAGATTTGTCAAAGGTCAGGGGCACTTCTACTCAGAATCCCTTTGTGGTTACCAAAATGTGAACCCTGAATATCTGAGATAGGTCTCAGTTACACTAGAAAGATTATTTTGCCAAGGTTGAGGATACATACACATGACACAGCCTCAGGAGGTCCTGATAACATGTGCCCAAGGTGGTTGGGGCACAGCTTGGTTTTATACATTTTAGGGAGACATGAAACATCAATCAATATATATAAGATGTACATTGGTTCTGTCCAAAAGGCGAGAAAACTCAAGCCGGGATGGGGCTTCCAGGTCTTAGGTAGGTAAGAGACAAATGATTGCATTTTTTTGAGATTCTAATTATCCTTTCCAAAGGAGGCAATCAGATATGCATTTATCTCAGTGAGCAGAGGGATGACCATGAATAGAATGGGAGGCAGGTTTGTCCTCAGCAGTTCTCAGCTTGACTTTCCCTTTAGCTTAGTGATTTGGGGATCCCAAGATTTATTTTCCTTTCACAAAGGAAATGAAAATATTTTACCCAAAATATATTTATTTGACATATTTTGAAATGGCCCTGCAAAACTATTTTTCATGGGGGAAATTTGCAACTACAGAGTCTCCATTAATGTAGCTGGCCTTCCCTTTCTAGGCCTTTCCAGTATCTAGGTCCCAAGCACTGAGAGACTGATACCTTTAAAAGTCTGAAAAGAAACATTCATCGTTTATTCTCTCTGAAGGCTGCTACTTATGAGGTTTCATCTACACAAGGAGAGCCCTCTATGCTAGCCAAGCCTCTTCCTTCCTTCCACTCATAACCTGTTTTGCCATTAAAACCTGATTTACCAACATAACCTGTTTGGGCCATGCTCTGAGTCTGCATTCTTTCTACAATCTCAAGTAGGTACATTAGATTCTGTATCTCACTGGGGTGTTGGGTCTTCATTCTGAAGGCTCCTGTGTGTACATATGAAATAAACTTGTATGCCTTTCCTCCTATTAATCAATCTGCTTCATGTCTGTGATTTTCAGTAACCTTCCAAGGGCCCAAAAGCCAGGGGAGGAACCAGAAAGCATTTTACTGGGGAGGTCCCAGAAAGCATTTTATTTAGAAGAAACTGGGAAAAGGAGAAACTGTAGGAGAATTGGGCAGATAAAATAAGCGAATGAGTTAAGATTCTCTTCAGCAGGACACCCTTGGGTTTGCAGTCCCTCTCTATATAAGCAATTTGAGTTACCCCAAATCAGTGTCACCGCCATTTTGAGGGCTCTATATCACATGATCTCATGGTGGAAAAAATTCCCTGCTGACCAGTGAAGCTAACTGCTCACTAGTCTTCCCTCCTGGAACTGGGGACATCTATGAGAATGATTCCAATGGTACAGGGCCCAGAGTGCTTTAGGACATCTGGTTGACCCCAACTAGTTTGATGGGGAGTGTTTGGTGGGCAGTGTGACACAGTTTTGAAAATTACCCCCAAAGAGGAAAAACAGCAACAAGGACCCTTGCAGATTCTGGTCCAGACTTAGGTCCCAAGCACCAAATGGGGACTAGAAAATTTTAAAGATGGTTCTCCAAAGGGAAAGGAAATGTGGAGCCCCCCTTTAGGGCCCTGTTCGCCTGTGTCTAGGGATGGTCCTTACCATAGGTCAGAGTGAAATCAATAGCACTTGGATATTGACTTACTTAGCTAAATAACTATCTGGAAATGGGATTGGACTAGAGAAGGAATTGAAACCAAGGGCTAACCTGATTAAGCCTGCCAAAGCTGCCTTGCTTTGTTAAAAGAAAAACTTCAGCTGAATTAAATTTAAAGGAGTTTAATTGAACAACAAACATTTGCAAATCGGGAAGCTCCCAGAAACATAGAATATTCAGAGAGACTCCAGAGCAGCCATGTGGTGGAAGAAGATTTACAGACAAAAAAAGGGAAATGACATACAGAAATTGAAAGTGAGGTACAGAAACAGCTGGATGGGTTACAGGTTGTTATTTGCCTGATTTGAACATGGTTTGAACAGTTGGCTACAATTGATTGGCCAAAACTCAGTGATTGGCACAGGTGTGGGTTATGGTCAGTTTACATCTCCACTTGTCATAGTTCACTGTGTAGAGAAAAAACTCTTAGGCCAAACTGAAATATGTAAGGAGGCAGTGTTAGGCTAAACTTGATTAACAATTGCTTTTAAATATTTACTTCTAGTTGGTCTTAAAACTCCCACTAGCAGGTCACAGAGCCAAACAATATATAAATAAACCCACACCAGCTTCCTTATGAATAACATCTCTGACTGGGAACCACTCATAGTAATGGTTGCTTAAAATTGTTTTTCAGAAAGTAGGGGGAAGTTCTTGGCCAATTCTAGCTGGCTGAGACCACCCACCCTTCAAATGGGCTTGCATAAATGCCCAAAGATGATCTTTGGCATCAGACGGCCAAAAATTCCTCCCTCATATTGTGCTAAAGCCACCATTTTCTTAACATGCATTCTATGAAGAATCATGAAGCTTGACTACATGTGCACAGATCACTGAACACATTTCTTTCCTCCAATAACCTTTCTTCAGCCTTGGACCACTTTGCTCCTCAATCCAACAAATGTCCTTAAACCACATCTTTAGGGAGGCAGATTTGAGACCTATTCTCCCTCCTGGCTTGTCTCTTGAATAAGCTCTCTGTTTGCAAAACCCATTATCTTAGTAATCGACTTGCTGTGTGTGAGCAGAATAAACCTGGGTGATAATAGAATGACTCTACTGTCGCAGTTAAATGAACCTAGCTGTGAAGGTAAAGCATGTTGATTCTCAGAGTTAAAGCCCCTTTAGAATTTGTCTAGCAAATTCTAGAAAGAGAAAAAAAAGCATGTTGATTCTTAAGAGCTGCAACTAACATTGGCCAGTGGTTCTCAATGCTGGCTATACAATAAAATCACCTAAGAAACTTCAAAACAGAGCAACACACTCATATATAGAGTGATGGGCTCTACCCTAGACCAATTAAGTCAGAGTCTATTGGGTTGAAGGCCTGATAGCATGATTAAAAAGACAACAACTCCCGGATGATTCTAATGTACAGCCAGAATTGAAAGCCATGGCTCTATATTTCTCACCAGGATCAGAGTCCCATCATCCATTTCTCCAGAAATAGCACTTTTTCTTGCTACTTAATTCCCGGAATTCCAGACCATGTGGCAGTTACTGACCATAGATAACTGCTTTCCAGCCAAATATGGATTATTTACAACCAGGGAACTCTTACTCTTTACTTTTATCAGCCACAGATATTGTCTTAGCTTCCAAGAACCCCACCTTCAGCCTGGTGCTCTCTCTTGTCCTGTTCTGCATTCATCAAATTACATAACTTTATTCAGCCAATACACATCTGCAATCTTTAGTATTGCTGGAATTAAACAAATGGGTTGTTTGACTTTGAGACCCTTCTATCATACTCTTTTGCCAAAACAAAAGATTTTTTTTTTAACCATGAAGAAAATGAAAATTAATTTCTTTTGGAGATTTTGGAAATGCTTGAAAATATCAAAAACTAGATAAAAAAACAATTGCTGTAGAAATATACCTTTAAAACAACAAAACCCTTGCAGAAGACTTACTGTTGATATAAACAGGTGACAGGGAAATACTGGGTAGACAAGGGCAGCTCCCTGGCAAAGGCCTCACCCTCAAGCCTGGAAACTTGTGGCCCTAAATGGGAACAGGAATTTCTGTTTTCATGCCCAAAAGTTGCATTGTGGCCCACCACGCCTCCCTATCCTGTACCCATATGAACCCCAAACCCCAGGCTCCACAAGGAGATGAGCAGATGAACAGAAGAGTAACAGAGAAGGAGAGAAGAGGAGTATCTGAACATTGAGAGGAGTTCAGTTGGGGATGGTCAGAGAGGAGATCAGCTGCTGAATGGCCAAACTCCAGGGGAAGATGACTTTCCCACCTCATCCCCCTTCCAGCTCCCCATCCATCCTGTTGAGAGTCACCTCTCCCACTGAATAAAACACCCACATCCATCCTTCAAGTCTGTGTGTGACCTGATTTTTCCTGGATGCCAGATAAGAGCTCAGAATACAGAAAGCCATCACAGGCCTACTTGGGCTTTGGGAGATAAAGGCTCCCACCCCTGGATGCTGTCATGGGGTCAGAGACCAGGGGCACTCACCCCATCTCCTACACCTTCCTGCCTTCATGCTCCCCCTCCCGATTGTGGGGCTGAAGAGACAAGCCACACCCCTGTTGCACATCCTTCAAGGGTGGTCAGGGAACTCTACCGCTTCACTGTCAGACATTTCTAAAAGTTAATCTATTTACTTAATTTTTTCTTTCTTAGGATAAGAAAAGTCTATTGCGGGCAAGAAGCTCTGAATTCCCACCAATTTTTAGTTGTTTTTCTGTTTGTTTATTTTAGGCCTTAGATGGTTTCAGGGTGCTCCAGTTGGAGAGAAATAAATGGAGCAAGCAAGTTCCCAGAATACTTTTTGGCCCTACAAATTAGATATTTATTAGGAGTTGAAAGAAACTGCAGTTGCTGCATAATTAGGAGTAACTACATTTATTTTACAAAATCCTTTCTCAGCAAAGTATCCATCTGCCAGTTTTCTAAATTCTCTCCTGTAGATGCTAGCCTGTGAAGCCATCAGCATTTAAGCGTGGTCTTTCTGTGACATTTAAAAATTACTCAGAAGCCGGGTGCAGTGGCTCAAGCCTGAAATCCTAGAACTTTGGGAGGCTGAGGCAGGCAGATCACCTGAGGTCGGGAGTTTGAGACCAGCCTGACCAACACGGAGAAACCCCGTCTCTATACTAAAAAATACAAAATTAGCTGGATGTGGTGGCACATGCCTGTACTCCCAGTTACTCAAGAAGCTGAGGCAGGAGAATTGCTTGAATCTGGGAGGCGGAGGTTGTGGTGAGCTGAGATGGCGCCATTGCACTCCAACCTGGGCAACAAGAGAGAAACTCTATCTCAAAGAAAACAACAAATCACTCAGAAAAGCTGACAATATCTTAATGATAATAACAACTTTTTAAAAGAGATGGGATCTTGCTATGTTGCCCAGGCTGGCCTTGAGCTACTGGGCTCCAGTGATCCTCCTGCCTCAGTCTCCCAGGTATTTAGCATTACAGATATGAGCCACTGTGCTGGGTTCCAAGTTTCCCTTTTGGATCTCACATGAACGTGGCTGTGATTGGCAAATCATTTAATCTCCTTGATTCTCTGTTTTCTCAATGATAAAATAAAGTGGACCAGGTTTAGATGACTCTGCAGGATACTTACAGCTTTGAAATCGTGTTTCTGGCCCAGTATGGTGGCTCATGCCTGTAATTGCAGCACTTTGGAAGGCCAAGGCAGGAGGATTGCTTGTGCCTGGAAGTTAAAGACCAGCCTCAGCAACACAGGGAGACCTGTCACTATATAAAATTTAAAAATTAGCCAGGCATAGTGGTACACCTCTGTGGTCCCAGCTGCTCAGGAGGCTGAGGTGGGAGGAATTGCTTGACCACAGGAGGTTGAGGCTGCAGTGAGTTGTGATCACACCACTGCACTCCAGCCTGTGTGACAGAGCAAGACCCTGTCTCAAAAAATAAAAAATGAAATGGTGTTTCTTTGCTTCTACATTGAATTATTAAGAAAGATTTGAAAACTGATTTGACTTCTAATTTCATTCAAAGCTGTGTTCTGGCTCCAGTGAAAATGTGAATATTCCAGGCACTTACTTGTCAAGTAAAATCAATGTGAAGGTGATAATGCTGTGTGAATGAGTCAGCAAATAAAAATATGAGTGTCTATTATACAGTCAGCATTAAACTGAGCACTGTGGTAGATACAGATAGTTTGTGATACTACCACTGTAACAGGGAATTTACCATCTATTGGTGAGAATATTAGCACATAAGAAATTTGTTATAATCAACTGTGAGGTGTGGATTCCAGGTAGCATTACCTAATGGAGAGGGAGGTCAATGAACAAGGCTTCCCCTTTAGGAAGTAGGACTTGGGCTGAGTTAAACAACAACAACAACATATAAACAGGCCAAGCATAGTGGCTCACACTTGTAATCTCAGCACTTTGGGAGTCCGAGGCAGGCAGATCACGAGGTCAGGAGCTTGAGACCAGCCTGGCCAACAAGGTGAAACGCTGTCTCTATTAAAAATACAAAAAATTAGCTGAGTGTAGTGGCAGGTGCCTGTAATCCCAGCTACTAGGGAGGTTGAGGCAGGAGAATCACTTGAATCTGGGAGGCAGAGGTTGCAGCGAGCTGAGATCGCACCACTGCACTTCAGTCCAGGCAACAGAGTGAGACTCCATCTCAAATAAAAAAACAGAAAACAAACAAAACATATAAACATGAGACAGATTTGGATGGATGAAGGCAAAAGAGGACTTTCCAGGCCAGGGAAAAAGCCTAGGCATGGAGGAGCCTGAATAATTTGCATGACGATGAATGGACTAGACATGTATATTAGGATAGGTAGGACTGTCAATGGAAGAGAACGAAATAGAAGTAGCATTTGAGAAAGGTATCATTTGACAGCAGTGAGATGACAGATTGGAAGAGGAGGGAGTTTTAGAAAATAGCTACCTTTTTCCGAGTGCCTCTGTGTGCCAGGCTCTATGATGGTATTTTACATAGGTGATCCCAAATGATTGCAACAATCTACAAAGTCGGTTTCACTGTCTTTCCATTTTGCAGATAAGGAAACTCAAACTCAAAGAGGCCGAGAAACGGTTCAAAGCCATCCAGATTCAGTAAAAATTGAATCCAGTTTGGTAACTCCTATTCCACCATCCCATACTGCCCCTCCCAGAACAAAGACGCTTCTGCCAGTGCCATTCACCCAAATCAACCAAAACTTGATCATTTGGTGGAGTTTGCCACTGCGGCAACCAGCTGCTAAGCAACTGATTACCTTGCCTTGTAGCAATCTGATTTGGTTGCTGTGAATGCCTGAATAGCTCAGGTAGAGATTTTGTGGCCTGTCCTGGGGACAGATGCTTATCCAATGTGTGAAAGGCAATGTGACTGAGGGTGTAAAAGGCAATCAGACTGAGAGCTGGTCTCCTTATTGATATCCAGAAGCAAAACTGCAGAGGCAGGCTCTATGAATAGCTGTTGTAATCACCAACCAAAGAACAGTCCTTTCTTTGTGCTTAGTGTGGAAAAACCTTTTGGTCACACACCAGTGGTTTCAGTAACACCTGCACATTTTTGACTTTTGAGCACAAATTAAAAATCAAATTTTAATTCAGACATCGAAGTTATTTACATGAATTGTTCTTCAGTTGTGCAGAAGATAAGAGGGAGAGCCAGAAGTCAACACTATAATTTATGATCTTCATGTTTCTTTTGTCAGTTTCCTGAAGAAATTGGAAAAGAGATGATGTGTGTGTGTGTGTTTGAAGGACTACATATTCTTACATACTTTTAGATAAGAATTTCTTTTAAAATACGTTATAAAGACGAATCATTGCAAAAACCTTAGTTCAGAAAACCTAAGTCTTCTATTTCTTTAAAAATGGAGATAAAGTCTGTACCCTGCCCTCAATATCATTGATGCAGTTCAAATTAGACAGTAAACAGTCTGATTACATCAGTGCTGCACATCCAGCTAGTTTGTCGATTGAGACCTTCTGAGGTGTTAATTGCAGTTGTGAATTAATCATTATTCCACTGAGCCAGAGTCTATTTTCCTCTTCAAGCTTTTCATTATTAAGTTTGCTTGAATTGGTTAATGTGAGGACACCATCAATGCAGATTATCATTCAGCAATACAATACTAAACACGCACAATTGTTTTCATTATGCACTCTGTCTCATAGAATTTTACATATGAAAAGTCATAATTAACCATTCATTCTAAAATTCTGTTTTTGTTTCTTTATTATAGCTTATTTTCATGAGTTTAGGATTTTTATCAGGATCTCCTTTTTCTCTCACACACTCCGAAACCCAAAATGAAAGCCACAGTGGTTCCATTCTTTTCGGAAAGTTACTGATTTCAGAAAAGAATAGCAATAAATATTTGGTACAAGAGCCTTTCAAAAGTACTAGCTCTTCTGACTTTATGTACATGAACAAAGCTATTATAATAGTCTTTCCATGATAAAACTAATTCAGCAAAACTGATAATGATTAACATGAGAACATGTAATTCCACTCTTTCTCCGAAGTTTCCAGAAAATGTCTCTTCTATCATAGCTACAAGAAAGTTGCACTTGTATCCTGGAAACCAGTGGGACTTAGTAGGGGTCTAACCAGGAGAGGATTGGGAGGTCTAGTATTTGGCACTGGGGTGGGTTAGGTGCTAGGGAAGCTGACCTGGTTGTACCTGCTGAAGTTTTCTAATTGGCAAGCTTGGGCATTCAGTGGATTCTAGTTTGAGCCTGCACTTGGAAAGGAGAGAACCAACATACAGAGACTGCAACTTGTTTAATACCCGTTGTAGAAACCACCTTTGTAAAGATTGTGTCAGTGAAAAAATTATGACAGTGAAAGAGATCTGATCTAACTCACTCCTCCCTTACCTTTAGCTTTCAAGCTGCCTTAATTATTCCTGACCTTAGACTGAGCTAACTTTGGAAGACATTTAGGTCAAGGGTCCCCAACCCCTGGACCACATACCAGTGCCTGGCCTGTTAGGAACCAGGTTGCACAGCAGGAGGTGAGAGATGGGTGAGAAAGCAAAACTTCACCTGTGTTTAGAGCCACTCCCTATTACCGCCTGAGCTCCATCTCCCATCAGATCAGCTGTGGTTTTAGATTCTCATAGACGTGTGAACCCTATCATGAACTGTGCAGGGAAGGGATCTAGGCTGCACACTCCTTATGAGAGGCTAATGCCTGATGATCTGTCACTGTCTCCCATCACCCCTAGATGAGACCATCTAGTTGCAGGAAAACAAGCTAAGGATCCCACTGATTCTATATTATGGTGAGCTGTATAATTATTTCATTATGTATTACAACATAATAATAACAGAAATAAAGCATGCAACAAATATAATGCACTTGAACCATCCTGCAACTATCCCTTCCACCTTCTGGTCCATGGAAAAAATGTCTTCTATGAAACCAGTCCCTGGTGCCAAAAAGTTTGGGGACCACTGAGTTAGGTTACAGTTTAAATAACCCATAGTTTATTGGTAAATAATCAAGGCCTATTTAATAATAGTCTTTCCCCAAAACTCAATCAATGTGGTAGGCTGGGCGCAGTGGCTCATGCCTGTAATCCCAGCACTTTGGGTGGCCAAGGTGAGTGGATCACCTGAGGTCAGGAGTTCAAGACCAGCATGACTAAAATTGTGAAACCCTATCTCTACTAAAAATACAAAAATTAGCTGGGCATGGTGGCAGGTGACTGTAGTCCCAGCTACTCAGGAGGCTGAGACAGGAGAATTGCTTGAACCCGGGAGGCAAGGGTTCAGTGAGCCAAGATTGCACCATTGCACTCTTGGGTAACAGAGCAAGATGCTGTCTCAAAAAACAAAAAATAAAAATATTAATGTGGTTAAGTTAATGAAAGGCCACCAAAGGGCCAGGAGGAGAGGAACCTGAATTCTGCTAAGGTATAGACATAAATTATTGCCAGTCATTCCTGCGAATAACGTCACTATTTTAGTGTGTAAAATTGGCCCTTTGAGATAACTTTTCAGGTTCTTTCCATGTCTGATACCCATGGCTCCCCCTGGATTTGTCAACCCTGCTCCTGTGGCCCCACCCAGAAGCAACTCAGCTCAAGAAGACAGCTTTGACCCCTATGATTTCATCTCCTCCCCAATCAATCAGCAGCACCCATTGCATGGCCACCCCCACCCCTTTTTCCAACCTGCCTTTGAAAAACCCCTACCCTATGAGCCAGAGATGAGATTGATTTGAGTAATAGCCATTCTCCAGTGTAGCAGAGCTGATCTCACATCAATGAAATTTTCTTTACTGCAAGGCTGTGGTCTTTATTTGCGCAGCAGGCAGGAAGAAACTGTTGTGCGGTTACAGTGTTATCAAGCAAAAGGGGCTCACTGGCCAATGTGCTAGAAGCCAATACTCGATGCCAGGTTTTTGAGAAAAGAAAAGCTTTTCATTGTAAGTTAGCTCACAAGGGGACAGCAGACTAGCTCAGATTTGTTTTCCTAAGTCGGCTTGAAGGCATTAATTTTATTAGGGAAGGTTTAGGGGTGGATTCTAGGATTAGTAGGTGATTGGTGGAAGGAAGGGGAAGTCCGGAAAATCCTCGGGCATGCACAGTTATCTCTTTATGTCTCTTTATGAATCCCATATGTAAATTTGGGAGGAGCTGGTATGAAATAGGTGGTGGAAATTTAAGCTGTGAAATCAGCAGGCTTGTTCTGTGCAAACTACAGTCAGTTACATCGGTTCTACTTTATTCCGTTTTGTTATCTTATAAGCTGAGGGAGTTTTAGTGTTTTATTAAGTGTTTTTTTTTTCCCATTTATTTATTTTATTGCATTTTAGGTTTTGGGGTACATGTGAAGAGCATGCAAGATTGTTGCATAGGTACACACGTGGCAGTG
>NW_016107729.1:242747-266720 GCF_001604975.1 Cebus imitator | reverse complement strand
TTTCCCTTCAGAGCTGTCCTGCACAGCAAGGAGGCAGCCTAGTCATTGTCTGCCTGTAGAGGCTTTGCTGAGTTGCTGTGGGCTATGCCCAGCTGCCGAGTGAAGTTCCCTGCAGTCCTGTTTATATGGGTGTAGTTAGAACTGCCTCGGCCATGATGGCCCACCTCTGTTAAGGCGGAGCCTCTCTGTGGTGGCGGGTTGCCTTGGCAATGGTGGGCTGCTCAGCATTGGCTGACTACCTCCGTAGTGGCGGGCTGCCTCAGCGTTGGTCGACTACCTCTGTAGTGGTGGGCTGCTTCCGTAATGGCGGACGCCCCTCCCCCACAGAGCTGAACCGTCCCAGGTTCAGCTGCGCTTGCTGTGAAACTCTCAATGCAGAGAGTTTCTGATTGCTGTTCTTTTGTGGGGGTGGGACCAGCTGATCCTGATCGCCTGGCTCCCTGCCTCAAAGTCTTTTTTTTTTTTTTTTTTTAAGTTGGTGTTCCAGTCGCCTGTTGAAGAGGCGCCAGGTCTGAGTGTTTTTCCCTGCAGCAAGTCACTGTGCTGACTTAAACAGTGGCACTGAGATTTGTGGCGCTTTTTTTTGCCCTGGAATCTACTGTCCTGGCTCCCTGCTCAGTCCCCTTTTTAATCAGACGAATGGGCGACTTCCCGGGGCTCCAATCGCCAGCCAAAAGGGCACCTGGAGCAGTGTATTTTGTACGGAGAACTGCTGCTCCGGGGCACCAACAAAGCACCCGCGCAGGGCAAAGCAGCGGCGCCGGCCAGCACAGCCTCGCTGGCCGAAACACCTGCGCTGGCGACCCGTGGATCTCCTCCACCTGGGAATTTCCTAGTCTGTGGGCAATAAAAATGCGGCATCCACTCACTCTCTGCTCTTTCACTGGGAGCTGCAATCCTGAGCTGTTCCTAAACGGCCATCTTGTATCATCCTTCTGGCTTTTTATCGTTTTTTTTTTTTTTTAAATCTGTCTTCCTATAAAGATAAGAATTTTTGTTAGTCATTTTTTTTTTTCAACTCTCTGGGGTAGGGTTTCATTAGCAGGTCCCTACTTTTTTAAGGAGGTGAAATCCAAAAACAGTGATACTCATAAACCTAGGCAAGAAGTCAGCATCCAGAAAATTGTCAGTGAGCCACTACTTGGGACTCGAGGGCTTACTCTTGGAAGGGCTGTTCCAAGGTCAGGATCCAGGCCCAGGAGGCAATAAAGTACCAGGAGGGTATTCTGGAACTTTTGCTCAGAGCACTTGTTGAACTCTGTACCCCTCATTGTACTCATCCCAGCTGTGAATACTAGTTTAATGTCTTCCCCATAAGCTCCATTAAGGGCCTGAGTCCATCCTGTTTTGCCCTTTAGCCCCAGCATTCAGCACTGTGTTCTGTATTGTCACCACCCCCATCCAGGTTTTTATCAGCTCTCACCCAGATCATGGCAATAGTCTCCCTCTACTCTTTCACCTGTCCAATATATTATACCCACAATATCCTGTGGGTTTTCTTTTTTCTTTTCTTTTTCTTTCTTTTTTTTTTTTTTTTTTTTTTTTTTTTTTTTTTTTTTTTTTTTTTTTTTTTTTTTTTTTTTTTTTTTTTTTTTTTTTTTTTTTTTTTGAGACAGGGTCTTACTCTGTCAGCCAGGCTGGAATGCAGTGGTGTGATCTTGGCTTACTGCAACCTCTGCCTCCTGGGTTTAAGCAATTCTCCTGCCTCGGCCTCCCAAGTAGCTGGGATTACAGTTGTGCACCACCATGCGGGCTAATTTTTGTATTTTTAGTAGAGAGAGGGTTTCACTGTGTTGGCCAGGCTGGTCTTGAACTCCTGACTTTAAGTGCTCCCTGCCTCAGCCACCCAAAGTGTTGGGGTTTCAGCCAGGAGCCACCACACCCAGCCCTGTGGGTTTTAAAAAATGCAAATCACATTTTACCTCGTTGAACTCCTAAGAGCAAGATGGGTCACCAGCAGCTGTACTGGAGCCACCTGTAAAAATTCGGCCAGGGTTTTCTCTCTTGTGGCATCTGTTCAAATCTGCAAGGTCGGATCCGGAAATATGGCCTCAATATGTGCTGCCAGTGTTTCCGTCAGTACATGAAGGATATTGTTTTATTAAGTTGGACTAAATGATCTTCCTTCAAAGGATTATCCAAGGCATCTACCATGAAAAACTATGATACTTCTTTGTACATAAAATAAACATTAAAAAAAAAAAAAGCAAATTTAATTTTTGCTATTACCCTGCTCGTAATCCTTTAGTGATTTCCCATCACTCAGGACAGAGCCCAAATCCCAAATCCCAACATGGTCTCCAGGGCAAGCTGGCGACTCTGCTTTCTCTGACTTCTTCATGCTATACTTTTGGCCACCTTCTTCCCAGCCTCCCCTTTATCTAGTTAATGCCTTCTCATCCTTCAGCTCTGTGCCTAAGGTTCATTTCCTCGGAAAAGCCTTCCTTGAAACCCTGGTCTCTCTGGCATTCATTCCAATAGCACCCTGTGCTGCTTCTTCATATTACTTTCCCCAGCTTGCCACTCATTTATTAGTATCATTATCGGATTGCCTGTTTCTCTATTTTGACTTGCAACTTCCACAAGTACAGAGACTGTATTTGTGTTGCTCAGTGCCTGGAACATAATAGAAACCCTAAATATATGCTGAATTAACTCATGAATACTACAGACACCAAGTCCAGTAATGAGAACTGGCGCTAGGAAAGAACTGGGGAGTTCAGGGCCCTGTGGCTTATGGACCAGGCAATCAGCCAGTTATTGGAACCAGGGAGGAAGAATTTAGAGCTGTTTGACATTGTTCATCAAGAGGTGGCCAGACAGATGTGAGCAACTCCTGCATCAATCAGCTCCAGCAGCATCTCCCCGCTCTCCCAGCAAGCCTGGACTTCAGTACAGGTGAAAGTATGCCTTTCCAGGAATCACCCAGTTGGAGAATGGGAGAACACCCAACTCAAACTGGCTATAAGTTTGGGTGTCTCCTTTCATACCAAAGGGTTGCTTTTCTTTTGTGTAAGAACAATCAAGTAGCAGATAGATAATTACCGGTGTGTACTTGCAGGACTTCTGTCCTGCTTCTGCAGGTCTGCCTCTGAGTAACAGCAGCATCTGTGTTACTCATTTATCTTCCATCACGTCCGGGTTGGGGACTGAATTGACTGTTACCTAGAGATGTGTGCAGAACATCTATATTCCAGGCTTTGCCGTTGTTGATTGTCTTTTGCCTGTTACCATGGACTCAGTCATGGTAAGAATACTGATGGAGCTGCTCAGGAAGCCACATGGGAGCTTGGTCACACAGCAGATATAGTGCTTGGTCACATTGGCAGCAAAGTGGCAGGGCAGGCAACAAGCTGGGATATGGTTGCTCCTATCCTGGGAAAGGATTGAACAGCAGCAAAGAAACAGGCTCAGAAAGGAGTGCCAGAGATGGAACGTGCAACTGTGTGTCAAACGACACCCTGCATCCCTAGCAGAAAACAATGTCAGCCACATTCCCACCAGACTGGGGACTCTAGCAGAAGAAAGACATACTCCATTTTGTTATTTGTTCCAGTATGAAAGGTTTTGGTGAGAGAGAACGCCTGTCGTATTAGGAGGAATGCATTCCTGTGTGCACTGAATATTACTACAGGTACTTTAAAGGATTGTAAACTTCATTGCCTGTCCACTCTTTGCACTGCTGTGTTTCTAATAATTAAAGGAATGGCTCCCTTGATCTTTTTTGGTTGGCTTCATTGATCCATATCCTTTATTTCAAATCGTTTTGCAAAAACAGAATTCATACCTAACGAGAAATTCTTTCCTTATGGAAGAAATTTCTCTTGAACCAGTTAGAAATTGTAAAATTCTGTCTTCGCTTCAGTTCCACAACATTAAAAATATACTATGTACAATGAAGGTCTCAGAAAATCATATTTATTATGTTTCAAAAATTTACCTAGAATTTTTATTTCTAGCTGTTTACTTAAAAATGTCTTTCTATATTTTTGTCCCTTTTCAAACAATTCTAAAAGCTTTATTTCTAATATATTTGCTAATTTCTCCTATTATCTACAAGGTTTTGTACCAAATTACCCAACTCAGACAAATGTCTTAAATGAAAGTAGTAAATGGCTGTATGAAAATAAAGACAAGCTGTCCCTTAATTTATAGGCTGTAAGATGTTCTTCACGTGTCCTTGGTATTCTTCAGTGAGTTCTGTCTTTGAATCTAGATAGGAAATATCTGCAGCAATACGTGAATGTGTTTAGAATCAGGCTTTGAAATGTTGAACCACTGTTAAATACCAAATCAATCATGTATCTGAGTCATTTGAGAAACAAGGATTATATAACACACTTTTCTTCATACTATATTTTTGGAAGCCATTACAAACTTAAGATGTTCCTTAAATAAGGCATTATATTTATCATTTATCTCAAGCCATCTTTCCCCTTAGTTCTGCATATTCTTGAAGCAGAGAACTTCCTAACATAACATCAATTCAGTGATTATGGTTGTTTTATTTATGAAAATGAAACATACCTTTTCATAGTCTTTCTTTTCTTTTCTTTTTTTAAACCTGTTACTGTGTAAATAAGTCATAGAATCTCAGCATTGGAAGGGCCCTTTTGGAACTTGTCTGAACAGCGCAGGTGCCCTTAACATCCCCCTGTTCAGAACTTGGCTGTAGGCATTCGTGAAAGGCTCTCAGCCCTGGGAGTGGGAGGTCTTCACACCTCCCTCTGAACTTGCTTCCTTTGCCTCTCTTGCAAACCTAACACTCCTATTGTTCTCACTCTTATTTTAGACTCTCCTGGCTTCCCTGAGTGTGCGTCTCATTGGCCCTTGATTTTTCTGCCACAGTCCTGCCCAAGGCTCCATTTCTCCTCCCAGGCTAGCCTGACCTGCCTTGGGAGGGAAGTTGCGACAAAACTATTCCCTGGAGCTCCTAAAATGGAATCTCCGGAGCAATACTAACAAGATGACTGGTAGCTGAGGGCTCCTAAATGGCTTCAGAATCCTGCACCTCAAAAACCTCTGGAGAGAGAAAGGCTGGAAATTTAGTTAATAACTGAAGTATTGGAATTCGAGTATGAATTAACACCAAGACAAAAGTATGCCAAATTGCAGGGTCTTTTATTGCCGGTGACCACAGAGGACTCACGTCTCTCCAACCTGTGGCATTGAACTCAGGGAGAACAGGGTTTTTAAGCTGAAAAACCACATACTGGTTTTAGGACCCAGATGGTGAGGAGCAGGGATGGGGATGAAGGGCTTTAGACATTCTGAGGGCTAGTGGATTCTGTAAATCACCTCCTGGGCAGAGACGAGGGTGAGGGGGGCTCCGGACATTCCAAGGGCCAGGGGACTTTTGTCACTCCGATTGTTACTTAAGTGGTTTACAGAAGTCAAGATAAACGTTAGTTTACACATTATCTGGGTAGGGTGAAAATTACAGACCTTAGTTACTTATTACAAGTCACAGGGGCCAAGATGGCATTAGCTTGGGCTGCTTATTCTGGTACTGATAAGAAAAGGTAAGCAGCTTTACATAGTGGGCATTTTTCAGAGCAAGCTAGCAGCTTTATTTACAGAAGCCAAACACAGCTTTATCTTATAAAACGGTGTTGCTCAGGTTCTGGCTCTAGGCCAGCTACAGCACAATATCACAATAACCAATGGCCAATGATTTTACCAATCAGGCCCACAGAATGAAACCTCCATGACAGCCCCTAGCCTCCAGGGAGAGTGCTTCCAGGGAGAGGGCATGCAAGCTTCATATACTCCACCTGCCCATATCTTGCACTAGCCTCTTGCATTGGCTGTTCCTGAGTTTATAATAAACAAGTGAAAGTCAGTAGAGTGCTTTCTTAAGTTTGGAGTCATTCTAAAGTCATGAGTTAACAAAAATTCTAGACAGAAACAGTTACAATAAAGCATTAATCTGCACTTTGATCTACTTCCTGGTAACCCAAAAATCACGTAGCAATATATACTAACCATTTGCATCCCCATTGTTCCTATAGACAGGATTTCTGGCGTTAGAATCATAAGGCTTTTGTTTAAGGTAGGTAAGATCTCTGACAAAAGAATCATAAGGCTTTTGTTTAAGAATTGCTTAAGGTTGGGTGTGGTGGCTCATGCCTATAATCCTATGCTGGCACTTTGGGAGGCGGAGACAGGTGTATCACCTAAGGTCAGGAGTTCTAGACCAGTGTGGCCAACATGGTGAAACCTCCTTTCTACTAAAAATATAAAAATTAGCTGAGTGTGGTGATGGGCGCCTGTAATCCCAGCTACTTGGGAGGCTGAGGCAGGAGAATCACTTGAACCCAGGAGGCAGAGCTTGCAGTGAGCCAAGATTGCGTCATTGCACTCCAGTCTGGGCCACAGAGTGAGACTCTGCCTCAAAGAAAATAAATGAAAAATAAAAGAATTGCTTAAGATGTTTTTCAGATCCTGGATTCTTACAAAACAGCAGCTGCCAACCAGTTTGAAGACCCCCACAGAGGAACAGAAATAGCATGAGAACACCATGTCTTCATCTCCCTTTCCCATGACTTTGTCCTGCATTCTTCAACCAGTTGATGATCTCTATACTTCAGCCCACTCCAAAGCTCTCAAAAGCCACGGTCCCAGACTCTCAAGGTTTCCTCCCGTCTCTTTGTTTGGAGGCCCTATTTTAACCAAGTACTCCCATTTTTCTAAGAGAAAGAGAATGAGTTTTTATTATGTTTTTCTTTTTTAGTTCTCATTTTTTCTTTTCTCCTTTTTCTTCTATTCCCTACTTCCTCCTTAGCTGTTTAGAATTGCAATTATAACCTTTTACCTTCCCTTCACCAGACACCCCCTGCAGGGTAAGCTTATCTAATTGTGTGCATAGAAGCTGCAAAGCAGAATGGTCTCCCACTAGGAAATTGCCTTGAGAGACAATTGTCAGTTTACAACAAAAAATACAACCTAGTTCTCCTCACAATGGCACCCATGGATAAAGCACTGAAGCCAGTCACATGGACCCCACACCACCTGCATTCCCCTTTCCTGTGGGCCATTCACGCCGAATCCCCTTTTATTTTATCATTATTATTTGAGACAGAAGTTCTCATTCTGTCACTCAGACTGGAGTGCAGGCACAATCACAGCTTACTGCAGTCTCAACTTCCCAGGCTCAAATGATCCTCCCGCTTCAGTTTCCTGAGTAGCTGAGACTACAGGCATGTGCCTTCATGCCCAGCTAATTTTTAAACTTTTTATAGAGAAGGGGTTTTGCCATGTTGTACAGGCTGATCTCAAACTCCTGGGCTTAAGTGATCTGCCTACCTTGGCCTCCCAGAGTATCAAAATCACAGGCATGAGCCACCACACCCGCCCCCCCCCCTTTTTAAATGCTACTACTTTCTGCTCCAAAAGCAAAGCAGTACCTTTAGAGCAGCATAAGTTCTTTTAGGCTGACTGACGGCACCATGGACTGCATGGTAACCTCTGTGAACAGCACGTACACTCCAGATGAGTTCCTGGAACTAGAAAGTCTGAAGTAACTGGAAAATCACAAAAAGGAGAACGATCAGTCCCTATGGTGCCTAATTAACCTTGAGACATTCTTCTATTGTTACTTATTCCCACCTCAACTGATAAGGCAACTGGACTTTGTAACCGACCGTGGTCAACCTTGTGACTCCAGACCATACGAACCCCTCCCAGCTTGCAAAAGCCACCCTGAACTGTAACTTCTGTAACTTTCCACTGCCTACCCCAAACCTATAAAGCCAACTCCTATCCCACTGCCCTGGGCTGACTCTCTTTTTGGACTCAGCCTGCCCACACCCCGGTGAAAAAACAGCCATGTTGCTCACACAAAGCCTGTTTGTGGGGGTCACTTCATTCACAGTGTGTGTTTAACAAGCAGGAAGCCTATACTTCTTCCCCTAAGCTAGCTCTGGAATAAAAGGTTACCTTCTTTATACCAGACCTTGCTCTTATTAATTGGACTCTGCAAATGTTACCGGTTGAGGGTGTCCAGGTTCTTGGCATTTTGAACAGAGAATTGAATAAATGCACAAAGCAAGGAAAGAATGAAGGAACAAAAACAGTGAATTATTGAAAACGAAAGCACACTCCGCAGGGAGGGAGCCACCTGAGCATGCAGCTCAAGAGCCCAGTTACAGAATTTTCTGGGGATTAAATACCCTCTAGAGGTTTCCATTGGTTACCTGGTGTATGCCATTTGTAAATGAAGAGGGTATTTCCTGTCATAGCTGAAGTGTTTCCATTTGATTTAGTTCTACAAAGCCCTTAGGTTTCCTGCCTCCAGATCCTACTCTTCTGCCTCACAAGCAGTGAACGACTGAACTTGTGTTTCAGTTACACTATGATTAAACCTCTTTCTCTGTTGCAACCTAGTGTCTCAGCATACTAACCTGCCGCATGCATCAGGCAACAGACCTCTTATGGTTACAATTCCAGCAAATTATGGAACCTGAAGGAGGGGGTTGTAGGAACCCCTAATTTTGTAGCCATCTGAGACAGGAGTATGGATAACCTGGAGACTGGATCCTCGTGACTGGCCTCTGAAGTGAGTGCAGTCTTGTGGGACTGAGCTCTTAAACCTGAGAAGTCTGAGCTAGCTCCAGAGAGTTAGTACCAGAATGGAATTAAATTGTGGCATACCCAGTTGGTGTTGGAGAATCAGAGAACTAGTTATGTTATTGGTGGACGGTGTCCAGTTTCTTGGAGTTTTGAACAAAGAATTGGACAAAACGCACAAATAAAGCAAGGAAAGAATGAAGCAAGAAAAGCAGAGATTTGTTGAAAATGAAAGCACATGACACAGGATGGGAGTAGGTCAAGTAAGCGGCTTTCATTGGTTACTTGGTGTATGCCCTACTCAAATGAAGAGGATGAAGTCAAGTTACAAAGTCATTTACTCAGTATGCGCCCTATGTAAAGGGAGAGGATGTTACTTGGTGTGTGTAGCCTACGTAAATGGAGAGGATGAAGTTACAAAGCCATTCACATTACTGTCATTGCTGAAGCATTTCCCTTTGATTTCATTCTAGGAAGTCAGGGTCAATTGGCCTTATGTTCCTTGCCTCTAGATCCTATTCTCCTGCCTCAGTTGATCTGAAGAGGAAAAAAGCCTCTCAATAGCCATCATCTAATCTGTAAATATTTTCATACCAGTTTATTTATTTGATAGATGTTTATTGAGCACCTACTATGCGTCAGATACTGTGCTTAGAGCTGGGTATAATGCACAAAACCATCTGACCAGTTGGAAAGACAGATATGAATGGAAAAGTCACACAAATACATGCAGAATTAATTAGAGACTGGTGGAACCATAGAGGATGCTTTGAAAGTGTGTCAGGGTGACTTGATCTGGCCTGGCAAGGGAGTGAAGGAAATCAAAACATTTTACCCCAAAATATATTTCTTTGACATATTTTGAAGTGGCTGCTAAAGGGCCAACCAAGTGCCTTACAAAGCTGTCTTTTGTGGGGAAAACTTGCATCTGTAGAGAATCTCCATTGATGCAGCCAGGCTTTCCCTTTCTAAGGCCTTTTCCAGATCTAGGAGAGATCAACTGAGAGACTGACACCTTTAAAAGTCTGAAAAGAAAGTTTCATCATCTTTTCTCTCTGTGGGCTGCTACCTGTGAGGTTTCATCTACATAAGGAGACCCCCTTTGATAGCCAAGCCTCTTCCCTTCTCCCTCTCATAACCTGTCCTGCTACTAAAACTTGATTTATCAACATAACCTGTTTTGGGCCAATCACTGAGCCTGCATTCTTTCTATAACCTCAAGATGGTACATTAGCTTCTGGGGGGTTGGGTCCTCATTCTGAAGGCTCCCTTATACACACGTGAAGTAAATTTGTATGCCTTTTCTCCTATTAATCAATTCTACCTCATGTCAGCTATTTTTCAGCAAACCTTGAGAGGACATAGGGCCTTGACCCCTGCAGGGGAGTGGAGAGGAAAAGCAATGGAATGAATTTCAGACGCAATGCTATTATGCATCTAGCTTAATCCAGCTGTTTTCAACCTTGAGTGCACACAGAATCTCCTGGGGAACATTAATAACACCCATGCTTGGGCTGCAGCCCCAGAGAGCCTGATGGAATTGGCCTGGTTATATTTTCTCCAAAGCTCTTTAGGTGAGCCTAAAAGGCAGCTAGGATTAAGAGTTTACTGGTTTAACTCTGCATGTTGGTGATGTCAGTGTCCTATACTTTCTTCTTCTTGTTTTGAGACAGAGTCTTGCTCTGTCGCCCAGGCTGGAGTGCAGTGGCATAATCTCGGCTCACTGTAACCTGTGCTTCCCAGGTTCAAGCAATTCTTCTGCCTCGGCCTCCCAAGTAGTTGGCATTACAGACACGACACACACCACAATGTTCAGCTAATTTTTGTGTTTTTGGTAGAGATGGGGTTTTACCAGGTTGTCTAGGCTGGTCTCAAACGCCCGGCCTCAAACAAACCTCTCACCTATAATCCCAAAGTGCTGGGATTATAAACTTGAGCCACTGTGCCTGGCCTATACTTTCTTCTAATGTTCAAATGCAGATCATTTACATTGGAATATATCTAACTGAAAGCTTGAGATAACATTGGAAACAATACTTTCTTGTCATTCCTTACTCATTTGAAGTGTCAAAAGACAAAATTACTTTACAGATTTAATCAGCAGCCAGGCACAGTGGCTCACACCTGTAATCCCAG
Source organism: Cebus imitator (assembly GCF_001604975.1). NCBI lineage: Eukaryota > Metazoa > Chordata > Mammalia > Primates > Cebidae > Cebus > Cebus imitator. Next base: position 256,016 of record NW_016107729.1, on the reverse strand, counting down.
CACTTTGGGAGGCTGAGGTGGTGGTCACGAGGTCAGAAGTTCAAGACCACCCTGGCCAATATGGTGACACCCTGTCTCTACTAAAAATACAAAAAAAAAAAAATTAGCCAGGCATGGTGGTGTGCACCTATAATCCTAGATACTTGGGAGGCTGAGGCAGGAAAATCACTTGAACCCAGGAGGCAGAGGTTGCAGTGAGCTGAGATTGCGCCACTGCACTCCAGCCTGGGCGACAGAGCAAGACTCCGTCCAAAAGAGAAAAAAATCCATACAGCATTTATTTGCTCTTCTAGAATTGGGCAACATCTCGTTGTATAAAATAGAGTAGGTGTTTTGCTGAGCTTAGCAGACAGCATTGGCTTTCTAGGCAGACAAGAGCTGGTCATGTCAAGGTGATCTTCCTCATGTAGTCAAAACAGAGGGATCTTTCTCATCATGCCCTTTGGTAAACTTCTGGTTGGTTGTTCTGAATTTCTGTTTTATTTATTTATTTATTTTCTTTTTGAAAACTGACACATTTCAAAGGTCAGCTTGATTATGAACAACTGACTTCATTCTGGTTTGATCTGGTCTGCTGGGGCCTCGTGCAGGAGCTTTGTCTAGAACAATGGCCTCTCATGAATTTATTCAATAGGGTAACTGCCAAAGAATACCTTGCAAGATATATTTTTGTTATGTTTAATTTTTTTTTTTACTTTTAAAAATAACAAGCATACTATTAAATATTTGAAGAAGGAGGAGGAGGAGAAGAAAGAAAAGAAGAAGAAAAAGGGGGACATATCCGTAAACTCACTATCCTGCTGCAAGGACGGAGAATTGTAGTGTATCCTCTTCCCCTTCTTAACTCCATGCATCTGGGTAGACAATAAATTACTTGGTGATTTAACACCTACCAACAGCTTCAATATAAATTATATATTACATAATATATGCAACATAAATTATGTATTTTGGACTGAGAAAAATTCTTCTTCAATCCTGTGACCCCCTTTTTTGCCAACTCAACACAAGCAAGCTCCTGTCCTGACCTCTTCTCTTCTTGGTCAAGCATTGCTCTCAGGGTTGAAAGAATAAAACTGGTCTAGCCAAGGTCATGGTGTCCTCCTAACTGGCAAACTCATAGACTTTCTTGCCCCTATTTTTTTTTTTTTTTGAGATGGAGTTTTGCTCTTGTTGCCCAGGCTGGAGTACAATGGTGAAATCTTGGCTAACCGCAAACTCCACCTCCCGAGTTCAAGCGATCCTACTGCCTCAGCTTCCCAAGTAGCTAGGATTACAGGCATGTGCTACCATGCCTGACTAATTTTGTATTTTTAGTAGAGATGGGGTTTCTCCATGTTGGTCAGTCTGGTCTCAAACTCCCAACCTCAGGTGATCCACCCACCTCAGCCTTCCAAAGTGCTGGGGTTACAGGTGTGAGCCACCATGCCGGCTCTTGCTCCCTCTTTAATTGCTTTCTGCAGCATTTAACACAGTTGAACATTCTGCCTCCTTGAAACTCTTACCCCTTGACTTAAGGAACACCACTTCCTCCTCTCACCCCAATTTTTCTTTCTGTTTCTCTGTAAACCTTCTAAGTTCCCTCTGCAGTCCTTCTTTCTGCTCCTGGGTGTTGGGGCTCCCCAGGATTCCATTTCTGCCCATTTCCTTTCTCACTCTCCCTATTCTTCCTATGTTTCTGCAGAGATTTTATTCAAGCCCAAATTAATATTGTCACCCCAAAGACAACCAGGATGGCTACACAGTAGAAAGGAGAGCTGCTGGGCATGGTGGCTCATGCCTGTAATCCCAGCACTTTGAGAGGCCGAGAAGGGCGAATCATGAGGTCAGGAATTCGTGACTAGCCTGACCAACATGGCGAAAACCCATCTGCTAAAAATGCAAAACTAAGCCAGGCATGGTGGCATGCATCTGTAGTCCAAGCTACTCAGGAGGCTGAGGCAGGAGAATCGTTTGAACCTGGAAGGCAGAGGTTGCAGCGAGCCGACATCGTGCCACTGTACTCCAGCCTGGGTGACAGAGCAAGACTCTGTATCAAAAAAAAAAAAAAAAGTAGAAAGGAGAGCTGTATTGGCCATATCAACTTGCAAACCAGGACAAGAAAGTCTTCATTGTGGACCTAAGGGGCTCTTTCTTTAAGGAGGGGAGGGGCAGGTTGGGTTTTACACATTAAAGAACCTGAAGTCATACTTACTCAGCAGGCTTGGGAGAAAAGCTATGCATATTTGTGAGCAATGCATGCACTAAACATGTATGTAACATACAACCCATGTTTGCTTTTGGGTGGAATTTTAGCATTAAAATGTGCTGGAATTTGGCTTCTTATGTCAGAAGTTCAACTATAGCACACAAAGATAGGCTGTGTGCAGCCTCTATGTGCTGCAGTTGCTTATTGGAAAAGAATCTCTGTAAGGCCAGTCCTCTGTCCATCAGAGCTGTAATGGGCTGGGTTGTAAATCAGAGTTAGGAGGGGTCTAATAGTTCACCTGATAGCTCCCATTATTAGAGAGTTTAACAAGAGTTTGGTTTTTCTTGGAGCTGTAGGAGTTGAGAAATTTGCCATGCCAGCCTGGCCCTGAACACTCAGCCTGTAGGTAACTTTTGTTCCCCTAATCTTAGGGTCTATCTTAGTTGATAAGGGTGCATCTCAGATCACACTATTGTATCCTGGTAAGACTGAAAGGCCAGATAAGCCAGTGGTATAGCAAGAAATGAAATTTGGAATTCTGTTACTACAGTGTGGCAAGAGATTCCTTATATGCAGACAAGCCTGATATTTGAACGTTCCCCTTCTCTGTACCACCTCTAACCCAAACCTTACCTAAAATAGAAGAAAAGATGGTGGACTGAGCTTGGCACAGTGGCTCATGCCTGTAATACTAGCGCTTTGGGAGGCTAAGGGAGGAGGCTTGGTTGAGGACAGGAGTTTGAGACCAGCCTGAGCAACATAGCAAGACCCTGACTCTACAAAAAATAAACTAGGTATGGTAGCACATGCTTGTAATCCTGGCTACTCAAGAGAGCCTGGGAGGCTACGTGAGCTGTGATCGCACCACTGCACTTCAGCCTGGGCAACAGAGTAAGACCTTGTCTCAAGGTCTTCCTTGAACCAAGGAAGCCAGTTCAGTGAGCTTACATCCAGGAACACAAATATGACTGAAAGGATGTGATGGGCAGGCAAGTGCATTCTGGGAACCAAGAACGTAAGGAGTGTGTTCCTACAATAGGCAAAACCAGTACCAACACTTAAAGCCATGTTTGGTAGATTGAAAAGCCCTCCTAAATACTCTGCTTTTTCTATATTTTCTCATATTCCTAAATATAAATGATCATTAACAAATGATTATGGTGAACACTAATATGATAATACCATAACTTAATTTCCTGCCAGCTGAGGCCTGGCAGAGTTGAAGCATGCTGAACCTTAAGAGCGTGCAATTTTAGAATTGAACAGTTAAGCTCAGAGAAGATGAGAGTCGCGGTTACTATGGTAACCTGATCCCACAACCCTGTGTGCAGCCATACTCTTTCAGTGTTTGAGTCACCGAGGCTGGTTATGATGATTTATACTCTAGGCAATATTTAGGTACAGATTTGGGAATTTCCCTTGTACCATTTTCAGAAAAAACAGATACTTTGAAATCTGCAGAAGAAGGTTGTGTGATTTTTCAGTGAAATGACAGGCACTAATGGAAAGCACAATAGCTAATCACAGTGTTTAGGTTTATATAATGCTATAAAAATATTAAAATTATGGGCTCTGCAAAAATAATTGCATTGAAATTTATTCATTAAGTATAAGTGTATAACTTGTTTTTATTTATTCAGTACTACTGATTAAACCCTACTATGTACTAGACCTTGTTTAGGTGCTGGGTTTCACTGAACAAAATAGGGGAGACAAACAATGTACAGTACATAAATAATTTATAATATCTAGTATGTTGAATGTGATCAGGACTGTGATGACAAGTTAAAGCAGGGCAGGGGGGTTGAAAATGCTGGGGATAGGAGGGGTGCGGCATGGCAATTTTAAGTTGGGTTGTCAGAGAAGGCTTTATGGAGAGGATAATATGTGAACAGACTCAAAAAGTATGACAGGGTGAGCCATGCAGGTGTTTGGGGAAGAACATTCCAGGTAGTGGGAATGCCTGTGCAAAGGCCCTGAGGTAGAGGCATGCTTGTCACAGTCCAGGAACAGCGAACTGGAGTGGAGTGCCTGAAGGAGAAGATAATAAAAGGTAAGATCACTCTGATAACCAAGGGCAAGGTCACAGAGGGCCTTGTAGGTCACTAAAGTCATTTGGCCTTTATTCTGAGAGAAGTAGGCAGTTGCTAAGTTATTCTGAGCAGAGGATTGACACGATCAGCTAAGAGGCAATAGCAACAACTCTGGGGAGAAATTACAGTGACCAGAACGTCAGTGATGAAATTGATCTGATTCTGAGTATACTCTGAAAGTAGATATAATAACATTTCCTGATGGATTATGTGTAGAGTGCCACAGGAAGAGGGGAGTCAAAGGTGACCACAACATTTTGGGCCCTAAGCAACTGAAATGATGTGACTGCATCATTTAAGATGGGGAAGACTGCAGACAGAGTGGGTTTGATGGTGGAGATGGAGTGGGATGGAAGAGCAGATTAAAGTTTGAATTATCTATTAGACATACAAGTAGAGAAAGAGAAGGCCGTTGGATATACGAGCCCTGAGTTTAGGGCAGAGGTCTGGGCTGGAGATATAAAGCTGGCAGTTGTAGGGCAAATGGATGGTACAAATCAAGCTACAAGGCTAGGCAAGACAACCAAGGGACTGAGAAGAGGCCAGGCTGAGCTCTGCGGCACTGTAACGTTAAGATGTTGAGAAGAAAAGATGGGACCAGCCAAAAAGATCAAAGAGAAACCAGAGAGATAAAAGCAAAACCAAGAGAGTGTAGGGTCCTAGAAACCAGCTGAAGGAAGCATTCCAGGAGGAATGATCAAAGGGGGCCAAAGGATGCTACAAGGTAACTTGCTTATTGATTTAAGCCATGTGAGGTCATTGGTTCCCTTGGCTCATCAGAGTGATGGCATCGTGGTTCAACTTTCCTCTCTGCTCACTCCTATTTCTTCATTCCTTCATTCTGTTGATTCTGAGTGTGACCCCTAATAAATCCCCCTGCATACAAATATCCCTCTCTGAGTCAGTATCCAGGAACCCGTCTAAGGCATTATGCTTGATTTTTTTTTTTTTTTTTTTTTTTGAGATGGAGTCTTGCTCTGTCACCCAGGCTGGAGTGTAGTAACTCAATCTCGGCTCACTGCAACCTCCCCAGCCCGGGTTCAAGCAATTCTCCTGCCTCAGCCTCCTGAGTAGCTGGAATTACAGGCATTCACCACCAAGCCCAGCTAATTTTTGTATTTTTAGTAGGGACAGGGTTCCACCATGTTGGCCAGGTTGTTCTCAAACTCCTAACCTCATGATCCACCTGCCTCAGCCTCCCAAAGTGCTGATATTACAGGCATGAGCCACCACACCCAGCTTATGCTTGATATTTTACATGTAACTTATATTTTAATTTTCATAGCCACCTCACAATGCAGACATTAACTACTTTAGAGGTGAGGATACAGAAAAAGGGCAAAACTGAGTAGGTTTTCCAAGGTTACAGAGCTAAGAAAGTGGCAGAGGCAAGATTTGACTCAATCTGCTTGACACCACAGCTATGCTTTTCTCAAGGCAGTACCTGAACCTAGTGGCAGATTTAATTGTTCTAGTGCCAGCCAGAGCCTAGGGAAATCTGGTGGAAACCAGGGGACTGGGAGGCCAGGAGGATGTTAAGAATTCCTGAGCTGGGCCACGCATAGTGGCTCACACCTGTAATCCCAGCACTTTAGGAGGCTGAGGTGGGTGGATGAGATGTTGACCACCACTTGCAGAAGTCTGGCCTGCAGACCTGACTCGACAACGGATGAATGAATGCACTCTCACACCATTACAGGGATTCAAGTGGGCCAGGGATGGCCATTGGCTGCTTTCAGAGAGTGAAATGCAACCAATCGACCAAGACTCCCTCTCTATGTTACATTTATTCAGTCAGATTTTACAACAGAGGTGCTAAGTTAACACACTTGTGGATAATTAACATGGTTAAGAGAATGGTTTTACGACTGATAAAAGCTTTAGGTTCTGGGCCCGGAGTAAACACTATTAACAGATAATTCCCCTTTGATCTCCCTCTGAGAGGGCAGCACAAAATTTACATGAGTAAACAGAGTGGAGACAAAGGGAAGTGGAGTAAACAGACTTAAAGTGGGAAGGCCTTTGATCATCTCTCTCTCTTTCCTATGCTAATGTAATGAGGCAACTGCCTTCAGCCTGCCTCAATAGAAGCTTTTGTCCTTCCAAAAGGTTTGAGATAACAATTTATAACTTTTGCTAATATTTTCCATAATATTTTGCCACCACCCCAAGTGAATCTCAACAGGTGGATCACCTGAGGTCAGGAGTTTGAGACCAGCCTGACCAACATAGTAAAATCCCGTCTCTACTAAAAATAACAAAAATTTGCTGGGCATGGTGGCAGGCGCCTGCAATCTCAGCTACTCAGGAGGCTGAGGCAGGAGAATCCCTTGAACCCCGGAGGCAGAGGTTGCAGTGAGCCAAGATTGCACCTTTGCACTCCAGCCTGGGCAACAAGAGCAAAACTCTTGTCTCAAACAACAACAACAACAACAACAAAACAAAAAAAATTGCTGAGCTGGCCTAGGTGAGGTGGCTCACGCCTGTAATCCCAGAACTTTGGAAGGCTGAGGTAGGATTGTTTGAGCCCATCAGTTCAAGACCAGTCCGGGCAACATGGCAAGACCGCATTGCTGCAGGAAAAAAGAAGTGCTGAGCTGTAAGGGAGAAATGAAAGCAATAGTGAGGGAAGAGTCAAGGTGGAAGGCTGGAGACACTGACTCCTCCACTAAACTGGGGAAGCCAGAACAGAGACTCTGTGTGTGGAAAAAGTCAGAAATAAGGGAGGGAAGGAAGATTGAGTTGAGGGAGCTAACAAAAGAGTCTTAATCTGCAACCCAGAATTATTCCTGTATGAGTCCTGGAGCATGTTACTTGGGCAGACACATCTTTCAGGGAGCTAAGGGTAACATTGGCAGCATCCCATAATTTTTGTATTTTTGTTACTTAACAAAATCTTCTTTTGTGTTTAGATTTTTCACCAATCCAGAGTAATTTATTTTCATGAGATAGCCACATAAAATTTAAAAGATGGCTCACTTACTTATTCTTGCAGCTAAATGGTAATTCTGTATTTCAAAAATATTTCCTTGTCATCTGAAAAATCATTCTGTGACTGTGAGGTGTAGGTTTCCAAGTACATTTATATTTTTATTTCTTCTTGCTTTCCTGCCTGTTCATCCTTTCCATTAGGCCTTTAAAAAACACTTATTAGATTACAATATGGGCAAACAAAAATAGATAAAACACAATTCCTGTTGAGGCGTTAACAATCTGGTGAGAGAAGTAGACATTTAAACAATAGAAACAAAGACACAAAAGTCTATACAGCAAGCTGTAAGGAGCCACTAACTCTGGTAGAGATGAGAGTCATAGAAGGGCTCAAGAGAAATGTCCCCAAGATTAGAAAAAAGGTTACACTGAGAAGCCAGTTTGAATTAATTCACAGTGGATAAGACCAGCCATCTGGAAAAATTATCCAGTATCTTGTCTATAAATATGTTTAACTGTGGGCGGGGCTCGGTGGCTCTCACCTGTAATCCTAGCACTTTGGGAGACCAAGGCGTTTGGATCATGAGGTCAGGAGTTTGAGACTAACCTGGTCAACATGGTGAAACCCCATCTCTACTAAAAATACAAAAAATTAGCCAGGTGTGGTGGCACACACCTGTACTCCCAGCTACTCAGGAGGCTGAGGCAGGAGAATCACTTGAACTAGAGAGCTGGAGGTTGCAGTGAGCTGAGATTGCACCACTGCATTCCACCCTGGGGACAGAGCAAGACTCCATCTCAAAACAAAACAAAACTAAACTAACTAAATAAACATTTAACTGCTTAAGCCCTTCAATGGCTCTCTAGCTCCTGGGAAGAAGTTCAAACTTCTCCATGACCTTCCATTATTCTTGCTTATTTTTCCAATTTTCTCTTACATTCCCAGTGACTAATAAGCATGACAGAGTTTGAGAATCACATGGGGTAATCCATGAGAGAACTTAGTAGAGAGCCTGGCACTTCTGCCAGTTCCAGTCTTTTGGCCTCAGACCACTGGCTACCTCGGCTTTGCGATGCTGAGGCTGGGACTCTGAAGCCGCGTTTCTGCTCAGCCTGCTGGTTCGACGCTAGGCTCTGCCTCCAGGGGGCACTCGAGGGAGGCTGCGAGGCTGGAGGAGGGAAGGGACTTCCTCCTCCCCGTGGGCTTTCCGTTCCAGAGAGCGTCAGACCCACAAAATTGTTTCTGCCCGCAAGCTGCAGGTTCTTTTTTTTGGCAGCCATGGAATCCAGTTTTTCCACCATCTGCAGAATCAGCTTTCTGGTGCTCGCCTCAGAGACCCCAGCACCAGCTGAGCAGGCTGAAACCCCAGAGGGGTTCTGAGGGGTTAAATGTCACCTCTTCTACTTTTCTAAATTTTAATAATTTCAGTCCCTTCTCTTCCTTCCCCCAGCCCTAGGGGGGGTAGCTGCTTCCTACTCTTGTTTCTTTTGTGATACCTACCTTAGGGGCAGTGACTCCTGACCCTGGGCAAGTTTGCTTCCCAGGGGACGTTTGGCAAAAGCTGGGAAAAAAAATATAAATATATGTATATATTTTTTGAGATATAGTTTTGCTCTGTCACCCAGGCTGGCGTATGGTGACGCGATCTAGGCTCACTGCAGCCTCTGTCTCCTGAGTTCAAGTGATTCTCCTGCTTCAGCCTCCTGAGTAGCTGAGATTACAAGGTGCCCACCACCACGCCCAGCTAATTTTTGTATTTTTAGTAGAGAGGGGTTTCTACTTTCTAATTTTTGTATTTTTAGTAGAGAGAGGTTGAGCAGCTAAGTTTTGTATTTTTAGTAGAGAGGAGTTGACCAGCTAATTTTTGTGTTTTTAGTAGAGAGGGGTTGACCAGGCTGGTCTTGAATGCCTGACCTCAGGTGATCCGCCCCCCTTGGCCTCCCAAAGAGCTAGGATTACAGGTGCGAACCACCGCGCCGGGCCTGGAGAGATTTTTGGTTGTCACAATTCGGTGGATGTGAAGGGAATACTACTGGCACCTACTGGGTGGGGGACAGGGATGCTGCTAAACATGCTACAGTGCACAGGACAGCACCCACAACAATTATTCAGCTCAAGGCACCAATAGTGTCATGGTTGAGAAACCCTGTTTTAGAGTCTTTTTTTACTGTTTCTGATAAAGATTTTATACACTGTTAAATTTTATACAGTTAACGAGTCTTTATATTGGATTTTCTCTGATCAAATAACCGTTGTGATTTTGACTGAACCCTGATTGATTCAGCAGGTTTTTTAATTTCCAGTTTTTGAGACAGGGCCTTGCTATGTCTTGCAGGCTGGATTGGAGGGGGTGTCACCACTACCCACTGCGGCCTTTATCTCCCAAGCCCAAGCCATGCTCCCGCCTCAGCCTTGGGGGTAGCTGGGACTATAGGCACAAGCCACCAGCCACCACACCCAGCTAATTTTTTTGTTTTGTTTTGTTTTTAGTTGAAACTAGGTCTCACTGTGTTGCCCAGGCTGGTCTTGAACTTTGAGGCTCAAGCGATTCTCCTGCCTTGGCCTCCCAAAATGCTGGGATTGTAGACATGAGCCACGTGCCCAGCCTGACACAGCTTTCAAGTTGAAGATACCAATGGTTGAAACTAAAAAAATATTATTAACTTTTAATGAGTTAAATCTTGATGTATCATGATAGGAATTAAATAATGTTTCAAATGTCTACAGCTCGTGAATCAAGAAGTAGTGATGGGACTCTTGGAGTGGGTCCTGGAAGGGGTGGAGCCAAGGATTATTGCTTTTTGTTGTAACCTATTTTGCAAAATCCATGCTCATGTATTGTTTTGATTAAAATATTTTTTAAAAAAATCTTGCTATACATGTCCTACTCTATAAATACTACACAACTGAAACTCAAGCTGGTGGTTGACAGATACATTTTATTTGGACTTCATTGTATTTTTTGGGGGGGGGTAGGTGCTAATATTGCAAAAATACGACATTTTACATAAAAGTCATTTTTTTTCCTTAAAAAGAGATTTGGCGATTAAGAACCCTTATTTGTATACGGCAACAAGCAGCTATGCTTGAGTGTCAGCCCACTTTACACAAGGCATTTGCTTTCTGTTTCGTCACAGTCCCCACCATTCCCTGCTATATTTCTAAGTATTCTTGCCCAAGACCTGCTTTCTTCATTTAGGCTACTGGGTGCTCCTCTAGGCATTGAAGTTTGTCATGAAGTGGAATTTTCCACTTCAAGTGGAAAAGTGCATAGTGACTAAAAACGAGTCGTGCAAATAGGAAAAACCAAAAAGGTGCCAAGAGACTCACAAAGTGATAATAACCTGATGGGCCTCCCATGGTCTGGGGTCTGACCTTGCAGGTGACAGTTTGCAATTTTATTCAGTTGGTTATAGTCAGGGATGTTGACTTATACTATCGAAGTTCCACAGAGATGGAAAATTAAGTAAGAATGACAGTTTATTAATTTATAAAGGAAATGTAAAAACAAAAGGGACTAGATACTTGAGCCTTCTTGCCAGTAGATTGTCTCCTTCATGGCAACTTCCAATTTTTACTCATTTTTATAAGATAATAGGGGAAAAGGCAATACAATAAATAATTTCAGTAATCGGTAGAGAAACAGGGCATTGATAAACTGTTGGATGGCAGGCAGCGCCACCTTGTGGTAGCTCCAAATGTCCACTGGAAACTTGAGGGAAGGAAGGTCACATGTAGCCTATGAAATGGTGGCTTGAGTTGTCTTTGTAATATGTCAAAGTGTAGTTTGTGTAACACATGCAGGAAAATCAAGGACTACTTCTACTTTCGTTTTGTGTCAGCATTTTCTTTTTAGCTTTCTCAATGCCCTCACTCAGGTCAAGTCTTGCTGACCTTAGAATCATTTCTTCTCTCTGAGACTACTGCATATCTCTGAACGGTTAATGTAATATGTTTGTATCTCAGAAGGAAAATTATTTCCAAGTGCTTGGGGGACAGCTCACGTGGCTTCCTACTGTGCTGGGTCCAGGAAATGGGTGCCAGGCCAGCACTCCCGTGTTGCTGTTGGAGGTCATATCCTGCCGAGCCCCCTTCTTCCTGGGTCTCTTGAATAATTCCTGTGGTTTTGTGCTGCCTTCTCTCACCCAAGGATGAGAGATGAACCTGAGGCCTGCCTCTCTCTGGGAGACATTTCCAGCTCTTGTCTCCCTTGCTTCATTTTGGGCAGTTGAATTCCCTGTATAATCTGCATCATGATTTTTCAAAAGATTCCTAGCTACCCATGCATGTCTATGTGCTCTGCGCCTGGGGTGTCAGTTTCTATTCAGACCTGGTGTGGCAGGTCTCACACTGGGCAGAAACTCTTTGCTGCATTTGGCTTTTGATCATCTGCCCCAAGAAGGGAGCCCACCTCTGACCTGCTCCCAGTGTCCATGCTGTCTTCTCTCCAGCTCCTGCTCCCAACTTTTCCAGGCATGCAGTGGGGCCAGTGTTTCAACTGGAAGACCCCAAATCCTTGCTGGGGCAAACTCCATCCTACTCCGGAAACACAAATCAATTGGCCTTCAAGCCAGTCTGATGCAGTATCCCTGTTTAGATGCAGCCTCACCTCACACAGCGTGGTACTGCCATGCATTTTCCTATCACAGTAAAACAGGATCCCCGCTCAGTGCGGAGGTGAGTGTGCCATTCTTCATGAGTCACTAGGAGAAATGCATTCAATCATTCTTTTTTTTGAGACAGAGTGTCACTCTGTAGCCCAGGCTGGAGTGCAGAGGCACAATCTCTCATGGCAACCTCTGCCTCCAGGTTCAAGGGATTCTCCTGCCTCAGCCTCCTGAGTAGCTGGGTCTATAGTGTGCACAGCCAGCCCTGGCTAATTTTTGCATTTTTAGTAGAGACAGGGTTTCGCCATGTTGCCCAGGCTGCTGTAGAACTCCTGAGCTCAAGTGATCCGCCTGCCTCAGCCTCCCAAGTGTTGGGATTACAGGCATGAGTCGCTGCTCCCAGCTCAATCATTCTTTAGTTTGAGAATTTTGTTCCATTATTACATAAACAATGAACATAATTAATGAAGAATATGGGGCATCTTGGGCAATGTAGAGGAATGTTAGGAAAAATTATACTGAGAGTTTTGACTCATTTAAATTCTGCGTTAATTTATCACTTCTACCTACAGGTTTCTGCACATTTTTGCATGCTCTAATTATTTTCCATAAATGTATTCTGTAGTGTGGGACATTCTCTGACAGAGTTCCTCCCGTATTTGTCTCCTCTGGCTTATATGTCGACACTTCCCACTTCAAATTCTATGCCCCAGCAATTGATGTCATTTAAATAAATGCCATTTAGTATCTCAAATATGCCTTTTTTTCTCACTTCTGATACTTCTCTTATTATGCCTGAAATAGCACCTTCACTCCTCCCTACCTCTAACCATTGGTTAGGTAATTTCTACCAATCATTCACATTTCCATCCAGTGGTGTGGGAAGATTTTAAACCTCATGTCTGGAGCAGGAGGCAGACTTTGTGTGCTCTCATAGCCAGAGCTTTCCGGGGTGTGTCCACCAATGAATGTGTTAAAACATCACTGGAGGCCGGGTGAGGTGCTCACGCCTGTAATCACAGCATTTTGGGAGGCCAAGGTGGGCGGACCACCTGAGGTCGGGAGTTTGAGACCGGCCTGATCAACATGGAGAAACCTCATCTCTACTAAAAGTACAGAATTAGCCGGACGTGGTGGCACATGCCTGTAATCCCAGCTTCTTGGGAGGCTGAGGCAGGAGAATCGCTTGAACCTGGGAGGCGGAGGTTGCAGTGAGCCAAGATCATATCACTGCACTCCAGCCTGGGCAATAAGAGCAAAATTCCATCTCAAAAAACAAAAAAAGAACAACAACAAAAAAATCACTGGAAACCCAACTGCTTACATAACTGGAGATGAAAATCCACCCCAGAGGCCGGGCGCGGTGGCTCAAGCCTGTAATCCCAGCACTTTGGGAGGCCGAGGCGGGTGGATCACGAGGTCAAGAGATCGAGACCATCCTGGTCAACA
>NW_016107729.1:235664-242591 GCF_001604975.1 Cebus imitator | reverse complement strand
GCCTTTTTTTTTTTTTTTTTTTTTTTTTTTTTTTAAAATATAAAAAGGTTTGAATTTTTTTTTTTGGTTTTTTTTTTTTTTTTTTTTTTTGGAGACAGGGTGTCATTCTGTCACCCAGGCTGGAGTGCAGTGGCACCATCATAGCTCATTACAACCTCAATCTCCTGGGCTAAAGTGATCCTCTCACCTCAGCCTCCCAAATAGCTGAGACCACAGGCATACACCACCATGCCCAGCTAATTTTTATGACCTGATTTCTTAAATTTTAAATAGAGACGAGTTCTCCCTATATTGCTCAGGCTGATCTCAAACTCTTGGCCTCAAGTGATTCTCGTGACTTGGCCTCCCAAGTGCTTGGGATTAGAGTCATGAGCCACTGTGTCCAGCCTTGCAGTGTTTTATTTTTTAAGTGTTGTAATGGATGTACTAGTGCTTAATATATTAGTCTTTAAAAAAATAGTTTAAAAATCTGTTTTCCCTGTCCCTCGCTGAATAAATGGAAAGTGGTGCAAGTTAAAGCACACGTCTCATTCTCATCATGCCCATTGCATTCTATACTTCCCCTCCCTTGACGTTGACCACAATGGACTATATCTTTTTTTTTTTTTTTTTTTTTTTTTTGACACGCAGCCTTGTGCTCTGTCACCAGGCTGGAGTGCAGTGGCGTGATCTCGGCTTACCGCAACCTCTGACTCCCTGGTTCAAGTGATTCTCCTGCCTCAGCTTCCTGAGTAGCTGGGGTTACAGGCATGGGCCACCATGCCCAGCTAATTTTTGTATTTTTAGTAGAGACAGGGTTTCACCATGTTGGCCAAGATGGCCTCAATCTCCTGACCTTGTGATCCACCCGCCTCGGCCTCCCAAAGTGCTGGGATTACAGACGTGAGCCACCGCGCCCCCGCCTGGACAGTATCTTAATTGCTTGTATGCTTGCCTGTCTCCCCCAGTGGTCTGTGATCTCTTAAGGGCAGGGACTCTTTATTCTTCCCTGTTGTATCCCTAGCCTCAAGCCTGATGCTAATGTGGAATTTGTGTTCAATAAATATTTATTGAATGGGTGGGTGGATGGAGGAATATAGGGTAGCCTGATGTCCTCAAAGCAGCCAGCTTAACCAGTACCTACATTCCAACCCATAGGTTTCGACCACTTACTTATCCTCTCATTCCCCTTTCTCTTAAAAAAAAAAGTCTCAAGGGGCCTTTTTTTTTTTTTTTTTTTTTTTTTTTTTTGAGACGGAGTTTCACTCATGTTACCCAGGCTGGAGTGCAATGGCGTGATCTCGGCTCACCGCAACCTCTGCCTCCTGGGTTCAGGCAATTCTCCTGCCTCAGCCTCCTGAGTAGCTGGGATTACAGGCACACACCACCATGCCCAGCTAATTTTTCGTATTTTTTTTTTAGTAGAGACGGGGTTTCACCATGTTGACCAGGATGGTCTCGATCTCTTGACCTCGTGATCCACCCACCTCGGCCTCCCAAAGTGCTGGGATTACAGGCTTGAGCCACCGCGCCCGGCAGGGGCCTTTTAAATAATATGTCCCATAGGGTACATGCTCAAATGGCAGAGCCTCGCCCACAGCTATACTTCCCCAAGGAAGAGCTCTCCTGGTAGATTCATTGTCTCACGTCACTCTGCTGAGTGACTTTGAAGAGCAAGGCAGAAATATTCCCATTTATTCGTTATCTACCACGTGCTTGGAACCATGCCAGGCACTTTTTTAAATGATACTCTCGTTTAATTCTCACAGCAATACTCTAAGGTAGGTATTACTCTCCCCATTTATGCAGATGAGAAAGAGACTCAGAGCAAAGAGTGGGGCGGTGAGGAAGGAGACCCAGGCATCTAGGATCACCTCCCCCTGACTTCCACACTGCATTTCAATAGAAGAAAGGGCTGGCCAACTGGCGCCTCCTGAACCACCTTCCCGTAAACAGCAGGCATGGTGTGGGGGAATCTTTCCAGTAGACATGGTTTTTACTTAAACAAGGTCAAAACCCCACCCACTCCTCCATCGGCCAAGACCTTTTCATATGTGATTTCTAAAACTGTAAACCCAAGACCCTTTCACATGTAATTTCTAAGGCTGTAAACCTAAGATCCTTTCACATGTAATATCTAGAGTGTAAGCCTCTATAAAGGCTTCTCTTTGTTAGGGGAGCTGGGTCATTTAGACAAATTGTTGCCTGGCTCCCGGCTGTAATAATAATAATAATAATAATAATAATAATAATAATACACTCCCTCCTTCCCAGTCGGTGTTTGAGAGGTCTGTTTCTCGCGCTGCTGCTGCTTCACTTTCGTTCATCTCCAAGCGTAGCTCATCAGCCTGCTTTACCACCATGTCTGCTGCCAGGTCAACTCATTTACTCATTAATTGACATGTGTTGCACGCTTGCTGTTTGCCAAGGCCAGGGCTGGGGATTTAATGTGAATTATCTCAGTTAATCCTAATTGTGCCTCTATGAAGAAAGTAATATAATTATCTTCATTTTATCTTTGGGAAAGAAGTAACTCGCTCACAGAGACCATAATTGGTGGACCTGGATGGCGATTCCAGATCAGCATGAATCCACAATGAGCGTCTTAACCACGACTTTCTGAACGTGCTCCACAGGCAACGTTACAGTCACATGCTGTGACACAGATGCATTGCACACTGGGCAGCTCGAATTATTAGCATTTCCTGGCAATCTGAATTGCAAGTGACAAGCCTTTTTGTTGTTGTTTCGGTAATAGAGCTATGCTTTTGTTGCTGTTGTTTCCATAGAGTATTGCCCTGTCTCCCAGGCTGGAGAGCAGTGGCATGATCTCGGCTCACTGCAGCCTTAGCTGACATGGTAGCCCCATAAACTGCATACCTCGACCATACCTCAGCCTTCCGTTGAAACGGCTCTCTGTAACCCTAATGTGACAGGCAAGCAGTCCAAACCAACGCCATTTTGGCCCCTGCACCATTTTAAGAAAAACTAAGAATTGTAATAAGTAACTAAGGTCTGTAATTTTCCACCCTACCCAGACAATGTGTAAACTAACGCTTATCTTCTGTGAACCACTTAAGTAACAATGGGAATGTCCAAAGTCCCCTGGCCCTCGGAATGTCCAAAGCCCCTCGCCCTCACCCCCGCCCAGGAGGTGGTTTACGGGCATAAAAGGTCTTGAAATCCTCCTTTCAGGGCCATGGATTAGAGAGATGTGAGTCCTCCGTGGCCGCCAGCAATAAAGACCCTATAATTTGGCCTAGTCTTTGTCTCAGTGGTGATTTCCCACTTGCTCGGTTACAACATAACCTCCTGGGGTCAAACAATCCTCCAACTTCAGCCTCCCTAGTAGCTAGAACTATAGGTAAGTACCATCATGTCCAGTTAATTTTTAAAATGTTTTTTGTAGAGACAAAGCCTCACTATATTGCCTAGGCTGGTCTTGATCTCCTGAGCTCAAGCAATCTTCCTGCCTTGGCCTCCCAAAGTGCTGGGATCACGGGTGTGAAACACGGTGCCCAGTTAGAGTTATGCTTTCTGGAACTATCAGGCACTTTTCCAGAATCCCAAATCCTTTTCATAAGTAGAAGGGGTTTCCTTTGTCTGGATTTTAAAAGAGAATTTCCTTAGAAAGACTTGCTTTGTTGAGAAAATTCAGAGAATTATTACCGTTTTCAGCAAGGAACCTTGGAAAAAGTGAACACAAATCCTTTAAAGTCAATGGCTATTACCAGGTGGATCTATAATGTAAAAATGATGGACAAGGTTGAAGCCATTTTCGGATAGTCTTAGTGAACAGGATTAATTTGGTGAGATTTATATCATGCCTAGAACTTTGCCATCACATATTGTTTGTTTTTAAAGTTATTTCTTAAGTAACACAAATATAAACAGACACTAGCAAAGACACTAGTCCTGAGGATTCAGGACTGAAACCAGAGAATTAGTGGTATAATGGAAACAGCTGTATGAGAAATTTCTTGAAGTTGTGCTTATGATCACCTCCTTTTGGAAGATGAGGAAAAGAAAGCAGATGTCAGCCTGTGGAATATTTCACAAAATAGTTTATGATTATGTCACCTCGAGGAGAAGAGAAGTAAAACTGTGACATGGTAATCGCCCCGTAAACTGCATACCTCGACCATACCTAGACTTTCGGTTGAAACGGGTCTCTGTAACACTAATGTGACAGGCAAGCAGTCCAAACCCATGCCATCTTGGCCCCTGCGACTTGTAATAAGTAACTAAGGTCTGTAAATTCCACCCTACCCAGACAATGTGTAAACTAACACTTATCTTGACTTCTGTGAACCACTTAAGTAACAATTGGAATGTCTGAAGACCCTCGCCCTTACCCCTACCCAGGAGGTGGTTTACAGAATGTCCAAAGTCCACTGGCCCTCGAAATGTCCGAAGACCCTCACCCTCATCCCCGCCCAGGGGGTGGTTTACGTGCATAAAAGGTCTTGACACCCTCTTTTCGGGGCCACAGGTTAGAGAGACGAGTACTCCATGGCCACCGGCAATTAAGACCCTGTAATTTGGCCTAGTCTTTGTCTCAGTGGTAATTTTGCGCTTGCTCAGTTACAACAAAACTAATACTTTATGTTTAGTTTGGAATCAAAGATGTGTTGGGCGTAATTTGGCACTGGTGAGTGAGACCTGGCCACATAGACTATTGAGCCAATATCAATTAGGGGAGGGGAATTAGAAACCAGTCCTGCTCTTCTGGGCAGGAAAGTGTGTTGTAAGCCCAGAAAATCTAGACAGGTCTCAATTAATTTAGAAAGTTTATTTTGCCAAGGTTGAGAAAGCGCCTGTGACGCAGCATCAGGAAGTCCTGACAACATGTGCCCAAGGCTGTCAGTGCACAGCTTGGTTTATACATTTTAGGGAGACCCGAGACATCAATCGATATATGTAAGAAGTACATTGGTTCAGTCTGGAAGGCGGGACCATTCGAAGCAAAAGCAGGAAGACTTGGAAGCGGGGGTGGGAGCTTCCAGGTCACAGATAGGTGATACACAAACAGTTACCTTATTTTGAGCTTCTGATTGCTTTTCCACAGGAGGCAGATCAGATATGCATCTATCTCAGTGAGCAGAGGAGTGACTTTGAATAGAATGGGAAGCAGGTTTGCCCTAAGTAGTTTCCAGTTTGAGTTTTCCGCAGTGATTTTAAGCGCCCAAGATTTTTCCTTTCACAGTGTGTTGATGTCTTGAGCCCTAAACGAGGAGTGTCCCCAGTCAGAGGTGGCTTTCCTTTTTTTTTTTTTAAACAGCGACATCTACCAGGTTCTGACTTGACCCTTTGTGACTTCTCTCATAGACAAAGCAATCAATAACAAGGACGCAGTTTCACACCAGGCATGGTCAAAGAGGGTCACTAATGGCACACCAATACAGAGGAAGAATACCCAGTGTATTCATTCATTTTTATACTGTGATTAAGATATTACCTGAGACTGGGTGATTTATAAACAAAGAAGGTTTAATTGGCCCACAGTTTCACATGACTGGGGAGGCCTCAGGAAACTTACAATCAGGGCGGAAGGGGAAGCAGGCACCTTCCTCACAAGGCAGCAAGAGAGAGTGCAAGTGTGTGAAGAAGGAACTGTCAAACACTCATAAAGTCATCAGACCTTGTGAGAACTCACTCACTATCCGGAGAACAGCATAGGGGAAACTGCTCCCATGATCCAATCAGCTCCTACCGGGTCCCTCCCTTGACATGTGGGATTATGGGGATTACAATTCAAGATGAGGTTTGAGTGGGGACAGAGCAAAACCATAATTACCCAGCCTGTGAGGTTATGTTGCCTGCAGCCAAGGGTCATGCAATGTGTTGGGGGACAGGTCATGATGCCAAATACTTCCTAATACACCTCTCTTAGTCTGTCACCTTTTTTCTTTTCGGACAGTCTCTTATTCAAGGCTTGTCTAGATCTGACTATCTGGGTGGTCTGAAAAGGATTTTTTTTTCCTGGAGAATGGAGTCTAGCTCTGTCACCCAGGCTAGGGTGCAGTGGTGTGATCTACGTAAGTCACGATATATAGGGTCAAATAAAACTGCAACCTCTGCTTCCCCAGTTCAAATGATTCTCCTGCCTCAGCCTCCTGAGTAGTTGGTATTACAGGTTCCCGCCACCATGACTGGATAATTTTTGTATTTTCAGTAGAGATGGGGTTTCACTGTGTTGGCCAGGCTGCTCTTGAATTCCTGACCTCTTGATCCACCCACCTCAGCCTCCCAAAGTGCTGGATTACAAGCATTAGCCACCGCGCCAGGCTGGATTTTTAAAAAAATATCTACTTCTTTCCACAAAAACATCTGCAGTGAATTCACAGATGACACCTGCAATATAACACTAGAGAAATCGGGAGAATGTGAGCTTTCTGCTTCTGCCACTAAGCAGCTGTGTGACTTTGAGCAAGTCACTTAAACTTGGTTTCAGATGTGTTAGCAGAAGGAGTGGGTTGGTAAAAGGATGATTTCTGAGGGCTCTATCAATGCTAAAATCTACAGGTCTAACTTTCCTCCCGTAAAATTTATTTGAGGTCTCTTTTGTGTCTGTTCATACGTCATATGTCAAGGGCCATGAATGAAATTTGGCGAGGACGGTAATTCAGTGGTGGTAGAGAAGATGGGTCTACAATAGATGATTTCTATTTAAAAGACTTCCCCACTTCATTTCATATAGACTGGTAATGAAGTTTCTACAGCCTGTAAGCTGAGCCTTGATTCACATACACCTATATCTTTAAAAGGAACATAGGTGGGGGATTCCTGAGGTTGTTCATTCATTATGCCTTTATTTCTTTTCAATGCAACATTAATTTAATAGTCTCATAGCCTTGAATAATCATTTAGGTCTTACTGTATTTTAAAGAAACATGATACTGTGTTGACAAAAAGAGTCAAATTCTATAAATTTTTTTTTTTTTTTTT
>NW_016107729.1:229220-234474 GCF_001604975.1 Cebus imitator | reverse complement strand
ATGATGGTTTCCAGGTTCATCCATGTCCCTACAAAGGACCCAAACTCATCGTTTTTGATGGCTGCATAATATTCCATGGTGTATATGTGCCACATTTTCCCTATCCAGTTATTGTGCAGAGGAATCTGTCATGATAGCAGACTTCAGAGAGAGAGCAGGTTGTAAAATGCTTCCTATTAGACCTACAAGGGTACCTCGTTCTTAGTTGATTCTATTCTGGATTTGGAAAGAAAACAAAGGGGAAAAGGGAGTCTCAATAGGATGTGGATTTTTCCCACAAAAGACTTTGCAGGGCAATTTCAAGGTATGACAAGGAAATACATTTTGGGGTTAACTATTTTTTCCTTGTTGCGTAATGTTATGGCAAAGTCAGATTGAAAAGTAAGTCACGATGTATAGGGTCAAATAAAACCCATCTGATGAGAATTTATAGTTTGTGGGGCATGACTCCCTAGACCCCTTAGGTAGGAATTTGGGCAAGATAAAAAAACCGAAGCTTAGTCCTCAACTGAATGGAACATAACACTTTGTTAGGCCTTATCTCACTTCTGAGAATTTATGCATTTCCAAATCTCCCCTACCAACTAAATTCTGAGCCCCTTGAAGGTAGAAATCATATTTTATTTATCTTTCTAGTCCCTACTGCTGAGTATAGCATTCTGGTTCAATAGTTACCTTTTGAATAAAAAGTAATTAATTCACCACCGTCAATTCAAAAATTACCAGACTTGGCTCACTACTTTCATGCAGTCATTGTATTAAGAAGGGTAAAAAACAGTGTGGAACCCCTCTGGTTCACCTTTTCTCCTCCCATCACCCACCCCATCCTGATACACATGTAGTGATGATGGAGGGCGTGTAGTTTGAGAAAGACTTCCTGGATGACTGTAATACACATGTTTCCCATTGTCCTCAGCAAAAAAGAAACATACACTCAAAAGTTGCAAATTTCCTGGGCATTCTCGCTGTAGGCTCTGGACTCTGAGGTTCCTCAGCTGCTTGCACACACTAGAGACGTATGGTGGCCTAATGGATTAGGGTAGTGTAGAGACAGATTCTTTCGCACCTGCATTGGGGTGGGCAAGAGGAAAAATAATATGCCTTTCTTTGAATGCCTACTGTCCCCAACAGGCAATGTCCGCACACATGCAAACCAGTCTCATGCACCAGGAAGAAACATGTTTTCAAGGCCACTGCAAGATTGGTCTAATATAGCCAGTTTCGTGATGCAGCTAATAAAACCAGTTTGAGAAGAAAAGACGGAATAGAGAATTATTTCATATAAACATAAGTCTTACCGACCTGCCTTTCAAACATCAAATTAATATAGAAATGTTCACAAAGAAACCTTGCCAAAAGGAGACAATTTCAAATATTTGGAAATATTAAATCTTAGCAGTGAAACTGTATAAAGTAGGAACATTTGGATTGAGTGTTAATTGCCCACAAACTGGGGCATCCATGAGATTATTGAATGTGTGAGATCTGCATCTCAAACAGCAGCTCCTCAAAGGGGATTGATTCCCTGGCATCCAGTCTAAAGCAGCCTCCCATGACATGCAATCTACCTGTATAACAAACCCACACGTGTAAGGTAAGGTTTGTTATACAAGTAGAACTAAAATAAAAAATTTTTAAGAAAAGAATGGAGAACATTCTGATTTTTCCTTTATTCTGCGTAAGGGAACCATGTGAGCTCAGAGACTTGCTCAGTCTAGTGCGTGGGCTGCCATGGTCAGTGGCACTGTATGTTTCTCGTTGAGAGGGTGAGGATGTGGGAAGGAGGAGAGTGTCAGAAGTGTCAGGCCTGAGGCCAGGCACGATGACTCATACCTGCAATCCTAGCATCTTGGGAGGCAGACACGAGCCGATCACCTGAGGTCAGGAGTTCGAGACCAGCCTGGCCAACGTGGTGAAACCCCTGTCTCTACTAAAAACATAAAAATTAGCCAGGTGTGGTGGCAGGCACCTGTAATCCCAGCTACCTGGGAGGCTGAGGCAGGAGAATCACTGGAACCCAGGAGGTGGAGGCTGCAGTGAGCTGAGACTGCACCACTGCACTCCAACCTGGGCGACAGCGTGAGACTTTGTCTCAAAAAAACAAAACAAAACAAAAAATGTGTCAGACCTGGCTAGCATAGTCAGTTTGTAAAAGAATAACTTTTGGCCAGGCACAGTGGTTCACACCTGTAATCCTAGCACTTTGGGAGGCCGAGGCCAAGAAATCAAGACCGTCCTGGCCAACACGGTGAAACCCCATCTCTGTTAAAAATATAAAAAATTAGCCGGTGGTCCCAGCTACTTGGGAGGCTGAGGCAGGAGAATCGCTTGAACCCAGGAGGCAGAGGTTGCAGTGAGCCAAGATCATGCCACTGCACTCCAGCCTGGCAACAGAGTGAGACTCCATCCCCAAAAAAGAAAACAAATAACTTTTATATTGTTTTGATTTTTTAATATAAAATTACACATGCTCATTAGAGAAAAATCAGGAAATCAGATAAATAAAATCAAGAAAGAATTAGTGAAACATCACAATGCTAACAGCTTACAGATATTTCTCTTTCCAGACCTAGCTACCTTTTAGCATCAGAGGACAGAAATGGCATTACTCCCTTTCCACCATTGACTGAAAACAAAAGAAGTCTACTTTTTGTAAACTGAAGTGTAAATAAATAAATAAAGCAGCCTTCTGACTCTCACCCACCCTTTTTTATGTCATCCTATCTCATCATATTTCCCTGTTCCAGTTTTTTTAAATTAACATTAAAATTTCCTTTAGAGACAAGCTCTCACTTTGTCACTCAGGCTGATGTGCAGTGGTGCAATGATCCCTCATTGCAACCTCACACTCCTGAGCTCAAGTGATTCTCCTGCCTCAGCCCAGCTAGCAGCTGGGACTACAAGCTTGTGCCTCATGTCTGATCCCTGTTCCAATTTTTTTTTTTTTTTTACAGCATGTGTCATCTGAAATTACCCTGTTTATTTGTTGTCCTTAAGTGCAGGCATCTCACTGTCTTGTTTCTTACTGTGCTTCAGCTCCTTGGCATGGAGTAGGTGCTCAATAAATACTTGGTGCAAAAATGATGGAATGAATGTTACACATTTCATTGTCTCCAATAGAAATAGAAAACTATTTCTTGAGATGGAAAAACTGTCAGAAAAAAAAATTACTGTTCAGGATTTGCCTTGAAAGAATGGGTGGGAGCTTGGAGAGCCTCCATTGCATAGGGGTTAACAGCATAGAATGTGGAATCAGACTACCTGCCTCCTGTAGAATCCAGAAAGGTGACCACTAAATATCTATGGAGTAAAAGTTTCAAGATTTAGTTCAAGTTTGTGCTTACAGCATTAATAACACATTATTTATTTTGAAACACTCATGCAGTGGGGCCAGAAGATAGCAGAAGAATGAGATAGGAGATTCTTTCAAAAATGAATTCCATGTTTTAAAAGAATGTCTATACTTAATGACCTCAAAAAAATAACTTTTTTTTTTAAATGAAAACATCATGTTCTTGAAGGCTTTAGAAAATCAAACATGGCACAAAACTTTTTTTTCTTGGCTGTTTCATGCAACAGTACAGAAGGTGGAGTCAAAAGACAATTCTCATTCAAGGTCTGCTGCTCACTAGCTTGAGTAAGTCATTAATCTCTGTGAATCCCACTTGCCTTAAAATAAAAAAGACAATCATACATCACAACTTTCCCGCCCCTCCCAGGGTGGCTGTTAGACTCCAGGAATACAACCTATGTGCAAGTCCTTAGTAAACAAGGATTATAAGCATGTTAGCTTCTCTTTTAATATGCCAACATGATGGATGTTGGCATATTATGGCTTTGTGAATGGTGGAGAATATAATTCCAGTTCAGTGGTTGTAGCCAGATATTCAACTGCCTGTCCTAGCAGCACTGTTTGTCTTTGAGATCAAATGAAGTGGTAAATGCAAGAACTCATGCTAGAGTGGAAGAAACTGAAGTTATGGAGCTTCTCTGTCAGATGGAGCTAACTGAGTCAGATCTCAGCTGTTTGTTAATCGGAAACTTAGCAACTGGAATAAATATCTAGAAATTTAATGACATGTTCTCTTACCTACAATAAGAAATGCTAAGATGGAAAATTATCTCCCAATCCCTCCTTCTTATGCCATTAATATTCAAACACACCTTTTCTTACTCCACCTTCTCTCTTCCAGCTCATCAAGATTCCCTTCCTACATTCAAAAATCCTATTTCACTCATAAAATTTTTTTATTTTTTGAGCACCAACTTTCATAGCTTAGAAAGTAAAATAGTTTAAAATGTTAACAGTGGTTATCTCTAGGTGGTAAGATTATGCGTAGCACTTTCTTACTATATTTCCTGTACTTTCAAATTTTTCATAATGAGCATTTATTCTTTTTATATTAAGAAGGAAAACAAGGAGGCAGATTATTTATTTATTTATTGAGTCAGAGTCTTACTCTGTTGCCCAGGCTGGAGTGCAATGGCATGATCTCGGCTCACTGCAACCTCTGCTTCCTGGGTTGAAGTGATTCTCCTGCCTCAGCCTCCCCAGTACTATGGGTGCAGGCCACCATGCCTGGCTCATTTTTGTAGCTTTAGTAGAGATGGGGTTTTGCCATGTTAGCCAGGCTGATCTCAAACTCCTGACCTCAGGTGATCCATCCACCTTTGCCTCCCAAAGTGCTGGGATTACAGGCATGAGCAACTGCGCCTGGCCAGATTATTTGTTTATTTGTTTATTTATTTATTTATTTTTGAGAGAGTCTCGCCCTGTCTCCCAGGCTGAGTGCAGTGGCGTGATCTTGGCTCACTGCCACCTCTACCTCCCAGGTTCAAGTGATTCTTGGGCCTCAGACACCTGAGTAGCTGGGATTACAGGCGTGTGCCACCATAACCAGCTAATTTTTGTATTTCTAGTGGAGACAGGGTTTTGCCATGGTGGCCAGACTTGGGAAGCAGATTTAATTAGGCAACATTCCTTAAAGAGTATTTCAGACAATTCTAATCCTGGAGAATTAGAGGAGAAATTTAAGGAGAAAGATATCTGACCATATAAATTTGGGAAATACTAGACACTTTATCTCTTTTTGGGGAGAATCCCAAAGCACAATTATCTGTCAAATGCTTGCAAGTTCTTTTAAGAAGAAACCTGCTGGCCGGGCGCGGTGGCTCAAGCCTGTAATCCCAGCACTTTGGGAGGCCGAGGCGGGTGGATCACGAGGTCAAGAGATCGAGACCATCCTGGTCAACA
>NW_016107729.1:165435-228959 GCF_001604975.1 Cebus imitator | reverse complement strand
AAACCTGCTTAATTTTGTTTAATCTAAAATTTGCATTTTCCCCCCATAAAATACCTTTTTTCATGTAAAACCTGTAAACATTTTGTGAAACTGGTGACCCACAGAACAACTTTTTGGGAAACAGGCAATTGGGACATGGGCTTTCTCACCAGGGCCCATGGGATCACTAGAGGGTTTGAGAATGGGCTTTAGTGGCAGTTACCCTTGCACAACATTATCTATATGTACACATATGTGCTTTTGTCTGGGGAGAGGATCGGAACACTCATATTCTCGGTCATCCACATCCTGTAAAGGTACTTGACATTCAGTACTTTTTTGTTTTGTTTTGTTTTGTTTTGAGACAGAGTTTCACTCTGTCCCACAGGCTGGAGTGCAATGGCGCAATCTTGGCTTACTGCACCTCTGCCTCCCAGTTCAAGCAATTCTTCTGCCTCAGCCTCCCAAGTAGTTGCAATTACAGGCACCTGCCACCATGCCTGGCTAATTTTTTTTGCAGTTTTAGTAGAGACGAGTTTTTGCCCTGTTGGCCAGGCTGGTCTGAAACTCCTGACCTCAGGTGATCCAACTGCCTCAGCCCCCCAAAGTGCTGGGATTACAGGCGTGAGCCACCGCACCCGGCGACATTCAGTACTTTTTAAAAAATACAAGTTCCTGCTCTGTTGCCCAGGCTGGAGTGCAGTGGCATGATCATAGCTCACTGTAACCTGAAACTCCTGGGCTCAAGCAGTCCTCCCACTGTGGCCTCTCAGGGCACTGGGATTACAGGTGTGAGCCACCATGCCCAGCCTCTAAGATACTGGATGTTTAGCACTTTTGCCCAGCAACACTTTGTCATGAAAACAAAGCAGAAAAAAACAACAATCTGTTGCCATATATAACAAAAAACAAAACAAGCCGAAAAATAGAACACCTAGTTAAAGGTGAATTTCAGATAAGTAACAAATAATGTGTTAGTATAAGGCGTGTCATGTAACATTTGGACATTTTTATACCACGCATATATCATCAGCTGTTTTCTTGAAATTCATATGTAACTGGTGTCATGTATTTTATCTTGTAACCTTCGTTAAACTCAAATTTATTAACACTAGAGTTACAGAGAGCACTCTATATGAAATGCTGATATAGGGACATTTGACACCTTTCTACTCAAAGGGTGGTCCATGGACCAGCATCATTGACATCACCTGGAAGCTTATCAGAAATGCAGACTCTCAGGCTCCACCCCAGATTTGCTGAAACAGAATCTACAGTGTATCAAGATCTCCAGGTGTACTCCTATGTTGAAGTTTGAGAAGCCCTGATGGAAAGAGTTCCTGGCATGATGGTTTGCAACCTTGGCTAGATACTGGAATCGCTCGGAAGCTTTAAGCCTACACATGCCCGGGCTGATTCTCCGAGAGTCCGATTTAGTTGGTCTGAGTAACAATCTGGACATTGGGATTTTTAAACACCCCTTCCTCTCTACCCCAGAAGATTCTAATGTGCAGCCAAGATAGCATCATTATAAAGTAGGAGACCCAAGCAAGGTGCAGACTATCAGAATCACCTGCAGAGAGTTTGCTACCAAACACTTCTGTGCCCCACCCAAGGCTGATGGAACCCAAATCTCTGGGTGTGGGCTGCATTTTCACAAAGTGCTCGGTATGATTCTGTTCCCTCTTCAGTTGAGAACCATTAGTTGAGAACCATTTAAGGGCGACCTAAAGTGGAACTATCCAGGTCTTATCTGGCCACCAAGCTATTAAGGAAAAAAGGGCCACCAATGGGAACTCAGCATGCAACTTAGGTGGGGCCTGGCTTTCCTCCTGCTCACGTGGCACCACAGGTTCCCACTATGCTAAAGACAAGGCAGGATGGCCTTCACCCACTAGAGAAAATTTCACAAATCTAATTTCTGTAAGAATTGATGTGATGCCTGAGGATGAAGGTATTCACTGTCTCCTACCAGATTAGTTATTCATTTTGTTTTTGTTTTGTTTTGTTTTGTTTGAAATGGAGTTTCTCTCTTGTCGCCCAGGCTGGAGTGCAATGGTGCGAGCCGGGCTCACTGCAAACTCTGCCTCTTGGGTTCAAGCAATTCTCCTGCCTCAGCCTCCCAAGTGGCTGGGATTACAAGCATGTGCCACCACCCTGGCTAATTTTGTATTTTCAGTAGAGATGGGGTTTCACCATATTGGTCAGGCTGGTCTCAAACTCCTCACCTCGGGTGATCCACCTGCTTCAGCCTCCCAAAATCCTGGGATTACAGGCATGAGTCAGTGTGCCTGGCCTAGCCATTCATTTTGACTCTTGGCATATGAAATGGTTTCCCACAAGTCTACTTAGAATATAACATGGGACTAGGCATGGTGGCACATGCCTGTAATCTTAGAACTTTGGGAGGCTGAAGCAGGAGGATTGCTTGAGCCCAGGAGTACAAGGCCAGCCTGGACAACAAAGCAAGATCCCATCTCTGCAAAAAATTTAAAAATCAGCCAGGCATGGTGGTGTATGCCTATAATTCCAGCTACTTGGGAGGCTGAGGTGGAAGGCTTACTTGAGCCCAAGAGGTTGAGGCTGTAGTGAGACACGGTCACGTCACTGTTCCCCAGCCTAGGCAAGACAGTGAGACCCAGGCTCTTCTGGAATCATTTTTGTTATTCACTTGATATATATTTATAAATATATATCTATTTGTGGGAAACCATTTATATATATTTATAAATTTATAAATATGTATCAAGTGAATTTATAAATTGAAAATACAAACTGAACTGAAAATATAAATTGATACATATTCATAAATTGAGTGCAAAGTGTGATATGAAGCAGAAGGGATTTTAATCAAAGAAAAGAAATTTATAAATTGATATATATTCATAAATGATATATATTTATAAATTGATATTTATATCAATTTACAGATATAAATATATTGATATATATTTGATATATAGTTATAAACTCACTTGATACATATTTATAAATTTATAAATATATATAAATGGTTTCCCACAAACAGATATAAATTTATAAATACGTATCAAGTGAAAAATGAAAATGATTCCAGCAGAAGCACAGGAGGATTTAAATAATTCTGAGTTATACCATCCAGTGCAGGTGGTGACTTGCTCACCTGCTGATACTGTGAATCTCAGCTGCAGAGAATGACGTAAAGAACTTGTCGGGTGTGTTAGATCCCTGGGCTGATGAATGGACTGAGCAGTAACGGTTAAAGAAATTATCTCATCCTTTTCTTCATCAGCACATGGTTGAGTGCAAAGCTTGATATGAAGCAGGAGGGATTTTAGTCAAAGAAAAGAAATTCTGAAATTCTATTAAATCTTATGGATTTTATCCAAGGTTGAGCCTGGATGATGCCTTTGTCTTTTAGATAGTTACAACTCTTTTTGGAACTGGATATCAATTAGTTAACACTTTTCACTGTCTTAGATTTATGTTCCTACTAATTAAGAAGAATAAAGAAATGTTTGATTTCCACGAGGAAGGATGAGAAATGGAAGGTAAATACAGTAAGAGCTGACAAGTTATCTCTGATAGAAGCAAATAGGTCTATTTCTGGGCTTATGACTGCTTTGGAAGCCTGGAGGCTTCACAGCAAGTTCACGTGGTTGATGACATTGACACAAGGCAGGTAGTGGGCTGTTGTTTAAAGGGGGTAAGGTGGAACTTCTACTTTGTTTTTCAGAAGTTCCAGGATCTCCTTTGAGGTTGAAATGTTTGGGGATTTTGCTTTGGTAAAATAGTTGTGGTCTAATTTCTTTGTTTTATTAAGCCCTCCTCTAACTTAATGTGCTTAGGGATCACCTGGGGATCTGGTTAAATGAAATTTTTAATTGAGTAAGTCTGGGGTAGGGCTTGACATTCTGCATTGCTAAAAAGCTCCTTGCTGATGTGGATGCTGCTGACCTGCAGACCACACTTTGAATAACAAGTGTATAGAGCTTTTGTCTGAACCATGTGTCAGTCAGGGTTATTTAGAGAAACAACCTATAGGATAAAGATAGATGGATATTTTAAGGAATTGGCTTATGTGATTGTAGTGGTTGGCAAGTTCAAAGTCTGTAGGGCAGGCTGGAAACTTCGGAGTTAATGTTGCAGTTTCAAGGCAGAATTTCTTCCGCTCTGGAAATCAGTTTTTGCTCTTAAGACCTTTCAACTGATTGGATGATACTAAAATATCCACAATATGAAGAATAATCTCCTTTACTTAAAGTCTAAAAATAATAATAATAATTTTTTTTTTTTTTTTTTAGAGACAGGGTCTCACTACATTGCCCAGGCTGGACTGAAACTCCTGGGCTCAGGTGATCCTCCTGCCTCAGCTTCTTGAATAGCTGGGACTACAGGCATGCCAACGTGCCAGCTACTGTACATGTTAATCACATATACAAAGCTTCTTCCCAGCATCACCTAGGTTAGTGTTTGATTAAATAACTGGGTATTATTGCCTAGCCAAATTGACACATAAAACTAACCATTACGCCATGGATCTCTTTTTTTAATGGTTTCCATTAATGCCTAAAAAGCAAAATAGATAAAAGCATAACTGCTCTGCTTAAATTAGGAGTGGGTATCTGGAATCTGGCCTCATTTTCCTGCCTTTCCCCAGGTGGAGCTCTAAGGAAGGTTGTTTCAAAATCATTGCCTTGTATTTCTTCACCTATAACATGCAGATAAGTAATAGCATCTGACTAGAGATTAAATTAGATCATCTTAGTAAAACCATGTAGCACAATACGTGGCACATTTGTAGGTATTTTATACACGAGTTGCTTCTAGTATTATTGCTGTTAATCAGAACTATTACTGAAAAATAGGCTTTTTTCAAAGAAAAAAATAAAGTATTTCAGTATAAGGCCTGATGCTTCACAGGGAGCTGCTAGGATATATTACTGCCTCTACTTCCACTGCTCACCTGGTGGCCGAGTGGACTAGCTTCATTAACTTCAGCCCCAGTTGAGATCAAAATGGAAGATGTCTCTGGGCCCAATGGAAGATGTCTCTATGGGCTGAGCATTGGTCCAGCACTGGGACAAGCAATTAGACTCTCGGGAGGGAAGGTCAAAGGTTACTGCTTTGTTCTCTTTACTGCCTCGATGACCACATTTTAACCTTTCCTGTCTCTTGACCAAGAACACAGCTGTGGTTTGTCTCATCTGGTAGCTGGAGAAAGTGAGCACTAGGCTTTCCTTAACTTCAGCTGCAAAGAAATAGCATAGCTACAACCTAATAATTTTTTGTCACTTGAAAAAAGGGCAGTTTTCTTCAATAGTTTCCTTAGAAATTACAATTTGGAAAGCAAAAGAAGTTGCCTTCTATTGTCCTCATTTTGCTTACAAGCAATTAACAGAAGAGGGAACACAACTGTGTTGACAAAAGAAAAGAAAAAGATCTTAAGCTTGTATGAGGTCTTAAGTCCTTGAGTTTAAAATGCAGTGTGGAACTACAAGGAATTTTTCCTCCAAAAACGCGTGCTAATGAAGTTAAGAGATTTTGTTTCAACTGCATATTTCATGAAATTACCCTGGAACTTGGAAATGAAGTTGCATGCTTTCTGCTTATTTCAGTAACACTCATGCAGACAGTATATATTCTTTGATGACAACTGGTATTTATGACGCATGGAGAGAACAGCCTCTAGCTCACTGCACAACAGCAAATATTGACTCTGCAGGAAGAAAAGCAGTGCCAAACTCAGCTCTGCTAGAAAAGTGAGAAAGTATAACTCAAAGACTCTAGGAATAGTTACTTTGATTATTGTTTCCTGATGAAAGCCTTACTTTACACAAAGTGCCTAAGCAAGTTTCCATTCACTGTAACAGTCATTTCTCATCTATAATTAGTTAATTATTGCTATAGTTAAGATGAAAGAAGCATAGAGCAGCATAGAGGCAGGACAGAATATGAATTAGGAGTGGTTATGGCGACACGTTCACATTCAAACTCTAATTAGTTACTGAATGACCTTGGGCAAGTTACTGAACCTCTTTAAGCCTTAACTTCTTTGTATATAACATGTAGTAATACCTTGGAGAGTTGTTTCCATGATCAAATAAAATAAAGCATGTAAGCTTTCAATAAACACTGCAAGATGCTGCAATTGGGTCAAAAAAAAGACTCAATGTGGCAATGACAGGCCCTCCCAGCAGTCATCAGGCCATAATGGCCCGTAGGATACCACAAAAGATGCTAAGAGATTAAATGAACTGCATGCAATCCTGTTTAAATTGTGCTAGTGGTAGATTAGGATGAATCCTCAGGTAGCTGTAATACTATGGGCAAATTAACCTCTTTAAGCCAGAGTCCTCTGGTGTAAAACTGTCCCAGTGCGTACCACATAGGGTTTCTTCCTTAATAAACTTTTGATTTCAGAGTAATTTTAGATTTAAAGAAAAGTTGCAAAGATAATAGTTTTACCACTTAGCCCTTGCCCAGTTTTCTCTATTGCTAATATCTTACATTAACAAGGTACATTTGCCAAAACGAAGAAACTGACATTGGCGCAGTGGCTCATGCCTATAATCCCAGCATTTTGGGAGGTTGAGGTGGGCAGATTACCTGAGGTCAGGAGTTCCAGACCAGCCTGGCCAACATGGTGAAACCCCGTCTCTACTAAAAATACAAAATTAGCCAGGTATCGTTGTGCATGCCTGTAATCCCAGCTACTTGGGAGGCTGAGGCAAGAGAATCACTTGAACCCTAGAGGCAGAGGTTGCAGTGAGCAGAGATCGTGCCACTATACTCCAGCCTGGGTGACAAGAGTGAAACTCTGTCTCAAAAAAAGAAAAGAAAAATAAATTGACATTGGCAAAAAAAGAGTAACAGATGCTGGCAGGGTTGCAGGGAAAAGGGAACGCTTATATACTGTTGGTGGGAGTGTAAATTAGTTTAACCATTGTGGAAAGCAGTATGGCAATTCCTCAATGAGCAAAAAGCAGAACTATCATTTGACCAAGAAATCACCTTACTGTACACTCAGAGGAATATAAATTATTTTGACCATAAAGACACAGGCATGTGAATATTCATTGCAGCCCTGTTCACAATAGCAAAGACATGGAATCAACCTAAATGCCAGACAGACTGGCAGACTGGATAAAGAAAATGTGAGATATATATATATATATATATATATATATATATGTCAATGACAGACTGGATAAAGAAAATGTGATATATATATATACCATAGAATATTATGCAGCCATAAAAAATAACAAGATCATGTCTTTTGTGGGAACATGGATGGAGCTGGAGGCTATTATCCTCAGCAAACTAATGCAGTAACAGAAAACCAAATACCACATGTTCTCACTTATAAGTGGGAGCTAATGATAAGAACTTACAAAGAAGGAAACCACAGACACTGGGGTCTACTTGAGGGTGGAGGGTGGAGGGTGGAAGGAGGGAAAGGAGCAGAAAAGATAACTATTAGGTACTACGCTTAGTACCTGGGTGATGAAATAATTTGTATAACAAACCCCTGTGACACAAGACAAGTTCACCTATATAATAAACCTTCACTTGTACCCCCAAACTTAAAATGAAAGTTAAAAAAAAACTGACATTGATATATTACTATTCACTAAACTCCAGACTTTGGATTACCCCAGTTTTTCCACTGATATTCTTTTTATGATCCAGGATCCAATCCAAGAAACCACAGTGCATTTCGTGTCTTGCCTCTCCAGTGTCCTCTGGTCTGTGACAGTTTCTTAATATTTCCTAATTTCCATGACCTTGACAGTCTTGAAGAATATAGCCGGATATCCTGTAGAATGTTTCCCAGTCTAGATTTGTCTGGCACTTCTTTCTGGGTCAACCAGGATCACCTCATAGGGTTTGAATGGGGATCTAATGAGAAGCACTCAGGACTCTGTTCGACAAGTTTTTTCATTATCAATGCACATTTTTAACACAGAGGGGCAAAGCTGAGTTATGATTGAGAGCAGTGCTTCTGTAGCCAGTGGCCCAGGTCCTAGTCCCACAGCTGCTGTTTTCTAGCTATGTGACCCTGGACACATTTTTAACACCTCAGTTTTTCTCATCTGTAAGGTAAGATATTATAATAATAGCACTTTCCTTGTAAGGTTGTTGGGAGGATTAAATTGATGCAAATGCTTATTGCATTCTAGGCACCTAGCAAGCTCCCTTTACTTTTTGCTATTAGTATTATTAATACAAATAGCATGAAACCACTTCTCCCTTATTTACCTTTGGAATAATTCAGAATCTCCACGTAGCCATTTATCTGCAGTGGCAATGTCTGTGTTAGGCACTGTATATCTTATGGGTGCTCAACCCAAAGTGTCATTGTGAGCACAGCTCCTGGGCAGATCTCCGGAACTCACCAGAAAGAACCTTCAACAGCACCCCTCATGCAACATCCTGCAGAATTTGGTGTTTCCATGTTAGCCCCACCCTGAGGTAGGACCAGGTGAAGAAGTGGAGACAGCACCTGGCAAGGCCTTGCAGGGAGGGTCATGATTCACACAAACAAGAGAAGGATGAAGGAGGACAGCAACAGCAGAGGAGGAGCTGAGCTTCTGCTGAAGGACCAGAGCCTGGGCTCCCTGGGCTTACTTCACTGTCTTCTAATTATTATTCATGTCAGATTTCACGTGGGGACCCCTTGTTCAGCACACACAGAATATGACTCGCAGTTAACCCACCGTGCAGTCTAACTTCAATCCTGGCACAACCTTCTAAAATTATGCAATTAAAGACTCCACTAGAATGGAGTACCTGAGAATGCAATTTAACCAAGAGGGTCAAAAGGGACATTTTAAAAAGCGGAGAGAGGCCGGGTGTGGGGGCTAATGCCTGTAATCCCAGCACTTTGGGAGGCTGAGGCGTGTGGATATTGAGGTCAGAAGTTTAAGACCAGCCTGGCCAACATGGTGAAACCCTGTCTCTACTAAAAATACAAAATTAGCCAGGTATGGTAGTGCATGCCTGCAATCTCAGCTACTTGGGAAGCTGAGGCAGGAGAATCGCCTGAACCCAGGAGGCAGAGGCTGCAGTGAGCCGAGATCATGCCACTGCACTCCAGCCTGGGAGGCAGAGTGAAACTCCATCTTTGAATAAATAAATAAGTAAATAGCAGAGAGAAAGAGTGAAACAATAAACCTGGGAAGAGAAAGAAAATCGACGCCAACAACCTCCCCCTTCCCGCTGCCTTCGGTCTTATTTCTAGGTGCCTTTTGGTCTAGTCTTATTTGCCTTACTTACACGATCATCTCCCTGGGGAAGGCAGGTGTTGCCTCAATAACAGGACAGCTCCTACCCTGGGAGCAATTCTTTGGATGTTAAGCATAGCGATACCAATCTCATTGTGTTAGGGTATACTTGGCTACACCCTAAGGGTCTTCTTTGCCTCCTAATACTTCACCCATTCATGAAACACTGTTTTGAACATTGTTTTGTGCTATTAAGTTGGAGATTTTAATTTTTTCAGGTACCTCATTAGGTGGCAGGTATTATTTATTTAAACAATCCTGAGTGCCTACCATGGGCCAGGCACAGTTCTACACACTTGGGTACCTCAGGGAGCAAAACAGATGGTGATGTGCTTACATCTTGGTGGCGGACACAGGCAATATGATAAGCATGACAAACAAGTACATTGCACGGTGTGCACGTGATAGGCGCTGTGGCAAAGAGAACAAGCAGGGGGAATTGGGAGTGCCGGTTGGAGGGGTGGCTGCTTGATTCTCCCCATTTGCCAAAGGGAGGCTGCATCAGGGGAAAGCATTCCCTCCCTTTCCCTAACTGCCCCCAGTCTTGCTCTAAGTTTTGTTTCACAGTTTCTGACTCTTTTCTGTATCCTTTTTTAAATGGGACCAGTATTAAATGCTATTAAGCACTCTGGCTCTGAAGCCAAAGTATCTGAAATTGATTCCTAGCTCGGTGGCATGCTTCTCTGTATGACCTTGGGCATGCTGACTTCCCTCTGCTTTGATTTCCCCATCTACAAAATTTGCCTACCTTACAGGGTTGTAGAGAGGATGTTTCATGTTACTACGAGGTGCCTAGACCAGGCCCTGGCACAGGGCAAGCACTCAGATGTGAGCTTAAAGAAGAAAGTGGTGCCCCTGTGTTGTGGGGTGGGGAGGGTCATAAGGAGCATCTCTGCAACACCTGTTTCTATCCCTAAATGCCCAAAAAGCCAGCTACACAGGGCTCCTTCATTCAAGGCCTGAGGTCACTTCAAAAATGAACAAGAATGGCACCTCCCATATCCCTTGGTTCATTTCCAAGAACCAATGTTTTCTGCCAGTTTTTTAAAAAACAAATCCTTGCGTTATTCTTTCACTTTAACTTAGGTTTAATCACAGCATAAAAAGGTGGACGGCATTTGCTCTGTTGTACAGCTACCTGAGACATCACTCCGACCTATTTTTAGTTCATCGTGGTCACGTTTGACCTGTGCCTAGTCACTATTAAAACCCAAACCCTGTACCCCACTTTCATAAAATAAAACAGGTAGCAAAACTTAAGAAAAATATTGAAAAGGGAGGAAATAGGTAAACCATTTTAGGTTGAAGAAAATACTCATGATTTTGCCTATTTCTGGAGATTTCTACAAACCTCGTCTCCTCTAAAGCAAAGAGTGCAAGGTACTGAAGGCAAAACTCAAAGGGAGAATAAACACAAACCCTGCCAAACAAACTCAATGTATCTAGGCAATATCCCCAGAGTACCTTATTTCCCGAGTGTTGTGTCTCAAGGACCTCTCCCATA
Source organism: Cebus imitator (assembly GCF_001604975.1). Lineage (NCBI taxonomy): Eukaryota > Metazoa > Chordata > Mammalia > Primates > Cebidae > Cebus > Cebus imitator. The sequence goes on along the minus strand of NW_016107729.1, from coordinate 218,207 downwards.
GTAAATTATTAGCTTAGTGCAAGGTCTAAGATCTAGATAAAAGAAAAGGAAAGGCAATGTTACTTAAACTTGAAAGTCAAACACATTTAATGCATCTCTGTGATATGGAAATCAAGTCCATCCTTCATCACAATGACAAGAACAAGGAGCTGGACAAACAAACCATGGAAGCAGTGATTCTCTTTGTCGCACTCCAGTTCTCATTCAGGTGCCTCCTTAACCCTGTCTAAGTGCAGGAGGGCCCGCTTTGTCACGGGAAGATCAAGGAGCTCTAAGTTTTCAGGCCAGTTGGGTAGCACCCTGTCAGTCTTGCTTAAGGCTTTGCACTGACCTTGTATCCCACTGTCCCACAACTGGATTCCTACCTTGATTTCTAACTGGGGACTCCAGTTCCCCTGAGACTGACCTAGACAGCTCACTCCCTAACCCTGCCAGGTGTTCCTGTCTGGTGTCCTGATAGAGTTTTGAGGGAGGCCTTTTGTGTGCAGCCTGCCTGGGTCTACACTTGTGCCACTCTCCCTGATTGCTCTGTCTACCTGTCTGGATGTCCTCCTACCCAGACCTCTCCAGCCCACCATCTGACATCTTGAGCCACCTCTGGTCACATAAATCCCCAGATAACACACTCCACTCGTGTCTCAGCCTGGCCTGCTCCAGCGGATCCCACTGTTCACCAAGTTCCCATCCTGACCTGAGATCTAGAGGCAGCTGTAGAAGGGAGAAAGAAATAGGGCTAAATGTGTCAGATGTTCCATTCTGATGTACAATTTCAGTGCTTCTTCCTCATGAGCCACTGTCCTGAGGATTAAAGGAGTAAATGCATCTAGATGACACCTTAGCTGAAATCTGAAGTATGAGACTGGCTTACCCCAATATGGAAGAGGGGTGGAAATATTCCAGGCAGAGGAATCAGCCAAGTAAAACCCAGACATCAGTGTCCACACTGTCCAAAGGCCCCTGGATGCCTCTGCTGGACCAAGGAAACTATCTGTTGCTATGGACACCAGGTCCTGGAGCTCAGTGTCTTCTCAGAAGGGTCCCAGCGCAGCAGGCTGCTCAGCCATGTTTCATCTCACTCCTTCCCCAGCAAAACCTAGACATTCTTGATTAGACTATGTAAGGTGCTAATTAAAATCACTTAAGTGAACCACTTCCCATTTACTCTTAATTTTCAAGCACCACCATAATGATGCATCATTGAATATGTGTCAGATTAGGTTGGCACTGAATTTTAATTTACTGTGACATTGAACTCTATTTATGTAAGCTCTCCTCAGTGGGCTTTTCACATAACAATATGGTATTTTGCAATGTTGTGAGCATTGGTTAAACACCATGAGTTCTGTATTTTGCTACTTCATTATCTTGTCTGTCTACTTATAAGTTTTAGGCACTTCTTAATATAATTAAAGATCCCATAAAATGTGGACTGATACTTCTTTAATCCACATGTCTAATCTATATGCTTATATATCTTTTCCTTTTTTTTTGTTTTTAAGATGGAGTCTTACTCTGTCACCCAGGCTAAAGTGCAGTACGCAGATCTTGGCTCACTGCAACCTCTGTCTCCTGGGTTTAAGCAATTCTCCTGCCTCAGCCACCCAAGTAGCTGGGATTATAGCTGCCTGCCACCATGCCTGGCTAATTTTTTCGTATTTTTAGTAGAACAGGGACTCCTGACCTCAGGTGATCCACCCACCTTGGCCTCCAAAAGTTCTGGGATTATAGGCGCAAGCCACTGCACGCAGCCTGTCTGTTTTTTTCAGGAGCACTTTAATTGATTTTTACTATATATCATCTTGTTTTTTCCTATGCACATATTTTAGAATCTAGCAAAGGGAGGAGGAATGTCCAGCAGGAGAAAGATGAAAGTATTCAATTTTTTTGAGGCAGGATCTCACTCCTGTGACCCAGGTTGGAGTGCAGTGGCATAATCATGGCTCACTGCAGCCTTGACTTCGCGGGCTCAGGTGATTCTCCCACCTCGGCCTCCTGAGTAGCTGGGACTACAGGCATCTGCCACCATGCCTGGCTAAATTTTTGTATGTTTTGTAAAGATGGGGTTTCACCACATTGCTTAGGCTGGTCTTGAACTTCTGAGCTCAAGCAGTCCACCTGCCTGGGCCTCTCAAAGTGCTGGGATTATAGGTGTGAGCCACTGTGCCTGACTGAAAGGATTTTTATTATTATTATTATTATTATTATTATTATTTTAGATAGAGTTTTGTTCTTTTTGCCAGGCTGGAGTGAAAATGGCATGATCTCAGCTCACTGCAACCTCTAACTCCCTGGTTTAAGTGATTCTCCTGCCTCAGCCTCCTGAGTAGCTGGGGTTACAGGCACAAACCACCATGCCCGGCTAATTCTGTATTTTCAGTAGAGACAAGGTTTTACCACGTTGGCCAGGCTGGTCTTGAACTCCCAACCTCAGGTGATCTGCCCACCTCAGCCTCCCAAAGTGCTGGGATTTCAGTTGTGAGTCACTGCACTCGTCCTATTTGATTATTTTCTAAGCAATTTAGCTCACATATCTAGTAGCCCTTTCACCATTGTCTCTAAGGATTAATAAGCAAAAGTTGCTTTACATTTCCCAGCTTGTTTCTTTGCCTTTCCTCTCCATGCTCTAGCCCCTAGTGTATATTTGTGTTACTGCTGATTAAAGCTCATTTCTGAGTTAATTCACACAGGGGTCCAAGGGATTTTATTGTTGACAATATATAGGATGGAACCCCTTGATCAGCCATGTTTTAAGCTAAATAATTATTACCAACCTTGGAATATGTGGAATTGGTATTCTTTTAAGAATGTGATTGGAGGCTAGGCACTGTGGCTCAAGCCTGTAATTTGGGAGACGGAGGCAGGTGGATTGTTTGAGCCCAGGAGTTTGAGACCAGCCTGGACAACATGGAAAAACTCCATCTCTACTAAAAGTACAAAATATTAGCCAGCTATGGTGCTACATGCCTGTAGTCCCAGCTACTCAGGAGGATCACCCGAGCCCAGGAGGTTGAAGCTATACTGAGCTGTGATTATGCCACTGCACTCCAGCCTGGATTCGTGTAACAAACCATGTTAGGAGGACGTAAAAGGTTAAAAGATGAACTATAAATTGGGGAAAATTATTATATGTTGCACTGACAGGCAAAGATTAATGCAAAGGGCTGTTCTGAGGATTCATTTTTCCAGTCAGTCTTCATGCATTCACAAATGCAACAAAAATTCATGGAACACTCTTACATGTTGAATTTTGTACCATCAAATTCACATGTTGAAGTCCTAACCCCTAATATTTCAGAATACCATCTTATTTTGGGATAGGATCTTTACAGAAGTAATCAAGTTAAAGTGAAGTCATTAGGGCTGGGCCCTAACCCAATACAACTGGTGTCCTCATGAAAAGGGAAAATTTGGACACAGAGATACAATAACAGGAAGACAAATGACAGGTGAAAGGGAAAGGTGGCCACCTGCAAGCTGAGGAGAGAGGCCTGGAATAGATCCTTCCCTCTAGCCCTCAGAAGAACCCACCCAGCTCTGACACCTTGATTTGAAACTTCTAGTCTCTGGATTGTGAGACAAATTTGTTGTTTAAGCCACTCAGTCTGAGACACTTTGATAGAACAGCCCTAGCTGACTAATACAAGCACCTACTGTGTGCCAGACACTGTCTTAGGTGCTAGGAATGCGGCAATGAACAAAACTCACAGCATCTGCCTTCTTGGGACTCACATTCTGGCATGATAACAATAAACAAGGACATAAGTAGATACAATAAATGTCAAGTCATGGTATGTGCTATGAGGCAATATCAAAATAGAAATCTACTTAAGGAGACAGTGATGGAGTGTGTTCGTTAGACTGCGGGGAGGCAGTAAAAGAAAATTTCTCCAAGGAAGTGATATCTGTGCAGAGATCTGAATGATGTGAGGAAGCAAACTAGGTGGCTGTCTGGGAGAAGAGAGTCCAAGCAGAGAAGACAGCAAGTGTAAAGTCCCTGAGGCAGGCATGTGTTTGGCATGTTCAAGAAGGAGCAGGAAATTTACCGTGCCTGGAGCACAGCAAGAGAGGGAAGGAGTGGTGGACAATGAGGTCAGACCGGAAGGCCAGAGGCAGATGCTACAAGGCCAGGCCTCGTACAGGCTTTTGGTTCTTATTCTTACTGTGATGGAATTAAAGCTAAGAAACGGTGGTGAAAAAGAAATACAAAACCTAAGTACGATGGGAACAGTCAAGGGTTGTTGAGCAGGAGATGATCTGATTGGCTTCCTTTTTAAAAGTGCAGTCTGGTGGCTGTGTGAAGAATTGGTGTTAATGAGGCAAGAAGGGAAGAAGGGAGACAAGTTATACAGCAAGAGGCTCTTGCAATAATTCAAGGGAGAGAACTCTTGAATAACTGGTGACAACAGCCAGGTTGTCAACAGGGGGATGATGAGAAGTGGTAAATCCTGGATTTATTTTATAGTTTGATCTACATGATTTGCTGATAGATTGGATATGAGATATAAGAGCAAAGAGTTAAGGAGAGCTTCAAGGTTTTTGGCTTGAAAAACTATGTGAATCATGTTATTTCTTGAGATGGATCATGCTAAAGGAGGAACAACTTTGGGAAAGAAAATGAAGAGCTCTGTCTTGAACATGTTGATTTTGATGTGTCTATTGAACAGTGAAGAGGAGTTTAGGAGACAGATCTGGCCTAGAGATGTAGATTGATGAGTCTTTAGGATACAAATGGTATTTAAAGCCAAGGACCTGGCACCCACAGAGTGACTGTAGAGAAAAAAGAAGTTTGAAGCCTGAACGCTGAGGCTTTCCACGTAGAGGAATAAAAAAGGGATGATCCAGAAAAGGAGCTTGAAAGTGAGTGGCCACCAAGAGGAAAGGAGTAAGTTGTCCCAAGAGTCAAGGATAGCAGCATTTCAAGGAGGCAGCGGTAAATCCTGTCAGTGACTGCTCATGGATTGAGTATAGTGAGAACTGAGAACTACCCATTGGTTTGGCACTGGGAGATAATTTGTGACCTTAGGTAATATGGATTTGGTAAAATGGGGAATTGACTGCTTCATTAGTGTGGGTTCCAGAGAGAATGGATGGTGAGGAAGGGGAGATAGCAAATCTTCAAGTCTTTCAAGGAACTTTTTTACAAGTCAAAATGAGACAGCAGCCAGGAGAGATGGGCTCTAGGGAGAGTTTTTGTTTATGTTTTTTAAGCTGGAAGATATTACGTTAATGTCATAGGCTTCTGATTTCATGCTGAAGAAAATTATCCAAGAGTAAGGAGAAATGGATGGCGCAGGAGACAGGATTCTTGCAGAGGCGGTGAGGGAGATGGAATCTATGCACAAGCGAAAGGTCGGTCCTGGCTTGGCATCCTGAGGTCTCTCTCATTCAGGATGTTTTCTCCACAATTATAGGAAGAAGGGAGTGCCTATGGGAACAAATGCACCACAGTGAGGGCATGAATTTTTGATATTCTCAGTGAAATAGGATGCAAGGGCATGAGTGGAGCATGAGAAGAGAGGAGGGTGTGCTGAGGGTTTGAGGACAGAGGAGAAGGTGTGAAATTGTCTCACCTTCACCTCTGAGCAGTGGCTGAGTGGATGGACCAGCAATATGTGATGGACTTGCTAGAGGGGCTGAAGGCTCCTTTGAGGTTTGAGATCCTAAATTTAAAGTGAGCCTAGTGGGTATGGTTGTATATTTTTCTTCACCAGTGTCTAGCTGAACAGGTGCAAACCCAAGAGTAGGGAGTGAGTTAGATTTAGCCAGCATTTTGGATTGAATTGTGTCCTCCCAAAATTTGTATGTTGAAGCTTTAACCTCCAGTGTGACTGTGTTGGGAGAGAGGGCCTCTGAAGATGTAATTAAGGTCAATGACATCGTAAGGGTGGGGCTGCAATCCTATGGGACTGGGGACCTCATGAGAAGAGGAAGAAGCACCAGAGAGCTCTCCTTCTGTGAGCATACAGAAGAAAGGCCTCATGAGGACGCAGTGCAATGGTGGCACTTTGCAAACCAAGGAAAGAGGCCTCACTGGAAAAGAATGGAGAGAAAATAAATTTCTGCTGTTTAAGCCTCCCAGTCTGTGATATCTGGTTACGGCAGCCCTAACAGACTAATACAACCAGGAATGAAGTTTCACCGGGAAAATGTTACAGAAGAAGATGGAACAAGGAGTGATCATAAGGGTGGATGGAATGAGAACATGGAAAATGCTAAGTCTGGAACGTGGCGGTTGCTTAACTGATTGCAGTAGCTGCTGCCAGCTACTTTCCAAGGGCCTGCCATGCCTCTGTTCCCACAGTGACAGGTGCTGTGCCAGGAAATTGGTGGTGTAAGCAGCAAGGTGCTTGCCCTCAAGGAGCTCATAGTCCAGTGGAGAAGACAGAACAGAGAGTGTCAGTACAACACACCCAGCACTGTCATAAGAAACCACAAGCATTCTGATCAAGAGAAAATGGCACAGAGGAGGCGATGCTGGAGCTGAGCACAGAAGAGGGAACAGAGGGCTCAGAGGAAGGCAGGACATGTTGAGAGAGCAAAGCATTTATGGAAGGCTGAGCATGGGATAGGGTGGAGGGTGGTGGTGGGGAGTGAGTGAGGAGGCCATTTGCAACCAGAATGTCAAAAGCCCAGGGTCGGTCATACAGTAAGCAGGAGTGATCTCATCAGATATTCTTTAAAAGAGAAATAAAATTCAGACAGCGCTGTAGAAGTAAATCAGAACAAGAAAACCACTTTAAGAAGCCTTCAAAACAGTCCAGTGAGGCCTGAACTGAAGATGCCATAGGGAGGTTTCTGAGGAAACAATCTATGGGAAAGAATTCAAGGCTCTGTGGCCACAAAGAGTGGGGGACATGTATAGAAGAGGCGAGGTGTAACAACGACTCCTAATTTTCTGGCTCGGATGACTGGATGTACCATAATGCTACTTATCAGTAGGAAGTAGTAGGCAAAAAATTGGGTGAAAATTTGCTGCTGTTAGGTCAGGCGTGGTGGCTCGTGCCTGTAATTCCAGCACTTTGGGAGGCTGAGATGGGTGGATCACCTGAGGTCAGGAGTTTGAGACCAGCCTGGCCAATATGGTGAAACCCCATCTCTATAAAAATACAAAAATTAGCCGGGAGTGATGGTGGGCACTTGTAATCCCAGCTGCTGGAGAGGCTAAGGCAGGAGAATCACTTGAATTCAGGAGGTGGAGGTTGCAGTGAGCTGAGACAGTGCTATTGCACTCCAGCCTGGGTGACAGAGTGAGACTGTCTCAAAAAAAAAAAAAAAAAAATCACATACTTGGTAAGTGAATTTGAACTCAAGTGACCTGACCTCAGTGCCCTGCTCTCCGCTGTTTACCATGGAGTTACCTACGTTCAAGGGGCAAGCAGAAGTGGAATCTGGAGAGGAAACATTTTTTTTAAACATTTGACAGAGAACAGTTTAAAAAGGGTGTCTTAGAAGCCAAAGAGAGAACATCAAATACTCAAAAGGATTCAAAGATAAGGGAGGTCAATGGGGACGGTTCTGAAAATCATCCTGAGTTGGACACATCCTTAGAAGGCTGTGGGTGCACTTCCTGAGAACTTTCTTGAAGAGCAACAGAGTTAGAGGCAGATTATAAACATCAAGGAGCAAATGAGGCTATGGCTTGATGTAAAATCACACAGCAACGTCAGATGGCACCTGAGGAAGGAGGAACGGCTGGCCACCGAGACAAATGTACAGGCAATGTCACCTTGGCAAATTTACCTCCAGCCAAGGTCTTTAGCTCCAGCCCTTAGTCTTTCAGGCTCCAAAACCAAGCTTGCCAGCACAAGGGTCCAAGCTCATGTGAGCTTATGTTTAAAAACCACAATGTTAATTTTTTAATCGATATTGAGTATTAAACTACCAAGAAAGCCAGGTGTTCATGGTTTGCTAATGAGCCCATTATAGCTTGTAGGCAAAACCTAATTATAATGAAAATGTTGCCAGGAAACATGAGCTCAGAGCAAGAGGAATCACCCAGATAACATGACTAGTGTCATGAATCTATGGTACACGGTGCATCCATCTCCACTATAATATACTTGCCATATTGTTCAGATGCTCATGCTCATAGGCTGTGGTTCCTTTCCCCTTGGGCAGCAATGGAGTCGCACTGCTACATTTTAGTTCTCCAGATTTTTCTTTTAGAGAAACCATTCCATTCCCTTTGACTCAGTGCTCCCCAAAGATGATCGTTCTCATGCTGTCTTCACAATATTTGCCATATCCACATACCACCCACATGTACAATTACAGTTGACCCTTGATTACAGTTAAAGGTTAGGGGTGTCAACTCCCCTGCAGTTGAAAATCCATGTATAACTCTGCACTTTCCTAAAACTTAACAACTAATAGCCCATAATAGCCCATCTGGAAGCCTTACAATACATATTTGGTATGTTATATGTATTATATACAATCATGTAAGCTAGAGAAAAGAAAATCTAATTAAGAAAATCACAAGGAAGAGCAACTATATTTACTATTTATTAAATAGAAGTAGATTACCATAAGGGTCTTCATACTTTTCATCTTCCTGTTGTGTAGGGTGAGGAGGAGGAGGAAGAGGAGCAGTTGGTTTTGCTGTCTCAGGGGTGGCAGAGGCAGAAGAAATCGTGTATAAGTGGACCCTTGTAGTTCAAATCTATGTTGCTCAAGAGTCAACTGTATTAGCTTATTTTTTCTTTGAATTAACTTACTTAAAACAGTAAAACTAAAGGAAATTTTACATCATGAGCACAAATGGAAAGCTGGTATTCCTTGCCACAAATTAAAGACAACTGAAGAGCTAAACACATAGCTCATAAAGTAAAATTTGACTATCTGTTATCCCCTACATCTTCTTGAATACTAGCAGTGAGATGTCTACTATTTTCTGGGAAGTACTTTTCTCAAACAGAATGATGCAGTGATTAGCTATAACCTTTCTCAGAGACATCCTCAGCTACTAGACTGTCCTCATACAGTACCTGGATCTGGGCAGGGGCAGATTTACTATGAAACTAATACACTTCGAGATTCAGGACCCTTTACTCACACCTTCCAAGACCTTAGGTATGTTTGTACCCAATTTTGTACTGTTTTTAAAAAGAGTGGCCTGGCCAAGCATGGTGGCTCATGCCTGTAATCTCAGCACTTTGGGAGGCCAAGGCAGGTGGATCACCTGAGCTCAGAAGTTCAAGACCAGTCTCGCCAACATGGTAAATTCTGTCTCTACCAAAAATACAAAAATTATCCAGGTATGGTAACACTTGTACCTGTAGTCCCAGCCACTCAGGAGGCTGAGGTGGGAGGATTGCTTCAGCCTGGGAGGCAGAGGTTGCAGTGAGCTGAGATTGCGCCACTGCACTCTAGCCTGGGTGACAGAGTCAGATCTTGTCTCAAAAAAAAGCAACCCTACCACCACCATATTGTATAAGACATAGTTCTCCAAATCTGCTTTTATTTTTACTTTTGGATTACTTTATAGGTGGCTGAGTCCAACCCTAAAACATGAAAAGTTTTATTTTTTCTCGTTTTATTCTTTAGGAGTAAGCTTTTTCAGCTTTGGTCATGTCCTGCAGTTTATCCCTGTGGGAAGATGACCCTGGATTCGGAGTGGGATCAGCATAATCATGAGTGTTCTTAAATGGCAGGAAAGGGAGGCAAAAGAGCTACGGAAGGAGAGGTGATGACAGCCGAATCAGAGGACTGCGTGCAGATGGCTGCCTTTGAAGTTGGAGGGAGCGGTCAGCTACCAAGAAATGCAAGGGGCCTCTAGATGCCGAAATAGGCAGGCAAACAGATTCTCCCCTAGAACTTCCAGAAGGAACACAATCCTGCTGACACCTCGATTTTAGCCCAGTAATATCCACCCACTTTGGATTTCTGACCTCCAGAACTGTAAGTTAATAAATCTGTGATTTCTTTCTTTTTTTTTTTAAGATGGAGTCTTGCTCTGTTGCCCAGGCTAGAGTGCAATGGTGTGATCTCGGCTCACTGCAACCTTAGCCTTCTGGGTTCAAGTGATTCTTCTGCCTCAGCCTCCCAAGTAGCTGGGATCACAGGTGCCCAACACCACACCAAGCTAATTTTTGCATTATTAGTAGAGATGGGGCTTGGGGCTTCACCATGCTTACCAGGCTGGTCTTGAACGCCTGACCTTAGATGATCTGCCCGCCTCGGCCTCTCAAAGTGCTGAGATTACAGATGTGAGCCACTGCGCCTGGCCAAATCTGGGATATTTTAGGCTACTTAGTTTAATCCTATTTACAGCAGCAATAGGAAACTAATATAGATGGAAAGCTGATTGATACACATTTTGTTTAAGAAAGGGATTTTGAAAGAATGTCAAAGAGTGGTGCTCTGCAGGCAGAAGCCTAGAGCCAGAAGAAAATACCTCTGGCCATCAGTGAGATCATGAGCACAAGAATAAGCTGGCTGCACTTGAGAGGGCAGCAGGGACACGGAATTCTCTAGGGAAATCCAAGTCTCGGTTAAAGCCAGGAAGTAGAGGACATAATGAGTGACAGTTTAAGAGCATAGAGAACTGTTTTTTTTTAAATGTCTGGCACTATAACAAGAGTTTCAAAGGGTACAATGTAAATAGAAGCTAGGTTGAGAGAAGACGGAGTCGAGCAGGAATAAGAATGTGTGACAGGATCTGCAACCTCCGAGGATAGCATGCTGGGTGCCATTCCTGAGAGTCACAGGAAAAAGGGAGGTTGGGCCTTGAGAGGGTGCTAGGAAGGCCAGAGATGCAGCTAAGTGTGCTCAGCAGTTGCAATTAAATGCCTTTTAGTTCTCTCTTCAATTCTGCTGCCTAACTTTGATGTATGGTGCCTGCACTGCTGGCCTAAGTCAAATTCTATAATTAAACTTTTACTTTTTAAAGGACTGAGACCTTACCACTGAGTTTAAGACAAAAAAAATTTTTTTTAAAGGACTAAGATTAATTTTATGCAGAACAGCATTCCAAATATCATGCTAATTAATTAATAATTGTCATAAACCAGTCTAAATAAATTTGTTTCTTCACAGCTATAATAAAAATGTGCTTCTGATTAGAGAGAGGCTTACCCATATTAGGCTTGTAAGTGCTCCCAGGATTGAATTGAATTAAGATGAGTCACACTGTATTGGAATTCTTGGATTTAGCTCCATGTAAGAGCATGATGCTCCTAAGTCATGCTTGCCTTATTACAAGATAGAAAGAGGTGAACCCTGCCATGGAATCATGAGAGAGCTGGGCAGAAAGGAAGCTTCCATACCACTGCCAGGTTTATGATGATAGGGTCTCAAACTCTGTTCGACCACGTGAAATCAAGACCCTCCTTTTGTACCTCTGTGATATGATTTGAATATTTGTACCTCCATATCTCATGTTGAATTGTAATTGCCAATGTTGGAGGTGGAAACTGGTGGGAGGTGTTTGTCTCACAGGGATAGATTTCTCACGAATGGCTTAATGCCATCCCCTTGGCAATGAGTGAGCTCTTGCGCTGAGTTCACACGAGATCTGGTTGTTTAAAAGTGTGTGGCACCTCCCTCCTCTCTCTTGCGATATGACTCACTGGCTCCCCGTCACCTTCCACCGTGACTTTAAGCTTCCTGAGGCCTCACCAGGAGCAGATGCTGGCCCCATGCTTCTCATACAGCCTGCAGCACCCTGAGCCAAAATAAACTTCTTTTCCTTATAAATTACCCAGTCTTAGGAATTTCTCCATAGCAATGCAAAAGTGGAGTAATACACTTTGGTACAAGACCTAGAACAAAAGAAGGCATTTGGTTTCTTTCTACAAGGCCGAACCCCTGAATCCTGGCTTTTAGTTATTACCAGTGTCATGGCAAGAAGCAGCAGGAAGGGCAGACCCAAAGAAAAGAATAGTGGCAAGATGGCATTTCTCTAAAGGAAACAGGGCAGAGCTGGCCTTAGCCACTCACCCTTTGGCCTTCCCAGGATGGGATCTCTCCCAAGCAGATGGTCACCCCAGGTCTCTCTTACCATACTCATTGCACAGTTAAGAAAAAGGACCCAAGACTGGCAACAATAGGGATAAAAATTCAAATAAAATAAAATAACTAGTTATTGACAAGGCAGGGCTTTAAATCTCTTTGTTAATCACAGCAAATATTCCACCCCTCTGACCACGTCCCAATTATGTCCTTGGCTTTCACTCACTTCAAACACCCACCTCCTTGGAGTGGAGTGGGAGAGCAAGGAGCATTGAGTCCTCAAAACTAATAGGTATTCTCTTTCAAACTATAAGCTCATAAACTAAAAGTTATTGATGTGTATATTCACTGTGTATATGTTCATCTGTTTGTCCCTTCCTGTGCACCAAGCTAATTACTTCTTTAATTAAGTGCTCTTCGTTCTTATTAGAGTTATTAGCATATTCAGGAACATTTGCCTCTCAGTTTCCCAGCGGACCAAGGCGTGCATTTTCAGGAACCAGCTGGTGTTGTTTATTTGCGTGCAGTGTATATCAGGTGTGAGAAGGATAATTTAGTGCCTTTCAAATACTGAGTTTCTTCTCGTTCAAGTGGGTGCACCTGCATCTGAACCCAGGGTTTCTGGCTACCCTCAAATATTACTGAAGACTGATCTTGGCTAGTAACAGTTTCCAAAGCCAGACATAGAATTGGAACCACTTGTCTGTGAATCCTGAGTTGCTGCAGAGGGAGATGTGGTTTTGAGTACCCTACCGAGTTCAGGGGTGGTGGAAGGTAGGACCGTAGCACACAGAATCACGGCGGTGTCTGCATGTGGTGTCACCCTGAGGCTCAGTCTCATGATGTTACAGTTATCCTTGGTGCAGCAGAAGCAAAGGGATTATTCTCAATTATCTGACCACTTTTCCTTTCTTAAACATTAAGCTGAGTATTCTCAGGGATGGTTCTTATCCCACCAGAGACCAGAGTCTCCAACATGGCCAACTTCATAAGTATACAGCCTGTATAGACACAGAGCACCCTACTCTTAGAAGGGCCCCATGCTTGCTTGATTTGATGCTCTATTGTTGCTATCTTGAAAGGGTTAACAACTTTTTTCGAGTTTTTTTGAGACGGAGTCTCATTGTGACGCCCAGGCTGGAGTGCAATGGTGCAATCTTGGCTACCTGCAATCTCTGCCTCCCAGGTTCAAGCAATTCTCCTGCCTCAGCCTTCTGAGTAGCTGGGATTACAGGCATGTGCCACCATATCCAGCTAATTTTTTTGTATTTTTAGTAGAGACGGGGGTTTCACCATGTTGGCCAGGTTATTTCTCGAACTCCTGACCTCAGGTGATCTGCCATCCTTGGCCTCTTGAAGTGCTGGGATTACAGGCGTGAGCCACTGTGCCCGGCCTTAATAATATTTTTTTTAAAAGTCAGGGTCTTGCTAAGTTACCCAGGCTGGAATGCAGTGGCTATTCACAGGTGCGGTCATAACATGCTATAGCCTCAGACTCCTGGTCTCAAGCAATCATCCTACCTCAGCCTCCTGGGTGCCTTCTTAGTAACTTTTTAATAAGGGTCCTGCCATTTTCATTCTGTACTGTGTTCCACAAATTATTTAGCCTCTCTTGGTCTACAATAAGGTTGCTTTCATCAAGAGCCCTCTAATTTCAGAGTTACTTCTATAATAGTCCATACTCTTCTTTTGCATCCATTATTTACACAACTCTATACATTTTCCAGACTGCAGGTTTCCTGAGGCTATGGGCTTTCTTATCTCTTTTTTTCCAGGACCTAGCAGAGTGCCTGACATATCATAAGTGCTCAGAAAATGTTTGTTGAATGATTGAATGTTTGAAAGAGGTCTCAGGGATATTCCCATAGCCAAGGTAACAAGTAGACTGTTGGGATAGTGCCACATTTGGTATCAAGTTAACTATAAAAGGGGTCATTAATTCTGGATACTCCCTTCCTACCTCCTCCTCAGCCACTTCTCTGTGTCTGAACTGTAAGCTGCTTTAATGCTTGGTTACCCACAGTGATTCTCTGCTCACCTGATTCCTGATTCCGTAAGCTGAGCAGGGAACTTTGTACTGCTCCAGACAACCATGTTTAGAGGACAGAACTGAGCTGCTATTATCAGGGTTCAAAAATACAGGCCTTAGAGTTTTGACCATGGACCTCAGGAAGCTTTCACTCTGGCCAACTGAGCTGTGGGGTCTTAGAGAAGTAAATGTGAGAAAAAACATCACAGACTCTAAGGCAGTTAAATAAAAAGGTGCCATCCTGCTCAGTCTTGGGAGTTAGACAATGAACCTGGCACATGTCAGCACAAGCAGGTCTGTGCTGTGGGTCATGGTGGAGGCACTGTCCTTGGAACATTTAAGGTGTCCCTGAGCCTGGTCCACAATTTTTATTGCATTTTAAATAAATCAGAGGAGAGCTAATTAAAAGAAATACCTAAATCTAGGAACCACAGTTAGGATTCACTTTAAGTGGCTGCTTGGAACACTGTATGGAGTGCTCTGAGGCGGAAAAGTAATGCCTGCATGGGCACCTAAACTAGCATTTACTGAGAGTTTAGCACAGTATCCAATACACTGTAAATGATCCGTGCACATTTGTCGACTGAATAAATAGATCAGTGAGGATTCTTTGAAGTCTGACCCTGGAACTACATAGGCAATTTTGAATAAATCCAGCTTCTTCAGCTTGAGCTTCAGTTTCCTTAGCTGTAAAAAAGCTCCATGGTTCAAAATATCTTCTTGCTTTAATATTCTATAATCCTATCTATCTCTTTGTAAAATGAAGGCTACCTGTGTTAAATAATACCCCCTCAAAACTCCGTTTTGTTTGTATATGCCTAAGGCTTCATTTTTTGAAGCCCTACTGTGGAGGCTTATCTTAATTTCTAATGCAGCAAATGCATAGAATGTTTCATAGAATGGCCAGAGTATATTTCTTTTGAATCTGAACTGTGGCAAACCTGGACTGTGGCTAACGATGAGAACTAAGTCTTACAGGAACTACATCTTGTGGTGTCTCACGCCTGTAATTCCAGCACTTTAGGAGACCAAGGCAGGAGGATCGCTTGAGCCTAGGAGTTTAAGAGCAGCCTGGGCAACATAGTGAGACCCCATCTCTACAAAAATAAAAAAGTTACCCAGCTATGGTGGAGCGTGCCTGTAGTCCCAGCTAGTCAGGAAGCCGAGGCAGAGCCGTGCTTCATCTCACGTTACAGTTCTTCAAAGAAATGCTTCAGGACCTTGATCCCACTTGTTTCCAGTTTCCATTGAAAGCTCTGCTCTCATCTGCAGCTGATCTGGGTGCAATGGTTTTGGTACCCATTGAAGGGAAAATTTGCTTAACTTTAAATTTTCAGTCAGAATTGTGTAAACTGAACCAATTGGGATGACTGTGGTGTTGGCCATTGTTTGTGCTGCTAATTGTTGATCCTCTTCAGTTAAGGCACAGACAAAATGAATTTTCTTGCTAATTAATGTAGATGGTCTACCACTGAAATGATGGGTTTCATTTTTCAATACGGTCTCCTCCCCTCTCAAAATAAGTCATCCCTTTATGAACTGATGACTTCCTTGGGGGCATTGTCTCCATACACTTTTTGCAAAACATTAATGATTTCACCATTTTTCCACCCAAGTTTCACCATAAATTTGATGTTTGTTCTTGCTTCAATTTTAGTAAAATTCAATCTGGTAAAGGCAAGGGCTCTTTTCAAACTGATGTCTTATATTTCTTTAGTGCATCGGCTAGATCCTTTTTAGACATGTTATAGCAAGTTAGTATGAGTTTATTTTGATGCAAAAAAATAAAAATCCATGCATAGTTTTTTCATATGTGCATTTTCCATGACTCTGTGAAGACCCCCTGGGATGTACCCACAGTACCTCAGGAATTATTTTGTTTTGTATTCCTTTTTGTATAAATGGTATTATGATGTATCTATCATTCTGCACGTGATTTTTAAAACTTAACATTACTTGGAGATCTTCCCATATCAGTGTCTTTTTTTTTTTGAGACGGATTCTCACTCTGTCACTCAGGCTGGAATGCAGTGGTGAGATCTCAGCTCACTGCAACTTCTGCCTCCTGGGTGCAAGTGATTATCCTGCCTTAGCCTCCCGAGTAGCTGGGACGATAGACGCGAGCCACCACGCCCTGCTAATTTTTGTATTTTTAGTAGAGATGGGGTTTCATCATGTTGGCCAGCCTGGGCTCGAACTCCTGACCTCAGATGATCCACCAGCCACAGGCTCCCAAAGTGCTGGGATTATAGGCATGACCCGCTGCACCCAGCCAACATCTCATTATTGAAGCTACATATTAATGCTTAAAAGGTGCCTGGCTTCTACATTTATATATATTAAAACACAACCAATTTTACACATAGTTAAAAAAACCCAATTAATAGAAAACATAAAAGCAGGCTTTCTGCTTCTTAATACTCCTTCCTCCTGGTCCCACAGCTCCAAGGGAGCTGCTTTTAAAGACTGGTTCAAATGCTTCTGACAGTTACTTTTATGTCTATACATAACATTACTTGATTTATATTCTTGAAACATTGCCTATTAACTTCCTGATAGGATGGATGAGGGTTTATCTTCGTTTCACTGCCCCTGTGCATCTGTTCTCCTCCTCCTGATACAGTGATAGGGCCAAATCAAGTTCCTCCACTGGGCACACCTGTACCTTCAGCCAACTCAACCTCCGCGCCTTGTTTTATCCACACCTGTGGCTCCTGAATTACCTTTCACTTTGCATATCCTCTCTTCCATGGTAGACCTCTATTAATTTTTTCTTGCCAAGACTGATATTACGTTTTATTGTTATTCCATAATTAATCTTCCATGATGGATCCATAGGTTGGTTTTAGTAGCTGAAAAACAACGGAAGGCAAACAGAATTTGCATTATAATGCCGAGGTCAGTAGTGCTCACTGCAGAACCCAGCAATGCTGAGATTCCACCTCTCTCTTCAGATCTGTGGTCAGAGCTCCCGTGCCACGCAGAGGAGACAATTTAGAGCTTTAGGTAGAAATGAGTTAGTTCTTCTGTTTTTTCCCTCCTTCTCCTGCTCCTCTTCTCCATCTTCTTCTGTCTCTCCCTGCCCCCTTCTTCTCTACCTCACGTTCTATGCTAGCACTTTCCTTTTCCACTGTCTTTTACTCACACCTCCCATTTTAGGGCCCTCTCCACACTCCCACACTCCTGCTTCCTGGCTTCACTCAGATGGAGGCCTCCTGTGGATTCAGACTGGCTGCTACTCATTTTGGTTTCATCTGCTTTGTCAACTCTCTTTCCTTCACTGTGTTTTCCAGAAGTATTTAAAAATGCTCCTATTCTCTGTTGTTGTAGATGTATACATTTAAAAAAAAAAATTCTAGCTGGGGGTGGTGGCTCACACCCGTAATCCTAGCACTTTGGGAGGCCAAGGCAAGAAGATCGCTTGAGGTCAGGAGTTGGAGACCAGCCTGGGCAGCATAGTGAGATCCCTTTGCAAAAAAAAAAAAAAAAAAAAAAAGAAAGGGATGGTGGCACACACCTGTAGTCCCAACTACTTGGGAAGCTGAGGTGGGAGGATGGCTTGAGCCCAGGTAGTCGAGGCAGCAGTAAACTATAATTGTGCCACTGCACTTCAGCCTGGGCAACAGAGCAAGACTCTGTCTCTAAAAAATAAATAATTAAAATTTAAAAATTATTTCATCATAACTTGGAAAAAAATTTTTTTGCTGCCATTTGAATAGTGTCTTAGGTGACAAGGAACATAAACAAATGTTTGTGCTCAACTGCTCTCTTGAACCCAGATACTATTAATATCATCATGTAAATTGGCCACCCCGATCTTTTCCAAAAGGAGAATAATCTGAGAAAGGATTTTTGAATGTGGAAGAGAGAAAATAATCACTAAGGACAAATAATATTTTCCAAATTTTCTTCATTTTTCTATAATATTTGACACCACTGGCCACTTCCTTTTTTGAATGTTTCTCCTCCACTAACTTTTTTGCTTTGAGATGGAGTTTCACTCTTGTTGCCCAGGCTAGAGTGTAATGGCACGATCTTTGCTCACTGCAACCTCTGCCTCTTGGGTTCAAGCGATTCTCCTGCCTCAGCTTCTCGAGTAGCTGGGATCTGGGATTACAGGCACCTGCTACCATGCCCGGCTAATTTTTGTATTTTTAGGAGAGATGGGATTTCACCGTGTTGGCCAGGCTGGTCTCGAACTCCTGACCTCAACTGATCTGCCCACTTCAGCCTCCCAAAGTTCTGGAATTACAGGTGTCAGCCACAGTGCCAGGCCTCTCCATTAACTTCTGAGATCCTGTTCCCCTTGCTCTTTTCAACTTAAAAACTCTTTTACCGGCTCCTTTTTCTGTGCTTGTCTCTAATGAGTCATCCTCATTCGTCTCTTCTCTCTCTGTTGTTATACTATCCACAGGCCAAACACTCTCCAAGTTTTTACCTCCGATGCCAAAATCCTCCCTGAATTCCAGATTTACTCTCAGCTGCTTACAGGACATTTTTGCCTGCATGTTCCACCTCCAGACTCTACCTGCTGAAAACTGAGTTCAGCATTCTCTATTGCAACTGCTTCTCTGGCATGTGTCTTATCTTACTTAACAGAAACACCGTCCAATTAGTCCCTGAAGCTAGAAACTTTGACTCTACCTCTCTGTGGCACATGCTGGCCACAAACTTATTTTCCCATTCCTCCAGAGCACAGCTAAACGATTCTTCCCGGGCTCCCCCGCTGTTAGGTATGGCTAACAGAACAAGAGGAAGTGATATATGTCACTTCCAGGCCTGGACCCCACAAACAGTCTTTCTTGAGGTCCTTCACTCTCTTCTGTGCCTTTCTGCTGGCTAGAGGTTGACAGCAGAAAAACCAGGCCTGGTTTTTCCCTTTGTGCATGCTGGAAAGAGCAGTATAAAGTTCTCCTTGACTGAGGAAGGGAAGTCACAGCTTCCAAAGAGATTGTTACTGAGAAGGCACCTACCTAGTGTGATGATGAATTTCATGTGTCAACTTAGTGAGGTATGATGCCTAGTTATTAGGTCAAACACTAGTCTAGATGTTGCTGTGAAGATATTTTTTAGATGTGATTAACATTTACAATCAGTAGGCTTTAAGTTAAGCAAATTACCCTCTATGTGAGTGGACCTCGTCCAATTTGTTGAAGGCTTACAAGCAAAGACAGGTTTCCAGAAGAAGAAGAAATCGTGCCACAAGACTGTAGCATAGAAACCCTGCCTGAGTTTCCAGCCTGCTGCCTGCCCTGCAGATTTTGGATTTGCCAGCCACACAAGTGTATGAGTCAATTCCTGAAAATAAATTTCTCTTAATCTTTCTTTCAATCTCTTAATTTCTCTCTCTCTATCCTATTGGTTCTGTTTCTCCGGAGAACCCTGGCTAGTACACCAAGAAATGAGTCAATTCCTCTCCATATGATCCTTTTAACATTCCTATTATCATGTCATTGTGAGACTGGATTGAAGCTGTCTCTGTACACATACCAGATCCTGCCCAAGCAGACAAAAAAACTGCAATGTTTTTCTTAAGAGTTAAAGCATAATGGCCCCTTCCCCATCCTGTTTCCATAATAGAGTTTTGGCAAAGGAGCCTGCAAAACAGACACCCCATTCTTCTTGGATCCTACTGAAGTTTTATTGGAAACCTAAGAGTAACTTAAGAAGCAGTAAGGCTGCCTACTTAGAGGGTCACTGATAAAAATCACTTTTTTTTTTTCTCTGTCAATTGATACTAGGACAAGCCTCCCAAAAAATGTGCATTTAGGAGGTTGGAATATCCTCTCACAAGCATTCTCTTGAAAACACCTCATCCCTCTCCCATCCTATACTTGTGCAAAAACCCAGATTGAGGCTAGAGAGCAATAGGGACCCTAAAGTCACCTGCAGAAAGTCACTTTATCTTGGCTAGGGGTTATGGTTGCAGCAAAGACCTAGTAGCCACTCCCTAAGAAGCAGCCAAATACTGAGCCAGAAAAAAAAAAAAAGAAAAAAGAAAGAAACACAGAAAAGGTAGCATGTTGCCAGAGGCATTGGTCAGACCTCAAGAAGAGTGCATGGGGAATTACGTGAACTGGTATGTCATCTAATTTTAGGTCCAGTTACCATACCAAGCCTGGGCATAACTGGAAAGTGAGAGATCCTGTTGGCCTTCTGTTCACCAGGGGGAATTTCTCCCCCTTCTTTGTGGCCCACAGCCATAGCACCTGTGGAATCAGTTGCTGTCTAGACGGCATCCCTATAGAGGCTCCAAGATTAGTCCTTGGTCTGTCTATCTGCTATCTGTTATTTTCTGCTCAAAAAGTTCACTCATTCTTACAACATCAGTGATCACCTCTCTGTTGCTAACTTCCAGCCCCATTTATCACTGCAATTCCAGTCCCATCAATCCTGCTTCTTAAAGGCCATTCACCTTTGGTCCATTCCAAACTCCTTTCCCTGGACCTAGCGGGCCTCATTCACTATTTCAGAAGCTGGCAAAATGCCAGTTGTTGGACCAGCTTTAGAAGATTTTCACAAACAACCTCCCATTTCCTGCCTCAAAAACACTGTTCTCCACTCTAACCTTCACTCATCTCTGACCCCTGTTTTGCTCCATTATTCTGTATCCTCCATCTGCTCTCTCTCTTTCCACTCTTTAGCCACAATCCCATTTTAGATGCATATCCCTTTAGTTGAATTACGGCAATTGCCCTCCTGGCTTGATCACCACAGCCTCGATGAAAGATTCTCATCTTCCTCCCTGGACCACCTTGTTGGGCTACTTCTTACCCAGCCTTTCTATGAAGGTAAAATGTTCAGATACACCCATAGGTCTCACATCCTCATTTCTTAATGTCCAATTTTTTTTTTTTTTTTTGAGACGGAGTGTCACTCTTGTTACCCAGGCTGGAGTGCAATGGCACGATCTCGGCTCACTGCAACCTCCGCCTCCTGGGTTCAGGCAATTCTCCTGCCTTAAACTCCTGAGTAGCTGGGATTACAGGCATGCGCCACCATGCCCAGCTAATGTTTTGTATGTTTAGCAGAGACGGGGTTTCACCATGTTGACCAGGATGGTCTCGATCTCTTGACCTCGTGATCCACCCGCCTCGGCCTCCCAAAGTGCTGGGATTACAGGCTTGAGCCACCGCACCCGGCTCTTAATGTCCAATATTAAGGTCACCGGCTCCCTCCAAACATGCTTCCATTCCCAGCTTCTCTGCTTCTAACTGCCAAGGTTTGAAACATTAAAGACATTTTGAAATCACTTCTCTCCTTTATCCTCCAATTTCATTTAGCACCAAGCCCCAATACTTCCGTGTTTCCACTTCATCTCTCTAAACCAAGCCCTCATCACTACCCACCTGAATCATACCGTGGTTTCTACTAGGCCTCCTCCCTGCATCCCACTGCCATGCTGTTCCTTCTTTAATGTTCTCCCCTTCTGTTATCCACCTACTCAATGACTTTCGGGACTCACTGTTTCCTAGAGCATCAAGTCTCAAATTGATGCACGTGGCACAGAAGGAATACTGCTAAGCATATATTAATTTTAGCCTTAAGAGTTCTTTTTTTTTCTTTCATCGCCTGCTTTGGACAGAGAAAGCCCTGGAACTTGGGCAAATCATTAGCTTCCCTAAACTCTTAAAAAATCTGTGCTATAGTGATAATATGAAGGCACTTAAAATTTTTTAATTATAAGGCACTATATAAATATGAAGTATGATTGGGCTATTGTTATTAATACACTCATTTTGTGGGGGGAGGTCATCCATACCTCAAGTATTTATCATTTCTTTGTATGAGGAACATTCCAATTCCACTATTTTAGTTATTTTAAAATATACAATAAATTATTGTCGACTCTACTTACCCTGTTGGGCTATCATTATTCATTGTAACTATATTTTGCACCCATTAACCATTTCCATTCCCCCCACCCCTTCCCAGTCTCTGGTAATCATCATTCTTCTCACTATCTCCATGAATTCAATTCTTTTAATTTTTAGCTCCCACACGAGTGAGAACATGCATTTATATTTCTTGCCTGGAATATTTCACTTAACAATGTTCTCCAGCTTCATCCATGTTGTTGCAAATGGCAGGATTTCATTCTATTTTAGGGATGAATAATATTACATTGTGTATATGTACCACATTTATTTTATCCATTCATTCATCGATGGACACTTAGACTGATTCCAAATCTTGGCTGTTGTGAATAGTGCTGCAATAAACATAGGTGTACAGATATCTCTTTGACAGACTGATTTCCTTCCTTTTAGGTATGTACCCAGCTGTGGGATTGCTGGATCATAAGGCAGGTCTATTTTTTTTTTTTTTTTTTGAGGAAGCTCCATACTGTTCTCCATAGTGGCTGTACTAATTTACATTTCTACCAACAGCATACAAAAGTTACCCTTTCTCCACATCCTTGTCAGCATTTGCTATTGTCTATCTTTTGGTGATGAGCCATTTTAACTGTGGTGAGATGCTATCTCATTGCTGTTTTGATTTACATTTCTCTGATTGATGCTGAGCATTGTTTCATATATCTGTTGGCCATTTACCTGTCTTCTTTTGAGAAATGTCTATTCAGATCTTTTGGCCATTTTTTTTTCTCTGACCTGTCAGGGATGAGTTTTGCCCATTTTATTCAGATATTACATTTTTTCTCAATGAGTTATTTGAGCTTCTTATATGTTCTGATTCTTAACCCCTTGTCAGATGAGTAGTTTGCAAATATTTTTTCCAATTCTTCACTTGTTGATTGTTTCCTTTGCTGTGCAGAAACTTTTTACCTTGATGTGATCCTATTTGTTCATTTTTGCTTTGGTTGCCTGTGCTTTTGAGATATCACTTGAGAAATCATTGCCCAGAACAAAGTCCTAGAGAGTTTCTCCAGTGTTTTCCTTTAGTAGTATCACAGTTCCAGGTCTTAGATCTAAGTCTTTAGTCCATTTTGATTTGATTTTTATACATGGCAAGAGAGAGGGGTCTAGTTTCATTCTTCTGCATATGGACAGCCAGTGTTCTCAGCTAACACACCCATTTGTCTGGGCTTTAAGATTCTTCATAAACTAGTCCCCAGGCAAGAGTAGGGAGGTTTCCCCTCAACCCTGCTCTTAAAATTGGCAAGGCAGCGAGGCTCCCAGGACATAGCTGGAGTACATCAGATTACTTTCAGATATTAAGTTTCCCAAATTGTGGCATTCTCTATTGATCTTATTCTGGGTTAGTAAAGTGGCTGTAATCTAGGGAGAAGTGTCTTATAATCAGAGATTGGATTTTTGTGATCCTTATATACAAAGGTGGTGATTAAAACCACTCTGAAGAATGTGCTTGCTCAGAGAGAGTGAGGATCTGAGAAGGGGACTGAGGTTAATGCCTAGAGCAACACCAGCACAGGGATAGGTCATTTATTAGATTTCCTGGAGCTCAGCTCAGTGCCGACCATGCAGTGGGTAACAGATAAACATTTTTTGAATTGCATTCCATTAAATAGTATATTTTTCATTCGTTGATTCATTCACTCAATATGTACTTGTTAAGTACCTAGAAAAGGTTAGGTTATGGGCTGGGTACTAAGGATACAAATTGAGGTGATCAAACTAAGCACTGTGCTGGGAACTTAGACTTGTGGGACAGGAGGTTGGAGGCAGACCTTCATCAAATAATCTCAACAATACAGTCATCAATGTGATAACATATATGCTAGTCTGGAGTCTAGTAGAATGTATTTCTAATAAAGTGACATTTAAACTAAGATCTAAAGCCTGGCTGCATTGTGGAGTGGTCAATAAATTCTTTTTTTTTCTTTTTGTTTTTTGAGACAGACTCTCACTTTGTCTCTAGGCTGGAGTGCAGTGGCACGATCTCGGCTCACTGCAACCTCCACCTTCGGTGTTCAAGCGATTCTCCTGCCTCAGCCTCCTGTGTAGCTGGGATTACAGGTGCCCACCACACCTGGCTAATTTTTGTATTTTTAGTAGAGACAGGATTTCACCATGTTGGTCAGGATGGTCTCGAACTCCTGACCTCGTGATCCACCTGCCTTGGCCTCATATAGTGCTGGGATTACAGGCGTGAGTCTGGCAATAAATTCTTATCAGGAGTGACTGATGGCCTCTGATATTTGACCCAGCTAAGAGACTCCAACACTGAGAATCTCTGGGAAAGAGAAGGTAAAGGATGCACCAGAGGAAGGATACTGGGCAGCCACATCCTTTTCTGCAAATGAAGCCCACTAGCGTTTCTCAAAAACAGCAGTTTGCTCCCCACCGCATGCATTAAGTTGCCTTACTTAAAAAGAGTAATATTCAAAACTTGAGCTTAAAACTTACTTGGAAAAATATTGCAAAGGCGCAAGCAAAGTTTAACCCCCTTTTGCACAATGACAAAGTTGTCCTCCTAAGTCACATATGTGGACATATCTTTTGGACAATTTCATTGGAGACCACAGCGCTTAGAACCCTAACCCAGCATCTGGCTCCATCCTGTCTCAGGAAAATAACACAAATGTTTGGCATCAGGCAAGAGACTTCGGCCTGTAGCTAACTAATATCTCCTCTTTATATAATGTAACTTTTTCAACTGATGGGTTTTCCTGCACTACAATGTGATTAATTCTCTTTGCCACTGGAAGGACACAAGGCTAAGTAGGTTAAGGATTAAAGGGAGTACATGAGAAAAGCAGTTTTCTTGTTTCACTTTTGTCATTTAAAAAGAAAATAATGCTTAGGAAGGTGGGATGGAATTTCATAGCAGAAACCACAGGATCGAGTTACAATGTAATTGAGTGTCATGGGAAACAACGACGATACACTTTAGCAGGTACTTTCTGGCTCCAACCCTTAAAAGGCTTCCTCTCAGGGATGCTAGAGCTTTCCAAGGCCTTCTCCAGGCTGTGAGGCTACACCCATTAAGTATTTTTTTCTGTCTCCTCCTTTAACACCTTGCAGAAAAGAATGTTCTAAACACAAAACAGCATGTACATACGAGAATTAAAAATGAATTTTGGAAGCAAATATGATACATGTGAGAAAACAGACCATACTGTTGATGTTTGTCATCTGTATTTTCATCCTGCGTTTTTCTTGTCTGCCTTTGTGCACATCACAAACCTTTTGGGAAGCTGGCTCTTCATTCATCTTTTAGGCTGTTTCTCAGAGCAACTTCATAACTAATGTTTCCATATTTTATAACATTGGGAGGCAGTTGTATTAAATATTAATTACTTCACATAATACAGAGCTGTAATGTCTTCTAAGTAAACATCTGGGTCACAGCTAGATTATAAAACTAGTTAAATCATTTGAAAGGTTGCTTTTCTTAACATTTAAAGTTGTTACTCTATTTTCGCTCATTTTAATTACCAAATTCTTTCTTTTTTTAAGCAAAGACATTTGTTCCTTCTGTCTTTCTGTGTCTGCAAGTTTGTGAAATCTCTGTCAAGTTGGAACTCACACAGCTCTGAAAACTGGACTGAACTCACATGGGACCTGGTTTGCTTCTTGATCTCTGCAGTTTATGAACCTGCATCCCAGGCACTGTTTTTCTTTAGTCAATAGTTTTTTTGTGTGTGCCCAAAAGTCTCAAAGGGACACATACAGAAACAAAAACACAGCACCCCAGGGTTTGGAGAACATCATCCTCAAAAAGCAATATGCTTTTGTTTTATGATCATCCTTGTTCTCTGAAAACAGCATGTTTTCAAAAGGCAAGAGGCTGAAGCAAAGGAATAAAAGAAAAGTGGTAAGGGAGGAAGAAGATAAAAGTGGCCATGATCAAAGAAGAAAGTAGGAAGAGGAAGAAGGCAGCTGAGGCTAAAATTTAGCAGGAGATCCCATGGTCTCATATTTTTAGCACTTTCCGGTTTTGATTCTATTTCTATTATTTTCTGGGTTTAGTATAAAGAATGTTAGCATTTGCAGGGTTAGCCTGGAAGGAGGGAGGCTTGGACGGAGCAGGAACAGGCCACATGGAGTTTGGTCTTCTCTCATCCACAGCCAAGAGGGAGTTGGACAAGAATTCTTTTACTCATGATTTCTGTGGGCAAGTCACAAAAATGTATTTGAACTAACTTCACCAGAAATGGGAAATTCACTTGAATCACTATTAAGACATCTCACAGAGCCCAAGGCAGGAAGGCTGCTGAGCATCCACAGGAATGGAACCAGAAATAAGCATGGTGGGAGTTACTTTTTCTTAGCTGCACTCCATCTTATCTCTACATTCTCTCTCTCTCTCTCTTTCTCTCTCTCTCTCTCCCCTACCTCCCTCCCTCTCTTTACAGAGTCTTGCTCCACAGGTGCATGCCGCCACACCCAGCTCATTTCTTTGTTGTTGTTAATATTTTTGTAGAGACAGGGTCTTGCTATGTTGCTGAGGTCTTGAACTCCTGGGCTGAAGTGACCATTCCACCTCAGCCTACCAGAGTGCTGGGATTACAGACGTGTGCCCCTGCGCCTGGTCCGCACATCTCCTCTTTATTTGTCTCTCTGTCTGTGGACTAGCTTTGTCTTCTCTGTGCGTCTGGCTTGTCTTCACACCCTCTCAGTTCCAGTGTCCCTGGTAAACTGACTAGCATCTCAATAGCCAAACCCCAAATGCTTAGGATAGATAAGCTTTTAGGTTCATGCCAATAAATGCCAACAAGTGAAGGCACCTTCTTCTAAATCAGGCGCCCCCACTTATCCAAACAGTGGAAGAGGTGGGGTCACATGATACAAACATTCCTGTAGGGACCCACATTTGTATATGTGGAATAGTTCTCAGAGGAGGAGAGTCTGGTGAGGTGGAATTCCTCAAAGCTATCTACTGCATTCCAGTGCCTTTATTTCCATTGATTTTTTTCCCACTCTAAGGAGAACTAGAGAAGGGAGAGGGGAAGGGAGAAAGTCCTGGTTTGTCCACTGAAAGGAGTCAATATTCACAAGTATTTATTGAATGAAACAGAAAGGTGGCAATGTAGAAAAGAAAAAGCAGGTCAGGCGCGGTGGCTCAGCCCCACACTTTGGGAGGCTGAGGCGGGCGGATCATGAGGTCAGGAGATCGAGACCATCCTGGCTAACATGGTGACACCCTGTCTCTACTAAAAATATTAGCCAGGCATGGTGGTGCACGTCTGTAGTCCTAGCTACTTGGGAGGATGAGGCAGGAGAATCGCTTGAACCTGGGAGGTGGAGGTTGCAGTGAGATGAGATCTCACCACTGTACTCCAGCCTGGGTGATAAAGTGAGACTCTGTTTCAAACCAGAAAAAGGAAAAAGCAGAGGGGGATAAGCATGGATGAAAGTATGAAAGTACAGTATTTATCTCACAGTCATTTTCTTCCAATGCCCTTTTAAAATTATTCTTACTCTCATTGCGAAATGATTCCAAGCTAATCACTGTATTTATACACAGCTATACCCATACTTAACAGCATTAGACTTCAGGGAAAAGCACATTAAAACTATGCTGAATATCATTCACACTCAGCGGAATGGAGAAGTTAAAAGGACTTACAATTCTAAGTGAGAGTGAGAATGTGGAGAAACTGGAACTCTCAGATGTTGCTGCTGTAGAATGTACAAATTTAAAAAACCGTTTGGTTAAATATAAACCTGCCTTCTGATCCAGCAGTTTCACTCGTGGGTATATACCCAAGAAAAATGAGCACAGATATCCATCAAATATTATATTTCTGTAAATTGAAGAATATTTACAGAAACTTTATTTTTAATAACTAGAAATTGTAAGCCACTCATCTGTTCAACCATAGTAGAATGAATAAACTCTAGAATATTCATGATAGAATATTACACATCAACAAAAAATGAACACCTATATGCAACATTGGTGAGGCTCATAGACATAGTTTGGAGTGACAGCAGACAGAAACAAAAGAGCATATGCTATCAGAACGTATGGCATGATTCCATACACATGAAATTCAAGAATTGACTAAAATCTATCAATATAGATGTGAGGTTAATGGTTACTTTTGAGGGGTTATTGACTGGCTGGGGGCATGAGGGAATCTCATGAGGTGAGAGAAATATTCTATATATTGGCCAGGCATGATGGCTCACATCCATAATCCCAGCACTTTAGGAGGTCAAGGTGAGAGGATCACTTGAGCCCAGGAGTTCTAGATTGCAGTGAGCTATGATCACAACATGCCCTCCAGCCTGAGTGACAGAGTGAGACAAAAAAAAAAAAAAAAAAAAAAACAAAAACAAAAATAAAAAGATAAAAAAAAAAAAAAAAAAAAAAAAGAAAAGAAATATTCTATATATTGATCTGAGTGGTTGTTACGCAGGGGTAGACATATAAAATTTAATCAAGCTGCACACTTAAGAAAATGAGTGCTTTTTACTGTATGTAAGTTATACTTAAATTTGAAAAAAAAATGTCCATTTTCTCTCTTTACACAGAAAAATACCTTGGGAGGGTTTCTCCAGGGTCATAGCAAATGCCATCAGATCCCTTTCTGTCCTTTCCTTGGTGGTACTCAAATATACTGATCTGATGCCATGGCTTTCTTCTAAATGCTGCTTCTAAATGTTTTGATTTGATAAAATCACATGAATAAGCAATAGGGGGACTCCTCAGCATTGTCTGCGTGGATGGACTAAGCACGGAGTAATATTTCAGTGTTTGGCAACACGGGATGCAGATGGCAGGGCAGATAAAAATATAGCATACTTGGCATAGGTTCTACTCTGTGCCTGGGGGACGATTCATGGACAGAGAAACGGATATCCATTGGCATGTTAGCTAGCTCAGAGCCTTTCCTGGCTAGAAACACTGGCGTCATCTACATTTTCTTCCCATTTTTGACACAAGTATGCTTTGTGTGAGGAGATAGTCAAGAGGTCCTGGAGGCTGGTGTGGGGGGCTGTTCCTCATCTTCAGTGCCTTTCTTTAAGGAGACAAGTTCATAGCGTCCTTTGTAATACAATAGCTAAGCACACTGAGAGGTCCCTAATCCCCCCTCACATTGCCTCTATGCTGAGGCCTTCCTCAGCACCATGTAATGTCCTGGACAAGCGCTTAATGAGTTTCCAGGTCCTGGCAAGATTTGGCTTTTCTTTGTGAACCTCAGGGTGGGCCCTTTTAATTAATCTCCAAAGCATCTGGATCCTGTTTCTTTACACAGGCTAAATAACTAAGCTTCTTGAGCCCCTCTTTCTAAGCTCCATGAGAACGAAAGCATGAACTACTTTCTGAGGGATTTGCCTCCGTTCCATAATATCTTCCTTATATGAGTTGACAAGGTGCTGTGCCCCATTCCCAGGAGTGGATGTCGCCGGAGAGTAGGAGATCGTTTCAGTTTCTGAAATCGGAACAGAATATTGCTGGGTCGAGCAGAAGCTCGTGTGAAATCTCTTTGAGAGGACTGAAAGATTTTCTCCTATTTTGGATGGCTTTGTTTTTGCCACTCCTTGCATCCTTCCCCGCCTTCTCTTTCATTTCCTTTGTGTCCTTTCTCTGCGCCTTCCTATTTTCTCATCGAAGTCCACAAATTAATCCCTCTCATCAGTTGTATCCCAATACCCCTTCCTGTGGCATCACTTTTTTTTTGTAGGAGAGCTACACCAGACCACCCCACACTATGCACCTCTTTTATTCTCTTTCCTCTCCTAACCTGACTCCATTTTACAATTTGACTCAACAAAACATGTAAGATGCTGAGAGCTATTTACACGGACACCTTCATTTATTTAAATGAAGACACATTTTGCTAGAAATTTGGAATGCTTTTCATTTTAACTAAAATACACCACCAAGAATGATTACATGAGCTTCTCTGTCTGACTTCTAGCTTGCTTAAGGAGATTTGTTGTTGTTGATTTGTTTGTTTGTTTTGAAACAGGGTCTTGCTCTGTTAGCTCAGGCTGAAATGCAGTGGCGTGATCACGGCTCACTGCAGTGTCAATCCCTGGGACTCAAGTGATCCTCCTACCTCAGTCTCTCGAGTAGTTGGGACCACAGATGTGTGCCACCACACCCAGCTAATTTTTTTTTTTTTTTTTTTTAGAGATAGGGTCTCACTATGTTGCCCAGGCTGGTCTCAAACTCCAGGCTTTAAGTGATCCTTCTGCCTTGGCCTCCCAAAGTGCTGGGATTATAGGCACGATCCACTGTCCCTGGCCTTCATTTTACTGGAGACTAAGATGTAACATTATTATTATTTTTTTTTGAGATGGAGTCTTGCTCTGTCAAACAGGCTGGAGGACAGTGACGCAATTTCAGCTCACTGTAACCTCTGCCTCCTGGGTTAAAGCTATTTTTGTACCTCAGCCTCCTGAGTAGCTGGGACTACAGGCGTGCACCACCACACTTGGCTCACTTTTTTTATTTTGGTAGAGACGAGGTTTCACCATGTTGCCCAGAGTGGTCTCGAACTCCTGAGCTCAGGTAATCTGCACACCTTGGCCTCCCAAAGTGCAGGGATTACAAGCATGAGCTGCTGCTCCTGGTCTAAGATGCAATGTTTTTCATATTTTAATATCTCGGAACTGGGATGTGTCTTAAATTTTTTTATGGCTAAAAACATCATGTCTTTAACCACAAATATTTTCTTTTTTTCTTGGTAGTACACTGGGTTTTATAATCAACAGTATCTTGGATTTAATGAAATATAGCAACTATTAAGAAAGTAGCTTCTGAAAAGATTTTAATTTGTTACACTTGATACCTGCCCAAGGAAATATGTATTCTCAGTTTCATCAGGATATTTTGGATGTAATGAAACAGAAAAAAATTTTAGGCCAGGTACTGTGGCTCATGCCTGTAATCTCAGCACTTTGGGAGGCCAAGGCAGGAGGATTGCTGGAGGCTAGGAGTTCCAGACCAGCCTGGACAACATGACAAGACCCCATCTCTAAAAATAAAGTAAAAATAAAAAATAAAAAGGCAGCATGGGCCTGTGAGGCCTGTGGGTTCCTGCATCTCCCATTTCCCCTGGTGTCCCTCAGCTTCCCCTGCAGCCGGCTCTGCAGTGGTCTGTTCTGGTTGCCCCCTGTAGATTCAAGTTCCAGACAGAAGGCTGCCTGTTTTCTGTCCTTTGTTGTGGCCTCCACAGGCCAAGGTTACTGTGGCAACCCCGAGAGCAGCCTTGGCGCTATGGAGGAGCCCCAGGCTACACCTCAGCCTTACTTGAGGCTGGTTCTGGAGGTGTTACACAGGGTTGTGGCAGCACTGCGTCAAAGTATGGGAGCAGATTTCAATTCTTATGGTTTTCCATGGGAATGGGTGATATGGGCAGTGATTTTTGTATTTTTTGCTGTTCCCTTTTTTTTTGTGGAGAGGTTTTAGATCGGTTAGGAATCGGCTTTATGTGGGAAGAGAGAAAACACTTGCTGAAACACTTTCTAGACTAATTGAGGAAAAATGTACACTACTTGAAAAATGTAGTGTTATTCAAAAACAGCATGAAGGCTATGAAGTCGAGTCATCTTTACAGGATCCCAGCTTTGAGAAGGAGGCAACAGAAGCACAAAGTTTGGAGGCAACTTGTGAAAAGCTGAACAAGTCCAATACGGAACTTGAGGAGGAAATACTCCGTCTAGTAAAAGGGTTAAAGAAGAGAAATGGAAACAGTCTGAAAAAAATGAACTGATGGCAGATATTTCAAAAAGGATACAGTCTCTAGAAGATGAGTCAAAATCCCTTGAATCACAAGTAGCTGAAGCCAAAATGATCTTCAAGACTTTATTTCAAATGAATGAAGAACCATTGAAGATAGCAATAAATGATGCTTTGGATGAAAATTCTCAACTTCAGGAAAGCCAGAAACAACTTTTGCAAGAAGCTGAAGTACGGAAAGAACAAGTGAGTGAACTTAATAAACAGAAAGTAACATTGGAAGACTCCAAAGTACACGCAGAACAAGTTCTCAGTGATAAAGACAATCACATCAAGACTCTGACTGAACGCCTGCTAAAGATGAAAGATTGGGCTGCTATGCTTGGAGAAGACAGAACGGATGGTGATAACTTGGAGTTAGAAATGAACAGTGAATTAGAAAATGGTGCTTGCTTAGATCATTCTCCAAAAGGAGCTTTGAAGAAACTGATTCATGCTGCTAAGTTCAATGTTTTTTTAAAAAGCTTAGAAGGAGAAATAAATCAAATTTACATTCAGTCATCTGAAGTTGATAAAATGAAGGAAGAGCTTACAGAGTGTATTAAAAATCTTGAGACTGAACAAGTATCTTTGCAGTCAAAAAACATACGTTTTGAAGGTGAGAATCAGAAGCTTCAACAGAAACTTAAAGTAATGACTGAACTATATGAAGAAAATGAAATGAAACTCTACAGGGAATTAACAACAGAGGATAATTACTGGGTAGAGACAGAAGAGAAACTTTCTAAAGTAGACAAAAGTATCAGCCATGCCACTGCAGAGCTGGAGACCTACAGAAAGCGAGCCAAAGATCTTGAAGAAGAATTGGAGAGAACAATGCATTATTATCAAGGGCACACTATTTCCTATGAAAAAAAAGCACATGATAATTGGTTTGCAGCTCGAACTGCTGAGAGAAATCTCTATGATTTAAGGAAAGAATGTGCTCACAACAGACAAAAGTTAATGGAAATAGAGTTTAAATTTGAACTTTTCGAAAAAGATCTGTATGCACTGGATGTCCCAAACACACCACTTGGCAGAGATCATTCCCCATATGGTCCCTCAACATTGGGTCGGCCTTCATCTGAAATGAGAGCTTTTCTGTCTCCTCCAACTTCATTGGAGAGTCCACCCAGACTGTCACCTTTGCTTCCAAGGAGAGGAGGAAGAGGCTCCCCAGCCAATCCTCTGGACCATCAGGTTACCAATGAAAGAGGAGAATCAAGCTCTGATATGTTAACTGATTCTCACAGGGGTCCTTCTGACACTGGGCCCCTGTCACCTTTGTGGGACAAGGGAGCTTCTGGAGATGATTTTCCACCAAGGGATTTCCCAGGTCCACCACATGCTCCATTTGCAAGTATGCTCGTTTTTAAAAATTTTTTTTACAGCTGAATATATGTTTTATTAATCAGAGATATTAATTTTGCTATCTGTTCATGTAGTAACACAGTGGAGGAAAAATTTTTCAAGCATCTGTGAGTGTACCTTTACTTTTCAGAATTGGGAAGGCAGTCAGCCACAAGTGAACTGTAATGAGGTTTCAAATGGATTCATCTTAATACTATAGAATTATTTCTGTATTTTGGTAGTCAAAAAATAATTGACGTTTTGCAGGTCTTATAAAACTAAAATTATCTGTATCTTATTGGTAGCAACTGGTTATTCTGGCTGTCAGTTAAAATAATTAAAATTTATATTCTAGCATTAAAATTACTGGCTATTTTTAAAAAATATTCTTCATAAGTAGTCCTACTTATTTAAAATTTAAAATGTATTTATTATGTTTGACCAAACTGTTGAATTTATTGAATTCTTTTAAAGCTTCACATAAGAAAAGGGAATAATATATTGCTTTTCTATTCCTACTTTACCATTTTGAACTATAGGGTGCTGCAGAATAAATATATGATTACCAAATACCAGGCTTTGCCTATGAATGTCTCATCTAGTCATTCTTTCCCTTGTTTCTCCTCTCTTTTTAAAGTTTAAAGTGAATTAAAATGAATTTTGTTTGGGAGAATTTTAAGGTGTTCTTTGATATAACTGGAAATGTATTAGTATAATATCAAATCAGAATTGGGAATCACTGATGTGAATTTTAAGTTTGGTGAGAATTAAGTTACATGAAATGTTTTTTGAGAAGGACTTTGATAATGTAAGAAAAATTTTATTTTTACAGTAAGTTTTATATATTTTGAAATATTTTATCTTTTTTAAAAAGCAGGTGTTAAGATAGGACAAAAATTACATTAAAAATTAATGACATTTCCTTTAATTATCTGTATCTGAAGAGGTACATTTTTCTCAATGTCGTAAAAATCAGTTTCGTAGATCAAGTAATTATTCTGGTGTCGATTTGTAAATAAAGAATAGGTAATGGAAGCTATAAAGTTAATGATTTATTAGGGCACAATAAAGGTTCTCAAAGTTATAAACTGTCTTTTACCACTCTCTTTCAACTGAGAAATGTGTATCCACCAAGGAGTTTTCCTCCTTATCTTCCCCCAAAACCTGGATTTTTTCCTCCCACCTCGACATTTTAAAAGTAGAAATGAGTTCCTTCAGGATTGATTCTGCCTTCAAATGAGCCTGCTACTGAACGTCCAGAACCACAGCATGAAACCTGACAAGATTTTTGCTCTCTTCAACAATCATTTTGACTGATCTCATTTTCAATTTAAAGTAACTGCTGTTACTGTATAATTTTACTTATACTTACTTTATTTATGCTTTTGCTAAAATTGATGGTTAATAGAATTATAAATCTCATGATAATATTTTGTAAATAAAGATGATTTAAATGTGACTCTTATGAGTAAATTATTTCCATTTTATTTTATTCTAGATAGTATAACTATTTTGATTAATCCACTATTATATAAACAACAGTGGGAGTTTTATATATATAATCTTGCAGGTGGGGAGACTAAATTCTAATGCCTGTGTCTTTATGCTAAGAGCTGTATTTACTGTGGTTGTTGACAAATGTGAAAGTTAACTTTATGTTGAATTAAATACATTTTAGTTGATTTAAAGACTTGTTTGGCATTTGATAATAATAAAATCAGCTAGTTTTTCTATTAAAAAACCTCATAGCCTAGGTAATGTGAACTATGAGTTTAGTTGATAGTAATGTATCAGCATTGGCTCATCAATTGTAACAGATACGCCACACTAATGCCAGATGTTAATAATCGGGGAAACTGTGTGTGTGGGTGGGGCAGGAAAAGGGTATATGGGAACTCTATACTTTCTGTTCAATCTTTCTGCAAACCTCAAACTGCTCTAAAATTCACTGAAAAAATAAGATGTAAGAAGGAAAAGTCAATGAAAAAATAAAAATACCAATGCAATAAAAATGGAAGAAAATATAAATTAGTATGTAATTTATGAATAAACTTGGTAGGAATATGTCAAAAAACATGAATCACGAAAGAAAAGACTAATACACCACTAGAAAAATGAGCAATAGATAGTAATTTTTTTAAAAAAAGAATGATAAATGTTCAATAAGACTATGAGAAAAATGTTCAGTCACATTAATACTAAAACTTAAAATTATGATATTTCATTTTTACCTATGAAATTGGCAAACAGTTTTAAAAGAGATAATGTTAATCATGAGGGGCCAAACAGTCCCTTTCACATATGACCAGTGAGGACTGTACACTGGGATGACCTTTGGTCAGAAAAAAATTTCCAAAATTTGGAAGGCAAAATATGATTGCATAATTTGTTTTCATATGAGGGCATTGCCTAACTAGCCCATCTAAGGTGAATTGAATCCTGACTTGTTATTACTGATTTGCACATTTTACAACAGTAAATTCAGATATTAGCTTGTAGAAAATTGGTAAGATGTTAATATTTTTGTTCAATAGAGATATAATATCTGTCCTGCAGAGACAAAAATGATTTCTGCTCTGTAAAGAAGATAGCACCAAAAGTTATGGTTTATTACTCTGTAGGACAGTCATCAGATTTATATCTAATTTAGCAATTATTTATAATAATTTTAGTATTCTTTTTCTTAGATGTGTATGTATATATTTATATATTATGTATATGTATCTTATCTAGTATACATACATAACATATACATTATATGTGTATATATATCATACACACTATGGGATGTATAGATACATATATACATTATATATGCATATATTATAGTTATATACATACTACATGTATATAATATATGTATATATAGATATATACATAGATATCTATGCATGTACATATATATGTACATAATATATGTATATGCTTGTAGATACGCATACGTAATATATGTATATATATACTTATACATAATATATGTATATATACACTTATATATAATATATGTATATACATATATAGATAGATATACAGAAAACCTAGGCAATACCATTCAGGACATAGGCATGGGCAAGGACTTCATGACTAAAACACCAAAAGCAATGGTAACAAAAGCCAAAATAGACAAATGGAATCTAATTAAACTTAAGAGCTTCTGCACAGCAAAAGAAACCATCACTAGAGTGAACCTGCAACCAACAGAATGGGAAAAAATTTTTGCTATCAAAGAAACAGTTACTAGAGTGAATCGGCAACCAACAGAATGGGAAAAAATTTTTGCAGTTTACCCATCTGACAAAGGACTGATATCCAGAATTTACAAAGAACTAAAACAGATTTACAAGAAAAAAGCTAACAAGCCCATTCAAAAGTGGGCAAAGGATATGAACAGACATTTTACAAAAGAAAACATACATGAGGCCAACAAACATATGAAAAAATGGTCATCATCACGGTCATCAGAGAAATGCAAATCAAAACTACATTGAGATACCATCTCATGCCAGTTAGAATGGCGATCATTAAAAAATCTGGAGACAACAGATGCTGGAGAGGATGTGGAGAAATAGGAACACTTTTACACTGTTGGTGGGAATGTAAATTAGTTCAACCATTGTGGAAGACAATGTGGCGATTCCTCAAGGACCTAGAAATGGAAATTCCATTCGACCCAGCAATCCCATTACTGGGTATATATCCAAAGGATTATAAATCATTCTACTATAAGGACACATGCGCACGAATGTTCATTGCAGCACTGTTTACAATAGCAAAGACCTGGAACCAACCCAAATGCCCATCGATGATAGACTGGACAGGGAAAATGTGGCACATATACACCATGGAATATTATGCAGCCATCAAAAACGATGAGTTTGTGTCCTTTGTAGGGACATGGATGAACCTGGAAACCATCATTCTCAGCAAACTGACAGAAGAGCAGAAGATCAAACACCGCATGTTCTCACTCATAGGTGGGTGTTGAACAATGAGAACACATGGACACATGGAGGGGAGCACCACACACTGGGGTCAGTTGGGGGGAAATAGGGGAGGGACGGTGGGGGGTGGGGAGTTGGGGAGAGATAGCAATGGGAGAGATGCCAGATGTAGGTGATGGGGAGGAAGGCAGCAAATCACACTGCCACGTGTGTACCCATGCAACAATCTTGCATGTTCTTCACATGTACCCCAAAACCTAAAATGCAATAAAATGAAAAAATAAATAAAAATAAAAATTGTTGAAAAAAATTTTTTTTGCAATCTAGCCATCTGACAAAGGGCTAATATCCATAACCTACAAAGAACTGAAACAAATTTACAAGAAAAAAACAACCCCATCAAAAAGTGGGTGAAAAATATGAACAGACACTTTTCAACAGAAGATATTTGTGCAGCCAACAAACATATGAATAAAAGCTTATCATCACTGGTCATTAGAGAAATGCAAATCAAAACCACATTGAGATACCCTCTCACGCCAGTTAGAATGGTGATCATCAAAAAATCAGGAGACAGATGCTGGAGAGGATGTGGAGAAATAGGAACACTTTTATACTGTTGGTGGGAGTGTAAATTAGTTCAACCATTGTGGAAGACGGTGTGAGGATTCCTCAAGGATCTAGAACTAGAAATATCATTTGACCCAGCAATCCCGTTACTGGGTACATATCCAAAGGATTATAAATCATTCTATTATTATAAAGACACACGTACTCATATATTTATTGCAGCACTGTTTACAATAGCAAAGGCTTGGAACCAACCCAAATGCCCATCAATGATAGATAGCATAAAGAAAATGTGACACATATATACCATGGAATACTATGCAGCCATAGAAAAGGATGAGTTCATGTTCTTTGCAGGGTCATGGATGAAGCTGGAAACCATCATTCTCAGCAAACTGACACAAGAACAGAGAACCAACACCACATGTTCTCACTCTTAAGTGGGTGTTGAACAATGAGAACACATGGACACACACAGGGAGGGGAACATCACACAGTGGGGCATGTTGTGGGGTAGGAGGCTAGGGGAGGGATTGCAGGCAGTTGGGGGATAGGGAGGGATAGCGTTAGGAGAAATACCTAATGTAGATG
This sequence comes from Cebus imitator, assembly GCF_001604975.1. NCBI lineage: Eukaryota > Metazoa > Chordata > Mammalia > Primates > Cebidae > Cebus > Cebus imitator. Next base: position 180,170 of record NW_016107729.1, on the reverse strand, counting down.
ATGGGGGGAAGAAATACGTAATGTAGATGATGGGGGAATCAATGCAGCACACCACCACGGCACGTGTATACCTATGTAACGAACCTGCACGTTCTGCACATGTACCCCAGAACATAAAGTATAATTAAAAAAAGAAAAATATTAATGGTAAGAAAGTGGTCAAAATGTTACATAAAAATATTATCTAAATATTAAGGAATATCTATGTAGGCCCAGATTCTAGTCAGGAAGACTTTCTCTGTCCTTTCTATTTCCTTTACTTACCTTGCAGGTTTTGCATTTCTCTGACCTCATTTTCACCAAAAAATAGTAGAAGGAAAAAGAAGGGAGGAAAGAAAACAAGACAAACCCCATGGCTAGACGTGTCTGAGGTAGACAGTTCGGGGAGAAAGAGTCTTGGAGGAAATGCTATTTAGGCAGTGGGAGGAAATGGTGTGTGTAAAACACTGAGGTGAGAAAGCACTGGTAGTTCCAGGACAGGAAGGAGGGACAGAGGGGCGGAGGCAGGGGAGGGCGAGGGAGTGGCAAGTGAAGATGGAGAGGCTGGGTGGGCACCTGTGCAAAGTAGCCTGAGTCGCATTTCATCCTGAAAGCTGGACGCAGCCCTGAGGAGCCTTGAGCTTTGGCACATCAGCGACATGACACTGGCTGGGCTGTCACCAGGACACACTCCTCTTGCCAAGGCCAATAGGTGCCTGGCAGGAGCCTTTATGTTGTGTTGTTCCGTTTTGAAATAAAGATAGGCCAGCCCCTCTTTACCTTCCGATGCTGTAATAACAGTCAGGCTTTTTGACGGCTTCAAATCCATCTGGGTTCATGGAAGGCATGATGTGTATCCGGGTACTATTGATCAGATTTGTGATTTCAGGGTCTTTGCCATCACTGGTTACGAGGTGGTCGATCAGATGGAGCAGCAGTTCCCGCCCAACAGTCTGTATGTGTACAGAGAAAAGAGGACATTATTAGGTCAGAGGCAACAAGGAAAGCAGTCCCTACCGTGCAAATTCCCCAACAGGGGTCTGCACACATGACATCTCAGACCCAAACTAGTTTGTAAGACCACTGTTTCTCAGGCACGCTTATGCCGTGACAAGTGCAATCAGGTGGCGATCAGTCATGGGGTGTGCTGAGACTGTTATTAAGAGTTAAAGTACCTATTTGTAAATAGTTTACACACTGCAAAAATGAATTCGTGTAGTAATAATGCTGCTTTTTTTTTTTTTGAGACAGTCTCACTCCATCGCCCAGGCTGGAGTGCAGTGGCACGATCTTGGCTCACTGCAACCTCTGCCTCCTGGGTTCCTGAATAGCTGGGATTACAAGGATATGCCACCACGCACAGGTAATTTTTGTATTTTTAGTACTGGTGGGGTTTCACTGCATTGGCTAGGCTGGTCTTGAACTCCTGACCTCAAGTGATCCATCTGCCTCGGCCTCCCAAAGTGCTGGGATTACAGCAGTGAGCCACTGTGCTCAGATGGAGTAGTGCTTTTATTATAACATTTTTCATTTGCTTGCCTTCCAAAGTATCCTCTGGAGTGATAGAGAAAGAGATGGAGTTACAGAGAAGCACAGGAATCATGTATTTCCATGAGAATGCATGGTGCATATGAAGCTTCTCATGTATGTAATGGTGGTTAACAGACTTAGAACCATTGCATTGCAGATTTTTTTTTAAAGACAGGGTCTCACTGTGTTGCTCATGCTGGCTGCTAACTCCTGAGCTCGAGTGATCCTCCCACCATAGCATCCCAAGTAGCTGGGACTACAGAAGTGCACCATTGTATCAGACTACAGATTTTAATAGGGAAAAATCCAAGTTTGTAACAAGCATGATTTAAATAGGTTTCTGAGTTTTACATTTGCCTATTTCCTGGGTCTCCTATTGCATGTCTGTGCAATTTTTGTCATATCTATATATTTCTGATTTCTACATTCTCATGTTTCTGAAAATTTAGTCATTTGTACATTATCCTAATAATTCTTTGCCATATCTGTAGATTATCCATATACTCTCTTTTACTTTGTATTTTTTTTTTTTTTTTTTTACTTTGAGACAGAGTCTCACTCTGTGCCGTGCTGTAGTGCAGGGGCACAATCTCGGCTCCCTGCAACCTCTGCCTCTCGGGATCAAGTGATTCTCCCGCCTCAGCCTCCTGAATAACTGGGACTACAGGTGTGTGCCACCACACCTAGCTAATTTTTGTATTTTTAGTACAGACAGTGTTTCACCATGTTGGCCAAGATGGTCTCGATCTTCTGACCTCATGATCCATCCACCTCGGCCTCCCAAAGTGCTGGGATTACTGGTTCACTTTTTGCTTACCTTAAAATGAAACTTCGTATCACTACCACTTTCTAGATATATATTTCTCATATACATTAAGTAAAAGCATGACTATTAAAATGTTAAAAACCATCATATCCACCTAAAATTAGCTTACATATCAATAAGGACTGGGAAACTGAAGGCCTGTGAGAGATCCTGCTTTATAATCCCTCCCCAGGAGAGAGATTCCTTATTTTTTCTTAATGAAAAAAATTAAATTTCAGCCTTTCTGCTTAGACTACATCGAGTTCTCCCTATCATTCTAGGTTCAAGGAATCTGCTTCAGAAGGGCAGATGTTGTTGAGGGTTAGTAAAGGAGAACTCGGGGCAGCAGGTGAGTAAATCAGGAGAGTGCTGCAGGGACATTCATGTGCAGGAAAAGATTTCATGGAGCCTCAGAAGAATTTCCAGTCAAGACTGACTGTAGGACTTCAACATTGTGACAAAGGACAAGTGATCCTTGGATGACAACTCCTCACTTGATTCCCTCACTGGCACATAAAGAGACCACGTTTAAAAAAATTATTATCCTAAAACAGAATAATTAAAATTGGGACTAAGAAAATTTGGGGCTGGAGGAAGTGGCTCATGCCTGTAATCCCAGCCAGCACTTTTGGAGGCAAAGGCGGGTGGCTCACTGGAGCCCAGAAGTTTGAAACCAGCCTGGGCAATGTAGTGAGATCCCATCTCTACATAAAATAAAAAATTAGCCAGGCAGGTGGCATGCACCAGTGGCCCCAGCTACTCAGGTGGCTGAGGTGGGAGGATCACTTGTGCTTTCCAGGAGGTTGAGGCAGCAGTGATCTGAGATCGCACCACTGCATTCCAGCATGGGTGACAGAGTGAGACTCCATCTCAAAAAAAAAGAAAGAAAGAGAATTTGGGAAATATGAATTATAGGTTCATAGACAACCATAAAACTTAGATTCAAATTATATCCAATTCTGACTTCCACTTTTTTTCATACTCATTTTTAACCTTCCACTTCTATTACCTTGATTTTTTTAAATTTTGAGACAGCATCTCACTCTGTCACCCAGGCTGGAGTGCAGTGGCACCGTGTAGGCTCACTGCAACCTCTGTCTCCCAGGTTCAAGCAATTCTGCCTCACCCTCCTGAGTAGCTGAGATTACAGGACTAAAGCAATCCTTCCACTTTGGCCTCCCAAAGTGCTGGAATTATAGACATGAACCACCACACCTGACCTGTTTAAAGAGATATTTTATGATAATTCTTTATGACTTTGACTTGTAAAAAAATTCTGTAAAAACATTTAATTTCACACAAATACAAAAGCCTGATGAACTCCCATGTACCCGTCACCCACCTTTCACAATTATCTACAATTTGTCGGTTGTTTCATTTAACCACTATACACATTGTTCTTTCCTTCAATGTTTTAAAGCAGATTTCAGATAGTATTGCATTGTATTGTTCACATTTCACTGTATTCACTGACCTTTAGTATTCCTAGGGAAACACAAGGATAGAAGATATGAGAAAATCTTTAAAACTTTTCATAAAGCTGTTTGTTCATTTTCATTGGCAAATTTATTTGGAAATGTAAAGAGCCAATGTATTTATAGCATAAAAAATTCAAATGTGTTTCATATTGCAGAGCCTCAGAAACAGGAATTCATGATAAAAGGCATATATTTTTCAACTAGCATTTATTCTCCATGTTTCCCAGATATATCCATTTACCACAGGGTTCCTACCCTTCTTGGGATCCATGGACTGGAACCAAAACATGACACTTCAAATAATAAGTGAGAGGGGAGATGGCCATAAGGCATTGTACTTATTGTACTTTGCGGTTTACAACCAACAGGGCAATGTATTTAGCAGTCTAAAATGTCTGTTTTCAAAATGTCAAGCTCACTCAGTGCCAAATGGTTATTTGATGTTATAACATTCAAACAAACCAGAGACAATGGAAGTCACCATGCATCAGTAGGCCAGAACCAAAGAACAGTGATGGTAGCTTTTCTTCTCTTTTTTTTTTTTTTTTCCTTTTTGAGACAGAGTCTCACTCTGTCACCCAGACTGGAGTGCAGAGGCGCCATCTCAGTTCACTGCAACCTCACCTCCTAGGTTCAAGTGATTCTTGTGCCTCAGCTTCCTAAGTAGCTGGGATTACAGATGTACACCACCATACCCTGCTGATTTTTGTATTTTTAGTAGAGACAGGGTTTCACCATGTTGGCTAGGCTGGTCTTGAACTCCTGACCTCAGGTGATCCACCCACCTCAGCCTTCCAAAGTACCCAAACTGCTGGGATTACAGGCATGAGCCACCATGTCCAGCCAGATAGTAGCTCTTCTATTGGGTGTTCTTGTTCTTAAGTTATTCTGTGCTTTTCCTCCTGAGGTGAACTGTTTATTAAGCTTATCTGGGATCTCATAATGAAAGTCTTGTTAAACTTAGATTCTTCTCAGTTTTATGAAGACAGCTAGAGAGGTCTCAAAGATTTCTGTTGTAAAAATGTTTTACGGTATGTACATTCTTCCTTCTTGGAATGATTTTGTTAGCCTGAAGCTGGAAAGCTGGCCTTTAGTTTTTCTCATATTGTAGATCCTCTTTTGAGGTAGCAAGGGAGGGAGGGAGGGAGGGAAGGAAGGAAGGAAAGAAGGAAGGAAAGAAGGAAGGAAGGAAGGGAGGAAGGATGGGAGGGAGGGAAGGAAGAAGGAAGACAGGCAGGCAGGCAGGCTTAAGGCCTTCCTTAAATCTTAGACCAATTGTGGAGAGTTGAGGGTTCAGCTTTGAATGATGACAGTGTCAGCTCCCAATATTTCTACATGAGAGAATGAGAGATGAAACACTGAGGATTTGTCTTAAAATTACAATTGCCTAGCATTTTATGTAAAATGTAGAAAATGTCAACTGTCCTTATCAAAGACAAGGGACACTGATAAATTAAGGGGTGTTCAAAGGCTCTGCCATTGCTTTTGTCTATCCCTGGTAGAATCCCATAGTCTCTTCTATCCTGGGTTGGTTTTTCCTTCCCTCCCTCCCTCCCTCCCTTCTCGCTCTGTCTCTCTCTTTTTTTTTTTTTTTTGACAGTGTCTCACTCTGTCACCCAGGCTGGAGTGCAGTGGCGCCGTCTTGGCTCACCATAATCTCTGATCTCTGCCTCCCAGCTTTAAGTGACTCCCAAGTAGATGGAATTACAAGTGTGTACCAACATGCCTGGCTAAATTTTGTATTTTTTGTAGAGATGGAATCTCACCATGTTGGCCAGGCTATTCTCCAACTTCTGGGTTCAAGGTGATCCACCTGCCTTGGCCTCCCAAAGTGCTGGGGTTACAGGCATGAGCCATCACACTCAGCCATCCCTGGGTTTTCATAGCAAACTTTCTTCTAGTTTATTTTCTCATGGAAGTCTTAGGTGAACTTTGTCTATGAATAAACCCATAGAAAGCAGTGACCATTATTATTCCTGCATTTATATTCTACCTATTTCCAATAATTGCAGGCAGCCAAGAGCATATGGTTGTCCTCAACTTTTAAAATAACGATGCTTTTGACAGTGAATTTAATGTGTGTGCATAGGTAAAATTGATAGAGCCGATTCTGGACCACACCAAGCTCATAAATTGTATTATCTTTGATTAGAGGCCTTTGAAACTATCAAAAGGGTCTATCTTCCTGGCCATCCTTCTTGGCAAATTCTCTGCCAGGAAGATCCCCATCCAAAACCAAGGATTTTCACCTGGGGATGGAAGAGCTGTGGATCTCCTACAAGCGTAGGCAAAGTTTGTTGAGGAAGGACTTTTTCTGGAGAGCCCACATTTTCCATTAGATTCTTAAATGATTCAACCCCTCAGAAAGGTTCACTATCAAGGTTTCTAGGCAGATTTGGGGAAAATTCAAAAGAACTGAGCCTTCTCAGCCTTCAGTGTGAGTCTTTACTACTCAGTCGTTATTGCCCTGGTGACCTTGGGCAGCCTGAGAGGTGAGTCCCCTGTGTTTAAACCCATTTGTATAGGCTTTCTATCTGTTGCTACAGTGACAGGAGTAATAAAAGGGCCTTCTTGTAAACATCGTCAAAAAGACACATATCAGCCCAGAGAAGCTAGGATGGATTTTCTCCCGAGGACTTGTCTAAAACTCCAAAAATGGTGAGCCCTCTTTTGCAGGCAGTGCACATGAATTTAGTGACAGAATATCTATTTGATGTAGGTGAACTGCAAAAGGTTAATTCACTTCATCCCTTTCATGATCTGTGGATATCTAACACATTTAGTTATTTTTGGAAACCAACTGTCATTTTCTATAAATGTTGAATTCTCTTTTACCAAATACAGAAATGGTGTTATGTCAGTAATGTCCTTGACCGACTTGGGCAGATAATGGCATTTGAAAAATTGTCCACAATAATGTTCACCTCCATAGATGTAAGTAATCAAGATGTAAGAATCATTAAGGATGACAGGCTTTTAATTATAGGAAAGGCCTTTATAGGAAAAGTTGAAATACAGGCATACACTATTAGACCATAAAACAGCTGCATAATTTGTCTTTATACTAGATATGGTAAAGTCTAGGTTTCAGATTTCCAATTCTGCCTTGACGTGTGTTTTTACAAAATTTTCCTACTTCATATTTCTTGAGTTTCCATTGTTGTTTAGTTCTGAATAAAGAAAGGACGCTTGATCACAATCCCTCCAAACATCTCTTCAAAAAATAACTTCAGAACCTGCAGTTAAAAACCTCTAAACCAGGGTTTTCTAAACTGTGGCTCATAAACTTAGTCATGACATCAATTTAGAGCATCGTGACACGGTTGTGTGTTTTTAATGAGATACAGTATAAGATATAAGAGGGCATCTATGTAGTAAGTATAAGTATTATTTTATGAATTTGTATTTAAGTTGTTTATGTCTATGTGTGTTTTGGTAGTGATGTGCTGAAAAATGTTTAATACCTGGCTCCCTGGGAGAAGAGGTATGTATATATGTAAATATGAAATAAATTTATTACATATTTTACTGATATAAAGGGTATGTAGCTAAAATTTACAAATAATAAATACACAGTACTCACTGTACATTTCATGTAGCCAACTGATTCTCAAGAAATGCTTTTATTGATTTTTGCCAAACTTTCACATTCATAGCCAATCTGTGGCTGCAATGCAACTCTAATTTGAGAAAATCGGACTATGAATAAATGCTCGATATCTATATGATTCAGCAAAGAAGTCCCTTGCAATATTGATAAATGAGTGTACTGTGGCATAAGTGTTGCTTGATATTTTAGTTTACATTCACAAATAAGATGAAAGTGAAACAACGACATTTTGGAACTTCACTAGTTTATCAATGACATGAATGAATCTTTGTTGAACTGGATAATAGTTTTTAAATGTTGGAAGAGTATTCCCTCCATTCTTTGTGCTATTAACAATGCTATTTACAATGTGTAACAGTTATAGACACTTTAAAATTTAATCTGCATTATTATTTTCTTCATCACTTTCATGAATAGAGGATCAACAAAACAATAAATCAAGAAATCAAGCCCTGATTTATAGTGTTTGCCAATTTCTTTCCTTTTTTTTTTTGAGATGGAGTCTCACTGTGTCCCCCAGGCTGGAGTGCAGTGGTACGATCTCGGCTCACTGCAACTTCCACCTCCAAGGTTCAAGTGATTCTCCTGCCTCAGCCTCCCAAGTAGATGGGATTACAGGCATGTGCCACCACGGCCTGCTAATTTTTGTATTTTTAGTAGAGACGGGTTTTGCCTCAGCCTCCCAAAGTGCTGGGATGACAGGTGTGAGCCACCGCATCTGGCCATGTTTGCCAGTTTCTGTGGTATCTATAAATATTCCCACCACGGTTATTTCAGATTACCACTGTGATATCACAGGAGCCGGAGTTGGAAAGAAATGCAGTAGTAGCACATCACTATTTATTTATTTATATTATTATTTGTTTTGAGACAGAGTCTCTCTCTGTTACCCAGGCTGGAATGCAGTGGTGCTATGTTGGCTCACTGCAAACTCTGCCTTCTGGCTTCAAGTAATTCTCATGTCTCAGCCACCTGAGTAGCTGGGATTACAGGAGTGCATCACCATGCCTGGCTAGTTTTTGTATTTTAGTAGAGACAGGGTTTCACCATCTTGGCCAGGCTGGTCTTGAACTCCTGGCCTCAAATGATCCACCTGCTTTGGCCTCCCAAAGTGCTGGGATTATAGGCGTGAGCCATCAGGCCCAGGTTAGCACATCTTTATATGGCATTTCTACCATACAGGTAGGAGAGACGTAACCGTGAGAGTAGAGATGACAGGAAAATGTATTAAAATAATTAAGAAGCGATGAATTATGAGTAATTATTATTTGTTTTTAACATTATTTAACTTTCTATAATTTTTTTTACAAATTTTATTATTTGTTGTAGCGACAGGGTCTTGCTATGTTGCCCAGGCTGGTCTTGAGCTCCTGGGCTCAAGCAATTCTCCCACCTCAGACTCCCAAAGTGCTGTGATTATCAGCGTGAGCCACCATGCCTGGCCAGTTTTTTTTTTTTGTTGTTGTTGTTGTTGTTTTGAGATAGAGTCTCACTCTGTCACTAGGCTGGAGTTCAGTGGCACAATATTGGCTGGCTCACTGTAACCTCTGCCTCCCGGGTTCAAGTGATTCTCCTGCCTCAGTCTCCCAAGTAGCTGGGATTACAGGCACATGCCACCACACCTGTCTAATTTTTGTATTTTTATTAGAGGCAGATTTTCACCATGTCAGCCAGGCTGGTCTTAATCTCTTGACCTCATGATCTGCCTGCCCTGGCCTCCCAAAGTCCTGGGATTAAAGTAGTGAGCCACTATGCCTGGCACCTAGACAAATTTTTAATAATGACTGTATTTAATAGTGGCTCACAATTTATAAAAACATAACAATCTACTCTCATGAGCCCACATAAGCTGGCTCTAGCACACCACTGGTTGTGTGTCACAGTGCAAAGTGTATGTCTTACTGAAGGTTGTAGTTAAAAACAAGTTGAATAAACACTGTTCTAAAAATCTACTAGTGCAGTTGCTGACACTCTCAGTGGCCAGTTGGTTTGACATTGAACATAAGCTTGTCTACCTATTAGAAGTAAAGCAAGTTATTTCCTGCATGTTCTCTGGCATTTGATTACTTAACACCGAAAATCAGATGTTTCCCCTTTTTTCTTCTTTTTTGAAATGGAGTCTCGCTCTGTCACCAGGCTGGAGTGTAAGTGGCACAATCTCAGCTCACTGCAACTCCGCCCCCCGGGTTCAAGTGATTCTCCTGTCTCAGCCACCCCAGTAGCTGGGACTATAGGCAATGTTTAACACCACGCCCAGTTAATTTTTGTATTTTTAGTAAAGATGGGGTTTTACTGGCCAGGCGCGGTGGCTCACGCCTGTAATCCCAGCACTTTGGGATGCCGAGGCGGGCGGATCACGAGGTCAAGAGATCGGGACCATCCTGGCTAATATGGTGAAACCCTGTCTCTACTAAAAATACAAAAAAATTAGCTGGGCATGGTGGCATGTGCCTGTAGTCCCAGCTACTCAGGAGGCTAAGGCAGGAGAACTGCTTGAACCCGGGAGGCAGAGGTTGCGGTGAGCTGAGGTCCCGCCACTGCACTCCAGCCTGGCACCTGGTGATGGAGTGAGACTCTGTCTCAAAAAAAAAGATGGAGTTTTTCCATGTTGGGCAGGCTGGTCTCAATCTCTTGACCTTGTGATCCACCCACCTCGGCCTCCGAAAGTGCTGGATTACAAGCATGAGCCACTGTGTCTGGCCACTTGGTTTTGTTTTTAGGTCAGAAGAACTTTACCCACATATTCCAGATCAGACTCTCTCTTAGGGCTTGTTTCTGTGATCATTTTAAATCTAGAGGGAAACACTGAGAATTCCATAAGTTTGAATGTCAAGGGGACCCTCAGCTCTGCTTGCTAATCCCATTACATTTATTCTTCTCATTCTCTCTGAAATGACCAATTACTACCTTCTCCTCTTTTCTCAAATATCCTCCCCAGTCCTTACAACTCAGAGGAATCAGTTGTTACCATGGTTAATATTTTGATACAGCTTTCTAGCTTTTTCTATATGCAGACTTTGTCTCCCAGGTTTATTGAGGTATGATTGACAAGTAAATATTGAATTTATTTAAGGTGTACAATGTAATGTTTTGATATACATATATATTGTGAAATGATTACCCCAATCAAGCTAATTCACATATACATTACTAATATAGTTTGGGTTTATGTTCCCTCCAAATCTCATGTTTCTTCGTTTGTTTGTTTGCTTGAGACAGAGTCTCGCTCTGTCATCCAGGCTGGAGTGCAGGGGCACCATCTCCTCACTGCAACCTCTGCTTTCCAGCTTCAAGTGATTCTCCTGTCTTGGCCTATGGAGTAACTGGGATTACAGGCACATACCACAATACCTGGGTAATTTTTGTAATTTTAGTAGAGACAGCATTTCACTATATTGTCCAGGCTGGTCACAAACTCTTGACCTCAAGTGATCCACCCGCCTCAGCCTCCCAAAGTTCTGGGATTACAGGTGTGAGCCACCGTGCCTGGCCCAAGCCTCATGTTGAAGTGTGAGTTCCAGTGTTGAAGGTGGGACCTGGTGGGAGGTGTTTGGGTCATGGAGGCAGATCCTTCTTGAATGGCTTGGTGCCCTCCTCACAGTAATGAGTGAGTTCTTGCCCTGAGTTAATGTGAAATCTGGTTGTTTAAAGGAGTGTGGCATCTCCCTCAGTCTCTCTTGTGCTCCTGTTCTCTTCATGTGATGCGCTGGCTCCCCCTTTGACCTTCTGCCATGATTGGAAGCTCCCTGAGGCCTCACCAGAAGCAGATGCTGGCACCATGCTTCCTGTATGGCTTACAGAACTGTGAGTCAATTAAATATCTTTTTAAAATAAATTACTCAGTCTCAGGTATTCCTTTATAGTATTGCAGGAATAGCCTAACACAATTACCTATATGGTTGCCTTTTTCATGTGTGGTGAGAACACCTAAGAGCTACTCTCTTAGCAAATTTCAAGTGTACAGTATATTAAGTATAGTCACCATTAGGTGCCCAGGAGGTAAATTCATCTTATAACTGAAAGTCTGCACCCTTTGACCAATGTCTCCCCATTTCCCCTATCCCTAGCACCTGGTCACCACTCTTCTACTCTCTGTTTCTATGAGTGCACTTTTTTTACATTCCATAAATAAGTGAGATCAGGCAGTATTTGTCTTTCTGTGTCTGGCTTATTTCATTTGGCATATCTTCCAGTTTTATCTATGTTGTTGCAAATGGCAGAATTTTCTTTTTAATGGCTGAATAATATTCTGTTGTCTAATTTGCAGTCTAGATGCTTGATGGTGTCATGGAGAAACCAGGTCCTCCCTGTCTCTGCATCTACTTGACATGATATGGGCTTCATTCTTTGAGTAGTTTCTCCCTCCCTTATGTCTGCAGCAGCAGTCAGCTGCATGCCTCTTTGTTTACCTCCAGCCAGGGCAGAAGAGATTGGTTATCCATAGTTTCTTTTCAGAAGGCCCTAAGAAGGCCCTCCTCATGCCTCATTAGCCCAAAGTGACTAAGTCCTGCCTATCGTGGAACAACCAGTGTGACTGAAAGGACCATGAATGTGTCATGGTTCTTCTCCATGGCACTCAAGGCAATTTTAATCCTGCTTTGTTACCTACTTTCCTTTTTCTATTTTTCTTTTCTCTTTCTTCTTCCCTCCCCTCCCCTCCCCTCCCCTCCCTTTCCTTTCCATTCCTTTTTTCTTTTCTTTTGACACAGGCTGTCACTCTGTCATCCAGGCTGAGTGCAGTGATGCAAAATCATGGCTAACTGCAACCTTGACCTCCTGGGCTCAAGAGTTTCTCCCAACTCAGCCTCCCAGTTAGCTGAGACTACAGGCGCACATCACTGCACCTGGCTAATTGTGTTTTTCTTTTCTTTTTTTAAGATGGAGTCTCGCTTTGTCACCCAGACTAGAGTGGCACAATCTTGGCTCACTGCAGCCTCTGCCTCCTGGATTCAAACGATTCTCCTGCCTCAGCCTCCTGAGTAGCTGGGATTACAGGTGTGGGCCCAGCTAATTTTTGTATCTGTAGTAGATGTGGGGTCCTGCTACGTTGCTCATGCTGTTTTTGAACTCCTGGACTCAAGCTATCCTCCCACCTCGGCCTCCCAAAGTCCTAGCCTAGGATTACAGGAGTAAGCCACCATGTCTGGCCCACCTATTTTAACACATTGTGGACATTTTTCCACTTTTTTTTTTTTTTAAATGTAGCTTTAATAAATTTATAACACTTCTTTATTCATTTCTTCAATATTCAATATAATTGGCATCCTAACGTTATTCCAGGGAACCCAATAGACACAATTAAGTTTCTGGAATGAATCCCTCACTATCCAGCTCTTGTTTCTGATATCTGAGCCTTAGGAACAAAATATAGTAAAATAAATTTTTGATAAACACTTCAGTATGTAAACTCTCACTATTCACTATTCAAAACTCAGAAATCAGGTAGAGTTAGGCGGCTCAGTATGCCTCACTATTCAAATGCAGGTACTAAATGGACTCAGGAGACAAGGAGTACTTTTATCTGCCAAGCACTGCGCTAGAAAAACAGTGGTATAAGCAAACACACATGCACAATGGCACCTGTCTGCAGAGCTTCAAACAGGAATGTGGAGACAGACATCAAACAGATAATTACACAAGTAAGAATAAATTATAGAGTTGCTAAGTGCGAGAGAGAAAAACAAGAGAGGCCAGTGAAAATGAGTGACCTGGTATCTTAACCTCTCCTGGTGGGTCTGGGAAGGTTAACCCAGGAAAGTAACATTTAGGCCAAGATGAGAAGAATGAGCACGACTTGGAACAGAGGAAAAGCATTCAACCATGTGACTGTATTCCATTATGGGAATGTGTCATAATTTATTTAACCAATCATAGCTGAACTTTAAACACATTTATATCCATGTGCTCAAATCATTTGTAGGACTCTGAATATTTTCTCAGGAAGAGAAGCTGCTGGGCCAAACATTTTTAAAGCTTTTCTTTTTTAAAAAATGGATTTACGTTTCTACAAGTAGTGGATGAGAGTGTCCATTTTCCTGATAATTTTCCTAATAATCAGCCCTCAGCCTTATATATATTTTTTGTATTTTTTTTTTTCAGCATCATCAGAGATTTACAAGTTTGGGACATTTTCTTTCTTTCTTTTTTTTTTTTTTAGAAGAAGAAAGAGAGAAAGAAAAAAAGAGAAAGAATAAAAATAAAAAGAATGAAAGAAAGGAAGAAAGAGGAAGAGGAAGAGGGAGAGAGAACAGGGGGTGTTGCTTTATTGCCCAGGCTAGAATGCAGTCTAAAAATGGGTATGCCTATAATTGTGTTTAATAATAGAGACATGAAAAAAAGAAAAAAAAATGAGGGAAGAAAATAACTAACAAGCAGCCAAACAATATTTCATTTAAACCTGTATATAGGTGTGATGTGGTACTGATAAGAGTGTATATTTTGTGTATTTAAAGTGGAGAGTTCTATAAATGTTAATTAAGGCTACTTGTTCCAGATCTGAGTTCAAGTCCTGAATATCATTGTTAACTTTTTGCCTCATTGATCTGTCTAATATTGATGTTGAAGTCTCCCACTATTATTGTGTGGGAGTCTAAGTCTCTTTATAAGTCTTATATATCTGGGTATTCCTGTATTGGGTGCGTATATATTTAGGATCTTTAGCTCTTCTTGTTACATTGATCCTTTTATCATTATGTAATATCCTTCTTTACTTATTTTGATCTTTGTTGCTTTAAAGTCCATTTTATCAGCAAAAATTGGAACTCCTACTTTCTATTTATTTATTTATTTTTGCTCTCCATTTGGTTGGTAAATCTTTCTCCATCCCTTTGTTTTGAGTCTTTGTGTATCCTTGCATGTGAGATGGGTCTGGATGTAGCATACCAATGGGTCTTGGCTTTTTTTTGCCTATCTGTGTCTTTGGATTAGGGGATTTAGTCGATTTAAATTTAGAATTAATAATAATATATGTGAGATTGATACTGCCATTTAATGTTAGCTGGCTGTTTTGCCCATTAGTTGATGTAAGTTCTTAATTATGTTGATGTTCTTTATTTTTTGGTATTTTTTAAAAAGGCTGATACTGGTTGTTCCTTTCTATTTGCAGTGTTTCTTTCAGAAGCTCTTGTAAAGCAGGCCTGTTGGTGATGAAATCTCTGAGTGCTTGCTTGCTCACAAAAGATTTTATTTTTCCTTCGCTTATGAAGCTTAGTTTTGCTGGATGTAAAATTCTGGGTTGAAAGTTCTTTTCTTTAAGGATGTTGAATATTGGCCCCCACTCTCTTCTGGCTTGTAGGGTTTCTGCTGAGAGATCTGCTGTGAGTCTGATGGGCTT
>NW_016107729.1:143844-164295 GCF_001604975.1 Cebus imitator | reverse complement strand
GTTCAAGTGATTCTCCTGTCTCACCCTCCTGAGTAGCTGGGATTACAGGTGTGTGCCCCCAGGCCCAGCTAGTTTTTGTATTTGTAGTAGAGACAGGGTTTCGCCATGTTGGTCAGGCTGGTCTCGAACTTCTGACCTCAGGTGATCTGCCCGCCTTGGCCTCCCAAAGTGCTGTTCTTATATTTACCATGCTGTTCTGTATCCATTTTTTCCTGTAAGTGGGATTACAGGCATGAGCCCCCACGTTCAACCTCAGCATTATATTTTTAAGGATGTCTTTGACAATTTGATGGGAGAATAACTGTTATCCATTTTACAGTTGTATTTCTTTGAATATTAGCTAATGACGTTAGCATTGTTACATTTTTATTAATTTATGCTTTTCCATTAAATAATATTAGCTACACACTCATAAGCAGAAGTAAAGACTACTCGTTGCAGCATTTTTGTTTTATAATAGTAAAAGGTTTGGAAACTACCTAACTGTCCATCAGCGTGGAGTGGCTAAATGAAAACTGTTTGTCTATACAATGGATAACTATGTATCCATTTTTTAAAAAGCATAAACACAAACAGGAAGCTAGAGCTCCCAAGTTGGTCAACATGTGGAGGAGCTGGGAAGGTGGTGCCTGGAGAGGGTATGGAAGTTACATGCCTCTTCCCAGGTAGCTTCCCCTACCATCTCTTCCATCTGACTGATCCTAAAATGTATCCTTTTATAATAAACTGGTAACTAGTAAGCTAAAAAACCATAAAGAACAGGAACACTGTTTGTAAAAGATTGCTAACAGGAAAAAAGGATGCAGAACACTGTGGTAAATACAAGAACAGTGGCACAGAGGGAAAGAGAAATATTTCTTCTATATTCTTTGGTACCTTAAAATTTTGATTTACACAGCTATCTTGTATATTTTAAAATACTTTAAAAAACAAAGACAGGGGCTAATAGCTTACAAGCACTTACTGTTTGCCGAGCATTGTGTCAACAATAGTGTGAACATCACCAGTAACTTCTCTACTTCCCAAGTTTTGACTTTAAGCATCCACTCTGATCACCACCTCCGATTCTCCAACTCACTCCAGTTTCCCAAACCCTGCCATTCTTTAGGCTCATCAGAGCCTCCTGTCTTTGGGGCCCTGTCATCAGTCCCCTCCTGCTCTCCCTTTTTTTCCAGCAGCAGAGTTCCATGTCCATGATAATAATGGCTTCCTTACCAACCTCCCCATTCCCTTGCCCGTCTCTCTACATGACACTGCCTGGCAAAATTCCACCCTGGCTATACCCAGCTCTTTCCCATACTCTTGACTGTTTTTACAACCCACCTGCATTTAAACAGAACGCTGCTGTCTGGCCTGCAGTTACTATTGAGGAGATGCTCCTATCTAAGGCAGCCCTTCTTCTCTCTTCTGTCCTCTCCTCCATTTATCCTTTTCCGCGACTCTCTACTGGACCATCTGGTAGCGAACAAATGCATCCTACAAATGGGCATAGAAATAGGCCAGGCGTGTTGGCTCACACCTGTAATCTCAGCACTTGCACTTTGAGAGGCCCAGGAGGGCGAGGTCAGGAGTTCGAGACCAGCCTAGCCAACATGGTAAAACCTTCCCTCTACTAAAAACACAAAAATTAGCTGGGTATCGTAGTGTGCACCTGTAATCCCAGCTACTGGGGAGGCTAAGGTGGGAGAATTGCTTGAGCTCAGGAGGTGGAGGTTGCAGTGAGCTGAGATCGTGCCACTGCACTCCAACATGGGAGACAGAGTGAGACTCTGTCTCTAAAAAAAAAAGGGTGAGGTTACAACTTCTCCCTTTCCTCACCCCACATTGCTTTTCCACCCTACCTATTTCCTGCTTCCTTTCAGAGCAAACCAAAAGGAACTGTAATACTGTAGTTAATCCTCAACTCCCAGTAACAGGTTGACTCATTCCAGCCTTGTTTACAGCCCTACCATTCCACAAAGCAGGGCTTGGTAAGGTCAAACGCCATATTGCCAAATTCTCTAGTCACTGGTCTGTCCTCTTCTCCTCAATTTTTCAGCAGAATCCATTTACTCTCTCCTGAATCACGAACCTCTTTGGGTCGTCAAGATCCTCTCCTCGCACTTCTGATTTTCCTCTTGTTCCCTGGTCATGTCTTCTCAGTTTCATCTCTAAATGTTGTAGCATCTCAGGCCTTAGTCCTAGGCCCTCATACCTTGTATATCTACAGTCTCTCCCCAGGTAACCTTATCTATCATCTGTTTGCTGATGCCTCCCAAATTTGTATTTCCAAATGTGACATTATTCCTTATCTCCAGATTGTTTAACAGCTAGCTGTGTTAGCATTATTACTGGGACATCTAACAGGCATCTTGAAGAATTATGACCAAGGCAGAACTCTGGATTTCCCACTCTCCCTCTCTCAACTCTTCCTTCTCCAGTATTTCTACTCTCAATAAATGGAAATCCCAAATTAGGAGTCAAAGTCCTGTCGGAAGACAGAAGCCTTGCCAGTTGCTGGAACAGAGAATTCAAAGGTAAAAAGAGGACTCTCCGATATCATGGAGGTAGCAACTGCAGGAAGCCAACTCTCACCTTTAGGGCTGAGGGAACAAAAAGAAGAGGTTGGAATTACTAACATTTAGAATTATAAAGAAAGGGCGCTGCAGAACTGAACCTCTGACCTCTGAGGAGGGTGCGCTGCTTGGCTGGTGCTGCTGTCTCCTGAAGGAGAGCATCATAGAGTTAGTTCTGCAAGTGTTGAAAAAATTGTGACTTGGATTGCATTGCTCTGAGGGGGAAAGAGCTGCTGCTGGGTGGAAGAAGCTCTGCTTGGATGACCTGCTCAGAAACGGGGAGCAAAGGTAGAGGAGTAATCTCTACTTCCTCCTCAGGCTGTGTACTCCCTTTGCATTCCAAATTGGCAGGGCCTAACAGGGAGCCAGCCAGCAAATTAGAAAAATGGTTAGCAGAGTCCCAGCCTCAGCATCAGTGGGGTATAGATGGGGAGTTTGGAGCTGGTGACAATAGATAACCTCATAATTGTCACAGTCATCTGCCTGGCTGAACAAGTCAAAAGTCTAGGAGTGATTGTTGTTTCTTCTTGTTACTTCTCATAGTCAATCTATCACCACATCCTGAAAGTTCTGCCTCCAGCATACATTCTAAATCTGCCCACTTCACCCCATCCCCACTGTTGATCCCCAGCTCAACGCACCATCACTAATGGGGGATTATGCAATGGTCTCCTGCCTGGTATTCTTGACTCCTTGTTTCCCAAAATGCATCTTCACAGTAACCTGGATGGTCTTTTAAAACACATCAACTGTCTTTCTTTCTTTCTTTTTTTAAAGTGAGATAGTACGATATTGTTCTTTCTGTGTCTGCCTTATTTCATTTAGCATAATGTCCTCCAGGTTCATCCATGTAGTCGCAAATTGTGGTATCTCCTTTTTAAAAACTGAATAATATCCCATTATATATGTATATACACCACAAATTCTTTTACCCATTCATCTGTCATTGAACACAGATTATTTCCATATCTTGGCTATTGTGAATAATGCTGCAATAATCATGGGAGTGCAGATATCTCTACATAGTGCAGATTTCAGTTCCTTTGGATATATGCCCAACAGAGGAATTGCTGGATCACCTGCTAGTTCTAGTTTTAGTTTTTTGAAGAAACCACACACTGTTTTTCATAATGGCATTCAAAATGGGCATTTACATTTCCCACCAAGAGTGTACAAGGGTTCCCTTTTCTCCACACCTTCACTGACACTTGTTATCTCTTGGGTTTTTTGGTTTTTTGAGACAGTCTCGCTCTGTCACCCAGGCTGGAGTGCAGCGGTGCAATCTTAGCTCACTGCAACCTCTGCTTCCCAGGTTCAATTGATTCTCCTGCCTCACCCTCCCACGCGCCTGGGACTACAGGCACATGCCACCATACCTGGCTAATTTTGTACTTTTAGTGGAGACAGGGTTTTGTCATGTTGTCAAGGCTGGTTTCAAACTACTGGACTCAAGCGAGCTACCCACCTTGGCTTCCCAAAGTGCTGGGATTACAAGCATGAGCCAATGCACCTGACCTCTCCTGGCTTTTTGATAATAGCCATCTTAACAGGTATTAGGTGATTCTCATTATGATTTTGATATGCATTCCCTGATTATCTCACTTATATGCAGAATCTTTTTTTTTTTTAAAGTAGAATAAATAGAAACAGAGTAAAACTGTTTTTACTAAGGGAAAGGAGGAGGAGGAAATGAAGAGAAGTAGGTCAAAGGTTATAACTTTGCAGTTAGGTAGGGTGAATCTAGAGATCTAATGTACAGTATGATGATTATCATTAATAATATTGCATTGTATACTGAAAATTTGCTAAGAGTTTAGATTTTATGTGCCCTTAACACACACAAACACAGAAGTAATTATGGAAGTTGATGGATATAAAAATTTGACTGTAATAATCATTTCACTATGTGTATCAAGACATCATGTTATATACCTCAAGTACGTATCCTAAAAATAAACAAGAACATAAACACTCTAAAGGCTTCCTCTTGCACATAAAAGAAACTCATACTCCTCATGATGGTATGGATGCCCTCTCTGACTTCATCTTATACCACTCTAGCCATACCAGCCTTCTTCCTGTTTTCTGAGCATGCCAAGTCACATCCAGCCTCAGGCCATCATCCTCCTCTTCCCCCTGCCTAGACCCCTCTCCCCCTACCCCATCTTCTTTACAGAGCTGGCTCCTTCTCATCATTCATATCTCAGCTCAGGTGTCACCTTCTCAAACAGATCATCTCAGACTACGCCTTCTAAAGCAATGCCTTTCAAAACAATTACAATGATCTTGTTCATTTATTTGTTACTGTGGGCCATTTCTCCTACTAGAATAGAAGTCTGTGAGAATGGGGACAGCAATTTATTTTCCACTGTATCTTCAGCACCTGGGATAAATGCTAGCCAGAAGAAGGCATTTAATAAATGTTTGTTGAGTTAATGAATCTCACACAGTCCTCAGAACAATTTTCCCCCATTATACAGATGAGGAAATAAAGACACAAAGAAGATAAATTGCTCAATGACAGGGGGAAAAAGAAGATTTGGACCTAACACAGTCAAAGCTCTTTAATATGACATTTTAACTTTTCAGTTATAGATATAACACCTAGACTGCATGTTTCTCCGTAGGAACTATAAACAAATTTTTTCTTTTTATAACCTTAGAAAAATGTCTTTTAGCTTTTCAGAATCATCTGCTCTACTGTGGAAGCAGCCGTTTCATTGCAAACTTAAAGTCATAGAGGGAACTGACAGCCAGCTCTCTTGAATGAGCAAGGCTGATTATTCTAAGAAGATATAATTTTTCTAAATGCTGTCATCCTACAAATAGGTTTTAAAAAAGAACACCACAGGTGACATAAATCTTCCTTTCTGAAGAAGAAAACCAAGAGCTGGATTTAGATTAGCAAATGGAACACAATTGATTCATCTGAGCTTTTGGCTCAGTTATTTCTGTGGATCTCAGTTGGCTGCCCAGAGTCCAACTGATCTGCTTTCTCAGCCACGACTCTCTAGTTCACATGAAGAAGCAAGGAAAACATTCTCAGATCTTGTATCCCTTTAAAAAATTTCAAGTTATTACTCTAAGAAGGATTTCACAGAGGTAAAATTGGCATTATCTCAAATTTCCCATGAGTAAGCCAGCCATAATGAAAGGTTGCTAAGAAATACTTTATTTCCATCAAAGAACCACTTGAAGGAAGTGGAGCCAGGGGTGTTTCCCACTGCCCCAGGCTTTAAAGCCCTTCTAAGCAGGTTCATTTTAGCTCCTCAGGTATTAGCTAGAATCATACTGGAAAATCTCTGAGAGAAGAAATAGTAATATGTTCCTAAATTATAGGATTATTTTTCTTGTAAATATTTAAAGTATTTACAAGAAATAGCCGTAGGCAAATCTTCCAAGAAATGGTCTACACATGCTAACTTGCCTCTCGTTAAGCTGACAATCCTTCAGATTGCTAAGATTTCCCACCAATAGTTATCTAATTCATATAGCTCCTCACTTTCCAATGATTTCTTCCACCAGAAATTGGCTTAAGACAAAGAACTGCAAAGCTAGGTAGACTGGGTTTGTATTTTTAATTTTTAAAATTATTTTTATTTTTATTTCAATAGTTTTTCAGGTACAGGTGGTTTTGGTTATATGGATAAGTTCTTTAGTGGTGATTTATGAGATTTTGGTCACCCATCACCTGAACTGTACACTGTACCTTATATATCATCTTTTATCCCTCACACCCCTCTTAACCTTCCTCCTCGAGTCCCCAAAATTCATTATATCATTCTTACGCCTTTGCATCCTCATAGCTTAGCTCCCACTTATAAGTGAGACCATATGGTATTTGGCTTTCCATTCCTTAGTACTTCACTTAGAATAATGGCCTCCAGCTCCATCCAAGTTGCCCTTTTTATGGCTGTGTAATATTCCATGGCATATATATATATATATATGTATATATATATACACACACACACACCACATTTTCTTTATCCACTCATTGGTAGATTGGCACTTATGCTGGTTCCATATCTTTGCAATTGTGAATTGTGTTGCTATATATAAACATGCAGGTGCATGTGTCTTTTTCATATAATAACTTATGTTCCTCTGCGTAGATATGCAGTAGTGGGATTGCTGGATTGAATGGTAGTTCTACTTTTAGTTCTTTAAGGAATCTCCACACCAGTTTTCATAGTGGTTGTACTAATTTACATTCCCACCAGCAGGGTAAAAGTGTTCTCTTTTCACCACATCCATGTCAACATCTATTGTCTTTTGACTTTTTAAATTATGGCCATTCCTGCAGGAGTAACGTGGTATCTCATTGTGGTTTTAATTTGCATATCCTTGATCATTACTGATGTTGAGCATTTTAAAATATGTTTATTGACTGTTTGTGTATCTTCTTTTGAGAATTGTCTATTCATGTTCTTTGCCTGCTTTTGATGGGATTATTTGTTTGTTTTTTCTTGCTAACTTGTTTGAGTTCTTCATAGATTCTGGATATTTGTCCTTTGTTGGATGCATATCTTATGAATATTTTCTCCTGGGGTGCATTTAGTGAGACACATGAGGAAATAAATTATGTTAGAAGGAATATATAACACACTGCAAACATGCTGAAAATGTTCTGATTTCCAAGTTCTATTTAAAAGTGTCCTGGCTGTGCCTAGTAGTGGCAAGGAGATAGAGCATGACAAAACTGTCTTGTACTCTTCTTGCAGTCTTGCTTATCTTGAAGGTCAGTCACCTCTTTGGACCTAGTGCCTATTTTCTCACTACAACATGAAAAGCAAATAACTCTACTATTTCTCTCTGACCCCAATGCCAGTATTATAATAGCGTAGTTTTTTTTTTTTTTTTGTCATTGTCGTTTTTGTTTTTTTGCCTTGTTCTTATTTTTTAACATCCTAGGAAATACGACACTGCATCTTCTCACTTCATCAGATTGGCAAAGAATAAAAGCCTAGCAATATTGAGTGTTGACAAGAATGCAGAACAATGGGAGCATTCAGACAATGCTCATGGGAATATACATTGGTTAATCCCCTTGGAAATCAACTTGTCAAGGTTTAGAATAGTGAAGATTCACATAACCTAGCAATACTACTTCTGGGAATACACTCTGGATGTTTCCATAAAAACACTTATGAAAATGTTTGTTATGGCTGTGTCAGTAATTGTAAAAACTGGAAATAGGGTACATTTCCATTTAAAGTAGAATAGATAAATTGTGGTATATATGTGTTTCAGATCTTGTATTTGTGTTAGGGCAAATGTACATATTTTTCTATATTTGAAACAAACAGCAAAATGTTAAAATTTTATAAAGTTGGGCTGCGGACACACTGATGATGGTCATATTGTTCTCTATACTTCCCTGTTTTTGAAATGTTAGGGGAAAAGCACTACTGCTATGGGTAGTTTATTTCCATTTAATAAATGGGTTGAGCATCTTCTATGAGTCAGCCATTACACTAAGAGTCCTAGCAAAGAGTCTCTGTCCTCAGAAAACTTGGAATCATGGGGGACTAGTTCTGAAGCAATCCTCTCTGACCCCATGGTAATTAATTTGTACCTCTGTTATGATCTTCTGCCTTGTATTATGGTTTCAGGTTCATAACATTTTCCCCTCTGTAGCAATTCTACTCCATAGAACTTTCCACAACAATCAAAATAGTCTATATCTCTGTTGTCCAATATGGCAGCTACTAGCTACCATTTAGCCAGTAAATACTTGAAATGTGACTAATTTAACTGAGGAACTTATTTAATTCTCAATTCTAATTAATTTTATTTTCAGCAGCCTCATGTCACTAGCAGCTACCATACTGGACAGCACAGCTGTAGAGTATCTGTTCTTTGAGGGCAGGGACCATGTCTTTCTCAATTTTGTAGCCCCCTGCCTCAAGTCCTACTTCCATTCTCAGAGTACCTAGCAAGAAACTGTATCTCACAGAAGACTTTTTCTGTTTTGTTTTGAGGCAAGGTCTCATTCTGTCACCCAGGCTGGTCTGCAGTGGTATGATCCTAGCTTACCACAGCCTCAGACTCCCAGGCTCAAGCAATCCTCCTGCCTCAGCCTCCCCAGTGGCTGGGACTAGAGGCACACATCACCATGCTCAACTAATTTTTTTTTTTTTTTTTTTGGGACGGAGTTTCATCTTGTTACCCTGGCTGGAGTGCAATGGCGCGATCTCGGCTCACCGCAACCTCCGCCTCCTGGGTTCAGGCAATTCTCCTGCCTCAGCCTCCTGAGTAGCTGGGATTACAGGCACGTGCCACCATGCCCAGCTAATTTTTTGTATTTTTAGTAGAGACGGGGTTTCACCATGTTGACCAGGATGGTCTCGATCTCTTGACCTCGTGATCCACCCGCCTCGGCCTCCCAAAGTGCTGGGATTACAGGCTTGAGCCACCGTGCCCGGCAAAAAAAAAATTTGTAGAAACAGGATCTCACTTTATATCCAGGCAGTGGGTGTGAAAAAAACAAAGAAACCAGATCTCACTATATTGCCAAGGCTGTTCTCGAACTCCTGAGCTAAACCATCCTGCCGCCTCAGCCTCCCAAAGTGTTGGCATTACAGGTGTGAGCCACTGCACCTGACTCAAAGAAGACTTTTGATAAATACCTATTGAATCCTGGAATTAAAATCCTTGTTGGTGCCATTACCTACCATGTACTCCAGGGAAATTCACTTAATCCTTGCTTATTCATTTATCAAACATGTACTGCACACCAATTCTGTGCTGAGCCAAGGGAGTATAAAAATAAATAAAACATATCTGCTTTCCTTGAGGAATTCATGATCTTGTCTGACCAATAGTTGTCTTAGAACTGAAACAAGATTAATACTGAAGATTTCTAAGATATCTTCCAGCCCTAACATTCTATGAGCACATTCATTGAATCATTCATTTGTGCCTATGATCACTTTAAGAGTTTATGCAAATTGACAATACATCAATAAAATAAAGATATTTAAACTGGTCAAGAGCCTTTTGGTCTGATTCATTCATTTAACAAATATTTACAGAGCACTTGCTATGGATGCTTTGATTTCCTCCTCTTTACCCCACTACTGAGAGCAATTCTCACTCCAAGATTGTGGGGATACCTGAACTCA
The DNA here is from genome assembly GCF_001604975.1 of Cebus imitator. Taxonomy (NCBI): domain Eukaryota; kingdom Metazoa; phylum Chordata; class Mammalia; order Primates; family Cebidae; genus Cebus; species Cebus imitator. The sequence goes on along the minus strand of NW_016107729.1, from coordinate 154,613 downwards.
CAACACCTCACACTAGACAGTTGAGATTGATAGTAGTTTGTTAGTCACATGAAGTCACAGCCCGGGGGAAGAAGATACCCCATGCCATGCAGGGCCACACGGGGTTGCACTCAGGGACAGAGTGAAGAGCCAAGTGCCATGGAGGCAGGATTTGCAGTATCAAGGGGGTGAGGTGCCCTAGTTCCTGTGGGAGGATGTAATTGACTTGTTTGAATAATTCCATAAGCAGGCAGAGAACCCACTACTCTGGGATAAGCAGGAACTCTGTCTGGTTCCTTCGATAAGGAGGAATGTTTGGCCAGGGGACCTTATTCATGGGAGCAGAATAGGGGAGAAGAAACTTGCAGTTAGGTCATTTGATACCCACCTGGTTTTACCATATATGTCAAAGCAACACATAAAATCAAGCCTTAATAGGCAACAGATAAAATTGAGCCTTAATTTTAGGTTTTTATGCCAGGCGCCCTCATGGGCAAGACAAGAACAAGTGGTTCCTGCCCTCATTGGTCTTACAGTTTAAGTTTTAGGGGCATATTGTTGGAATCAGTGAATTATACAATAGTTTACAACAGGAACTTTTGTTCCCACCTCTTTAACTCTGCCATGGGTCCCAGGGCAATAGCATAAAGAATGGATGATGGCTTCTTTTGGCCACTAGAGGGCATTTCCTGCTTTCTGCATAGGCCCTGGGTTCCTTGGGTTTTTGCTAAAATTGTGAGTTCAGTGCACTGGTTGATTCTTAACTCTGGTAGGCATCAGAACAGTTGGGAAAATTTTAAAACAGAGTTCCACCACCAGAGATTCTATTTGGTAGAAACAGGGTTGAGCTTGGGCCTCCGTGATTTGATGTTTCCCATGTGATTCTGATGGGTAAGCAGAGATGAACAGTGAAATCTTTTGGTAAGATAGCCTACATTTCAATTTCCAGGGATTCTCATTTTAGTGTAAGAAATACAATGAGGATTCTTCATATGTTTACCTATGCAGTTAGCCCATCATGGCATAAACAACCATCCTTTTTTGTTTGTTTGTTTTCTTTCAAAGCGTGTCTGTAAGGCCAGAACAACAATCCCTTTTGAGTTAAATTTTAAAGGAAAATTTGATCATTTTTGGGTTCAAATTTTATTTTATTGATCTTTTGAATTTTCAACTTCTTCTTAATTTTGTCTAGATTATCTGTGCTCCAAATGTAAAATCAAGAATGAGAAAGCTGTCAGAAGTAAGGAAAGATGAGACCTGTTTTGAAAAGAAAGTTTTACAGAAGCTATGTGAACAGGTTGTGTTCTTCAGGGGCCTCGCACACAATGACATCTAACACCCGTGGCCAACACCATTCATAAACACCAATGTGCAGCCAATACTCTGCCTACTGGCAATTTCCAGAGATCCAAGGAAGATGTAAAGTACTGGCTAGAAAGTGTTCTTGTGGCATAAGGTGGTGCTCCTCAGGTGGCTGTTGGGTGCACTGGTCACCTGTCAAGTGCAGGTCTCCTGGAGGACCTGAGTTCCTGCCCCAGCTCAGCCTACACCAGCTCTGTCACCCTGAGACTTATAACCAGGCCAGGTGCAGTGGCTCATGCCTGTAATCCCGCACTTTGGGAGGCTGAGGCAAACGGATCACTTGAGGTCAGGAGTTCAAGACTAGCTTGGCCAACATGGTGAAACCCTGTTTCTACTAAAAAAAATACAAAAATTAGCTGGGTGTCGTGGTATGCACTTACAGTCCCAGCTACTTGTGAGACTGAGGCAGGAAAATTACTTGAACCCGGAAGGCGAAGGTTGCAGTGAGCCAAGATCATGCCACTGCACTCCAGCCTCTTCAATAGTACTCTCCTCAAGGTTGTTGGGAGGATTAAATGAGACAGCATATGTTAAAGTCATTTATGAATATTTCTAAATGATTTATAAATTATTTCTAAAACTAGAATATCCCAGACCTCACCAGACTCAGCCTGTGAGTACCAACAAGTCACATGGACATTCATGCCGAATTATAATGATGGCCTACTTAAGAATGAAGGCTTTCAGCTGCCCTGAGTCTAAATACAAAAGCAGCTTTGCCTTTGGAAGCAAAGTAGAGGTGGGAAGGCTGACCCTCTCTCCAACTCTATGCTGTGCTTGTCCTCTAGATTCCCAAGGCTACAAGTTTGGAAACCAGGTGCTTTGGTTTGGGCTCTGGACAAGGCCCTCCAGCCAGTGTGAACCTGTGTGAGTGCAGGCGGAGCGGGGAGGGGGAGCAAAAGAGACAGGACATTATACCTTCCCCTTCTATTTTCCTCATCCACCCTCCACCATCTCTCTCCCAAGCCAGATACAAAATTCTTCTCTTCTCCTGCTCAAAAACCAAACACTCTCAAGCATCTGCTTCTGCAAGCAGTTACCTGAAGGAGTCACCATTTACAAACAGCTCTGGTTTGAATGGCATTGAGGCACAGTAGGGCACCCTGCCACAGAGGTTTACAGGGTTATCATGCCCACCTCCTGACTCGCCCCTTTCTCATTGGATCCTGAGAAACAGGAAGTAAAAGGCCACAATAATTGGAAATGGCCTGACTTCCCATCCTTTTAACACTGAGTCACCAAGTCCTTAAGTGCTCTCCTCTGTTAAAGTTTTACCACGATGACTCTTGCTGTTGTTGCTGCTTTGTTTTGACTGGTGAATGAAATGGCTCCCCCAAAACCTTAAGTGAGTTCTTGAGCAATGTATGTATGGTTGCTTGTTTTAAAATCAGCATTATTACTTGATTATAAAGTACTCCATAAAAAAAGTTGAAAGGAGGACTCTAGGCAAGAAAACCACATAGTTATTTAAGGATTATAGAGTTCTTTTCAAAGCAGTTATGCTGGATTATGAAAGATGCACTCCCTGGAAGACAATATGAACCTCTCTAGAAAAGGCAAATGTTTCTCTTCTAGGTAAGTTGACAATTTATGTCTGCCCTCCGGTGACTTTAATATCACACAAAATACTATTCTATTTATTAACTGTCAGGAATTTTTTTAAAGCTCCCAGGACTAAATTATATATGTCCCCTTCCAACTAAGATGATTGAATAATGGAATATGGTATACCTGGTTCTCGGGGGGGTAGACAACAGAGCTGCCTACCGAGCATGCTGGGACCTCACTTGGCCTGAGAACTACCCGAGAGTACATGTTTTTTCCTTTAAAACCCAGTTTAGGAGGCTCATTTATGAGCCTGTGCAAATCAGACATTCCTCAGTGTTTGCGTCTGAATTACTCATTTGTATCACTCATCCTACTACTCAGGAAACAGAACAAGAATTTACCAAATAATAACTGGAATGAAGTTACCTGTCCCAATGCCCAAGACATCCTACAAAATTCGAAGTTCTCTCCCCGGGCATGGGTGCGTCAGGGTGTGAACTTATAAATGATTCTCTCTTGAACTAAACATGTAATTAGAAATTCCATATCAGATATGCCTACTTCAGATGGTGCAACCAAAAAGAATCATAATAACATTTATATTCAAATGATAAATAATCTATTATGAATCTTGCTTCCCTTTTTGGTAATTGCCCACCATTTACAAAATACATGTCTAGGCAAATCAACCCCTCAACAGAGTATTAAAAAGTGTAGGCTTTTCTTGTTTTGTAAAGCCAAGCCATAACTGTGACAGCTAGTAATAACAGCTGCCATTTTATAGAACACTGCCTTACTACTCATAAGGCATCATCCTAGGCATTTTATACTCACGATCTCATTTCACCTCCTACTGGCCATTGAAGTAGGTACTATTATTTTGTTTGTTTTACAGATAGAGAAACCAAGGCTGAGAAAGATCAAGCAACCTGCTCAGGTCACCCAATAGTAAAGTCTGGATAGGGTACTTACATAGAGTTTTGTAAGTCACTCACTGCCCCAAAGGCACTGGCAGCCAAAGGAATAAATAGGGGCCAAAATTCAGCCTGTGTCCTATTTGCCCAGCCACATGCCAGCAGGGCTGTACCCACCAGAGGGGACACCTTCCTCTAACATGAACAAAGGCGCTGAATGGGCTAGCAGCTGCCCTGGGGTTGGAACTTGGCATCAAACGCACTGAGCTGATTCCACATCCCTTGTGCTTCACACTAGACTGACTACTTTGCCAAGTACATTTTCCTACCTCAAGGAGTCCCATAAAGGTCACACACCATTCCATTATTTTCTACTGGCTGGGCTTGGGGGCGGGCATAGGTGGGAGGATGAGTTTATCCCCAAGAGGAAGTGGATAGATGCCCAGTAACTTTGGAGTAGCCTGGTTTTCTGGTTTGACGTGAAGGGTAGTGAGTGGGAGCAGCAGCAATGCATTGTCCCAGAAACTGCCGGCAACCTGACCCCTGGGAGGTTTTCCTCGCCTGCTTTATGGAGCTCACCCAACTGTGGGAGTCAAGGTGGTGCTGATGAGTGGCTGCAAAGGCGCCGATGAGAGAAATCACTCCAGTACAATAAGCCAATGACAGAAATCCTCACGCTGACTCCACCGCTCTCTGCCATTTGACTTTTGACCGGTCACTTAGCCTCAGTGACTTCTACTTTTTCTGCTGAAATTGCGGACAATGATAACAGATGCCCCTAAAGTCTTCAAAGGGAACAGTGCTCAGAAGTAACCCTAGGAAACATTTTGAAGCAGGCAACATTTATCTTTGGTACTTATGTCACCTGTCCAGCTCTTTCCGCTTCATTTCTCCCCACCCCCACTCCCACCCAGCATTCCCCTTTTCCCTAACCTTTCTATATGGAGAGAGGAGTCAACAGATAAAACCAATTAGCAATACAGATGTTAGGGATTAAAAGTATTCACTTTCCCAAAACTATCTTTATTCCAAAGAAAAGGCAAGGAAGGCTTTGCCCAAAGATCCAATTGTGATTGGGTGAATTTCTGTGGCAGATGAGGGTTTTGGTTCTTTCTAGAGCCTATAAATTACATAAAGTAAGAAACGAAGGGTTGGGCTGTCCTGGGACAACTTTGTAAAGTAGCTTTTTTTTGAGACAGAGTGTTGCTCTTTCACCAGACACCAGGCTGGAGTGCAGTGGCATGACCTCGGCTCACTGCAACCTCTGCCTCCCGGCTTCAAGCAACTCTTCTGTCTCAGCATCCCGAGTAGCTGTGACTACAGGTGCGCGCCACCACGCCCAGCTAATTTTTGTATTTTAGTAGAGACGGAGTTTTACTATGTTGGCCAGGATGGTCTCAATCTCTTGACCTCATGATCTGTCTGCCTCAGCCTCCCAAAGTGCTGGGATTACAGGTGTGAGACCCTGTGCCGGCCTGTAGTTTTTTAAAAAAGAAAATCACACATGATATATCAACTTGATAGAATATTGCATAATTATTATAAATGGTCATTTGCTAAGACTATGAGGCAACAGCAGGGACAACTCCCAGGTATAAAACCTGCAGCTCATACCCTGAGCACCACTCCCAGGTGTAATGTGACAGTATTTTAAAAAGCAGGAGCCCAAAACCTGTGTCAACCATGAGATACAGCTACATAAAAATTACATGCATAAATAAACAGAGAGAGCCTGGAAAGTACTGCAGAAAAATGAAAACAAATTATTGGTTGACGTGATGGAACAGTGAGTGATTTTTAAATTTTTAGTTGATGTTACAACAGTATAAAATATATTTAGACATGCTAAAAAAGAAAAAATATATCATTAAAAGATTTATAGAAAATTGATAGCATAGGTAAATGAATTCCATATTGTCATAATTTCAGAACAGTAATATACCTTTTTTATTTATTGATTTATTTTACTTAGTATAAGATATTTTAGATGGGCCCAAACCTGTAGTTTCAGCTACTTAGGCGGTTGAAATGGAAGGATCACTTGGAGCCAGGAGTTTGAGGCCAACCTGAGCAACACAGCAAGGCTTCTCTCCAAAATAAATAAATAAATAAATGAGGAATTTTAAGATTTAACATTTCTGCGAAGCTTAATATTGTTTTTGCCAATATAAACGCACTATGTCATCAACCAAATGCTTGAGTCTTTATATTAAGATGTTATGATTATCTAAGAACAATTTGTCAAGGTTCTTTTAAAAAGGGAAACTAGCCAAAAATATATGACAACATTGTGGTGATTCTGAGGACAGAGGATAGCATGGGGCACCTTTACACCTCAGAACAAATCAGAGGTATGTGCTTTGTAAGCGTTCACCAAATAGATGAGTGAGTCATTTCCCAGAAATGCTCAGATGAATCTAAAATCTCCTTTAATCTAATTGCCACCTTTGCAGGGGTTTCTGAATAACTACCCACAGACACCTGTTAGGTAGATAGCTGATGATCATGTCATTACCATCTCTCAAATAAGAGATGGGATGTTTCCTGTCCATGTTGCCTCTGCTCTAATCCAAAGGAAAAATTAGAACAAACTTTACATACTAGCTTTGTGCTTGATCAGCTTTAAAGATTTTTCACATGCATACCTAAAAATTTGTGACTTTTCTCAAGCTATCCTTCTGTTCCTCACCCTTAAAAAGCCAATTTGTTGAATCGCAGACTGCCAAAGCTAGAAGGAACTTTACCAGTCAGTTGGCTTATTTCACAGATGAGAAAACAGAAATTCAGAAGGTGAAATGACTTGTCCAAGGTCATACAACAGGTTAGCAGCAAAATCAGGACGATTTGTTTTCTCTGGACATGTATCCCACTCTAAGATCTGCCCATCCATGCCTGTCCCTGACACATATTTAAATTAATGGACTTTCCAACTCCAACTACAAGAGTAATTTATGTTTGCTATATGAAATATTAAAATGTTTACAGACTAATATAAAATTATACATAATTCTACCACCCAGAGATAACCATCATTAACATGTATGTATCTTTCTGGGCCCTAAGGCACTGCTGCAGGTGGATAGGAGCATGGGTAACAAGGGTAGGGGGCTGGGGGACATGGCCCGGCTGAGCTCTGGTCAAGGCAGGATTCCTGCAGCATATGCTTCTGCTCCTTTGGCTTCCCTCCTGGGACAGCCTTGGCACATGGAGCACAGGGTAGTCTACGAGAGAGACTTACAGCATGTCCACACCATCCATATCCCTCTTGGGTATATTCACCCATCTCCAGAACTATGAAGAAATAAATTTTTGTTGTTTATGCTACCCACTCTGTGGTATTCTGTGATGGCAGCCAAAGTTGGCAAATAGATTTTGGTACCATGAAGAGGGGTGCTGCTATAACAAATACCTAAACACATGGAAGTGGCTTTGTAGCTGGGTAATGAGTAGAGGCTGGAAGTCTGAGATAATGAGAGTGCCCACGTGATTAGGTCCTGGTGAGGGTTGGTCTTCCTGGTCTGCGGTTGGCTGCCTTCTCATTGTGGTTTCACATGGCCGTTGCTTGGAAAGAGATCTCTCTCTTTTCCTCTCCTTATAAAGACACTAATCCCACCAGAAGGACCCCACCATCTCGACCTCATCTAAACCTAATTACCTCCCAAAGGCTCTATATCCAAATGCCATTGTATTGGTGATTATGGCTTTAACACATGAATTGTAGGAGGCCACAAACATAGTCCATAGCACTAGGGAAGAATGCTTGAATCATGATAGCAGCAAATTGGGGGACCACAGCTGGGAAGATGGGAATATTTGGTTGGCATCAATTTCTTCTTTCTCTTTCCTGTCCATTCTATTACATCTAATAAATAGCTTTATTTTCTTTTCATTGTAAAAAAGTTCCTCTTTCTATAGGATAAAATGCATGGATCGAGGAGGGTTTAGTTATCCTTCGATTCTTCTACCTATCACTGAGGTTTTCTGCAAAATTTATTTGCCAATGAATTGTGAACATTTTCCTACAAAATAACCTTCTATAGTTGATTTTTTAGTCTCTTCATAAGAGTCTACAAAATGCATGAGTCATACTTTATTTAATTTGGATTATTTTTGGAAATGTAGATTGTTTCCAATTTTTTACTATTAAAAGCAAAACTGTAATGAACATCCTCGAATAGTACTTAAATATTTATGCATATCTACTGGATTTTTTTAGGATAAATACTTAGAATTGCTGGATGAGAGAGTATAAATATTTTAAAGGCATTTGATATACAGTGCCTAATTAACTCCAGAAAGTTGTTTTAATGTTCAATTCTACCTGTCTGCGTTGGGCCCTGTTTTAGGTTGGTAGCAATTTGGAACTCATTCCTTTCTGTCATCTAGGCCTCATTTTGATTACTTAAATCACAGGAGGTAGAAAACTTAGGTCCCAGGAGACGCAAGTTTCAGACAAGAGACAGAACCCAGTCAAAGGGTTTTCCTTGTCCCTTTATTTCCTACTTAAGACAGAGCTAAGCAACATTCAGACATCCCCTCTGCTCTCTGCCAAAGTGACATAATTTTGAACATCTGAGAAGTCCAGGATTTCTGAACAGGCTTAGTTCAGTTTGGACAAAAAGAAGGATAAAAAGAGTTTTATCCATAAATCACAGCCAAGCTCAGTGGGATGACCGTTTCTGGGCCCTTCGGTTACCTCGCCTGGGTCAGAAATGGTAGACCAAGGTGGTATCTAGACACAGCCCTTTCCTCTTTTAATGCAGCCTCAATACCAATTGTCCTTCCTCATTCAAGACACTATTGCTTAATGAAAACATTAAAAAACAGGCAAGCAAATTTTCTGGTTGAGAAGAAACTTCTCAGAAGAATTTTGCAAACATCGCATGCTTCTTTTTTTCATTCTCTTTGTTCCAAATATTTAAATGTTTTGCCTGACTTCAGGAAAAGGATTCACAGATCCTTGCTTCTACCTTCTGAAAACGGGAAATAATAAGGACTAGCACATATACAGTATCTACTATGTGCTAGCATTGTCGTAAACACTTTATGCCAATTTGTTCACTTAACCTTTGTAATAGCCTGCTGTTGGAGATATTGTTGATATTTTTACCTCCATTATACATATGAAGAAATAGTGGCACAGGAAGTTAAAAAATTTACAACTAGTACCTTGCAAAGCCGAAAGCACAGCTTGGCTTAGGGATCAAGTTTGACAGCACAGCACCCGTGGCTCCTGCCTTGCTCTGCAATCCTGGCTGAGATCTTGCCTCATAGGCCCTTTATTTTTCAATGACAGCAAAACAGACATCACTGGAAAGGGTCACTTTCAGTTACTGTAGTGGCTCCTGGATTATCTTCCCACCTGTGTCCAAATCTTTCCTTCCTAATCCCTACTGCCTTTTCTTCTTTGTCCAATTTTATCTATTTTAGACCATTTGTTGTCTGCCCTTGTCTGGCTATGATTTTTGGTTCTCTCACCTGTGCTTAAAACCTGTGAAATCAGTGTGGCTCAGAGTGCTCAACCCCTTTCCCTGCCTCTCAGCCCAGTCTTCAGGCTGACAATGGTTACTCTGTATTTTAATTGCCGTAACATTTAATTATGACTTCGACAGCAGCAGGTGTGACATGCAGAAGACAATACATATAATTGATTTAGTAAACACATGTATACACCTGTGAAAGGTATTTGCATTATTAGAGTAGACAAAAGAAAGACCTTTGCTTGGAAGCTTAAGGCAGCAGGGAACAGAACCATGTCTTCTGTAGTTGGCATGTTTGTATCAAGGTTGTTTATGAGAATTTCTTATGTGCTTGTCTGCCCTTCCTCCAAGTCACACAGTGTAAACTCTATTTTGCAAATGGGACTCTTGAGACTGGAGAGGTAAGGTGAGCTGATTCCAGTGGGTCTGAGGCAAGGCCAGATGTGCACCAGTGCTCTGTACTGCTGGTTCAGATGCTGATCCAGAGGCCTGTGCTCTCTGCTTCCTTTGCTCTTGATGTCATAAGATATAATGAACCAGAAAACCTAGGCCTGAGGATTAACATCTTGCTATAGAAAGAAATCTTCCTCTTTGTCAATGACAATGCCAGGATATGGGTTACATACTCCAGTATGAGAGAAACAGCCAGCTTAAAAAGAAAAGTCACTCACCCCACCTACATTTATCAGTGATATCTGATAGGACTATCAGATACTGAAGAAGTAAAAGACAGGTCTCACCCACACCCTATGCGGTGATTCTGCAACCTTTTAAATGTGCTGGTGGTTTCACACAAATTATCCAATCTGCCCTAATTACCCCTCAATTTTCAGTTTGTATTTTCTTTTTTTGAATGGAGTCTTGTTGTCACCCAGGCTGAAGTGCAATGGTGTGATCTCGGCTTACTATAGCCTCTGCCTTTCGGGGTTCAAGCGACTCTTCTGCCTCAGCCTCCCAAGTAGCTGGGATTACAGGGTCCTGCCACCATGCCTGGCTAATTTTTTGGCATTTTTAGTATAGATGGAGTTTTATCATGTTGGTCAGACTGGTCTCGAATTCCTGGCATCATGTAATCCACCCGCCTCGGCTTCCCAAAGTGTCGGGATTACAGGCAAGAGCCACCATGATCAGCCTATTTTCTTTTCTTATAAAACATTCTCTCTTTCTGTCTCTCTCTGCCACCCCCAACACTCTCTCTATACATATATTGTACACATATATGCATATACACATACATAAATATAATAATACTTTTTAAACGATATTTTCCCCTTTTTTTGTCTTGGCTCACCTCTTCTCCCTTCTTCCCCTTCTTCTCACATGAGCCATTCTCTAAATCTCCAAAGGAAACCATGTTGTTTACAAGTCTGTTTCCTCGATAGTTTTACCAATGCTCACCTAATCCTATTTAAATAAATACATATACGCACAAACGTGTTTACACACATACATTTTATACAGGTGCATGTCTTTTTTTTTTTTTTTT
>NW_016107729.1:121203-143744 GCF_001604975.1 Cebus imitator | reverse complement strand
ACGTGGTGTTGCTCTGTCTGTAGTCCAGGCTGGAGTACAGTGGTGCTATCTCAGCTCACTACAACTTCTTCCTCCCAGGTTCAAGTGATTCTCCTGCCTCAGCCTCCTGAGTAGCTCGGACTACAGGTGCCTACCACCATGTCCAGCTAATTTTTGTATTTCTAGTAGAGAAGGGGTTTCACCATGTTGGCCACACTGGCCTCAAAGTCCTGTTCTCAAGCAATCCACCAACCTCAGCCTCCCAAAGTGTTGGGGTTTTGGCGTGAGACATTGTGCCCAGCCTATATGTACTTTTCCTAGCCAATTTAAAATAAACCTTTGTATAAAATGTTGACATTAATTTTTCAGCATTATTTGAATTCAAGTATTTTTTATAGGTAGGTAAATTTAGTATCAACAATGTTGTATCTGTTCTGTTCAATACTTCTTGCATAATATGAGATTTTTGGGGTTTTGTGGGTTTTGTTTTGTTTTGAGAGAGGGTCTCCCTCTGTCAGTCAGGCTGGAGTGCAGTGGCTGGATCTCAGCTTACTGCAACCTCCGCCTCCTGGGCTCAAGTGATCTTCCCATCTCAGCCTCCTGACTGAGTAGCTAGGACCACAGGCACACACCACCATGCCTGGCTAATCTTAAGCTTTTTGTAGACATGGGATTTTGCTATGTTGCCCAGACTGGTCGGGAACTCGTGGACTCAAGTGATGCTCTCACCTGGGCCTCCCAAAGCTGGGATTACAGGCATAAGCCACTGTGCTTGGCATGATATGAGTTTTTAATGTTATATAAAAACATGTCTATCTTTTATTTATTTATTTGAGACAGAGTTTCACTCACATCACCCAGGCTGGAGTGCAATGGCATGCTCTCGCCTCACTATAACCTCTGCTTCAAGGGCTCAAGCAATCCTCCCGCCTCAGCCTCCTAGTAACTAGGGCTACAGGTACATACCACCATGCCTGGCTAATTTAGGTATTTTTAGTAGAGATGGTGTTTCACCATGTTGTCCAGGCTGGTCTCGAACTCCTGACCTCAAGTGATCCGCCTGCCTCAGCCTCCCAAAGAGCTGGAATTAACAGATGTGAGTCACTGTGCCCAGCCTATCTTTTCTATTATAGCTTCTTGAGTTTCCTCTTTACCTCTGTTTCTCATCTAATCCCTGTAACACTCAACTTTCAACCCAAACTCAGAAGTCACTTCTTGTGTATTGACTTCCCTGACTCACCCTTCCTTCCATCCTAGGCAGGGATAATTCTCTTTCCTCTGTACAAACCTCCTTACACATTGAATTGTTCTTGTCTGAGTTTGCCAGCCCTACCGATTTCAAGCTTCGGGAAGGGAGACTCAACTAAATCCAGTAGCACACACAGAGCTTTAAATGCCGCTACTTGATATTTCATTGACAAATGACGTATTTAAATGTTTTCATGTAAATTTGTATTTTATACCTAGTTTAAATGATTTAATCAGTGCTTCCAATAAACAAACCAAAAGCAAAAGATTAGGTTAACTCGATATTTCTGAACAAGACGACAATAATGCATTGTGTGATGCTTAATGGATCTTCTAGGGGGAAAAAGGAACATTTATTCATTTTACCATGGACTCTGAATTACTACACAGAGGGAGACAAGTCAAGAATCAGTGCAATATTTATCCTGTGCCTGACTTGTTTCACTTAACACATTGTCCTCCAGATTTATCCATATTCTCACAAATGACAGGATTTTGTTTCTTATAACCAAATAGTATTCCATCATGTGTACATACCACATTTTAAAAATCCATTCATTTGTTGATGAACCCTTAGGTTGATTCCATATCATGGCTATTGTGAATAGTGCTGTAATACATATAAGAGTGCAGCTATGTCTTTGACATACTGATTTCATTCCTTTGTATACATACCCAGCAGTGCTGAATCACATGGTATTTCCGTTTTTAATTCTTTGAGGAAACTCCATACTGTTTTCCATAATGGCTGTACAAATTTGATTTCCCACCAACAGCGTATAAGAATTCTCCTTTCTCCACACATAAGGACAAATAGTGCATGATCTCACTCACAGGTGGAATATTTTTTAAAAAATGGATCTCATGGAAGTAGAGAGTAGAATGGTGGTTATCAGAGGCTGGGGAGAGTAAGGAGGAGGGGGGAAGGGGACAGCCTGGTCAGCAGGTACAAAGTTACCAGTCCATTAGATGGATAGTGCTGGTGTTCCAGGTCACAGTAGAGTGACTATAGTCAACAATAGTGTATTGTATACTTCCAAGTTGCTAGAAGAGAGCATTTTGAATGTTCTTACCACAAAGGAATAAAAAGTGTTTGAGGTGATGGCTATGTTCATTATCCTGATTTGACCATTACACAATGTATAATATGTCGTATCAAAACATGACACTGTGCCCCATAAGTGTGTACAGGTATTATGTGTCAATTAGAAATAAAATAATCTTTTTAAAAAACAAATCAATGTGCGTTTTTGTAGACACTAAGTCTTTATCAAAAAATTAAATGCCTGAATGTATGATGCGCATATTTCCAACAATATAAACTGATTGATACTGATACTCACTGTCCTTAGATGGCCACCATTATGTAGATGCTCTGTTGCTTTAGAATTTTAATTTGCTGTCAGAAAGTATTCTGTTGGGTAAAATTTTCTATAGTTACCAGATCTTACTTTCTCATTTTCATTGAGGAGAAAAGCTTAGGAATGTCGATACTGAAAATGAGAGCCTTGACTTTGCCTAATTTTTTTTTTCTTTTGAGATAGGGTCTTGCTCTGTCACTGAGGCTGGAGTGCAGTGGTGCAATCATGGCTCACTGCAGCTTCCATTTCCCAGGCTCGAGTGATCCTCCTACCTCAGCTGCCAGAGTAGCTGGGAGTACAGGCTCAGACCGCTACACTTGTTTTTTTTTTTTTTTTTAATTTTTAGTAGAAACGGGGTCTCCCTGTTTTGCTTAGGCTCAAGTGATCCTCCTACCTCAGCTGCCAGAGTAGCTGGGAGTACAGGCTCAGACCGCTACACTTGTTTTTTTTTTTTTTTTTAATTTTTAGTAGAAACGGGGTCTCCCTGTTTTGCTTAGGCTCAAGTGATCCTCCTACCTCAGCCTCCTAACATTCTGGGATTACAGGCATGAGCCACCATACCTGGTCTACTTTATCAAAAGTTTTTTTTTTTGTCCTTAACAGAACCAGTCACCTTGAAAACTATTGGAATAAAATTATTGCAATGATCTCAAAATCTAGTGTTTGTTCCTGTTTCTGTAATATTTACTATTTGGAAGGCAACAGTAAACTTCAATTTATCTTAAAGTTAAATTTGGCTTAAACCAACATGTAGTTCCTGGAAGATGACAGACACTTAATAAACATTTATTGGATGAGGAACTGATGAATTGTGGTAACTGACGACCTCATTTTTCACTCTGTTAACTCATATATTTGCAGTTGTTTTAAAATACACTCAACATTTTCTAACTGGCGGCCTTAAAAAAAGTTAATCCCGAAAAAGGGCATTTGGCAGAAACTAATATGGCTCAAGGACCTCAACAGGAAACCTATGTTTGGACTCTTTCCTCCTTGGCAATTTAGGACCAAAAGCAGCTTCTAGTGACAAGCTTATGGCAGTGCTTTTTGAGCACTGGCTCATGCAAATATTTTGTGGTTTTAGTGCCAAGTATAAACAAACTAAAAAACTAAAAATAAATCTAAAACTAGACTTTTCTCCAGAATTTGACTTGGGAATATGGATCTTAGTCTATATGTTATTGGGCAAATAATAAGTATACTAAGGAAGAAGGTATGAAATTTGATGTGCAGTGCTAAAAAAAACACAAAATGACTTAAATCTTCCAGCACCACTCAAGGATTTGGAAGGTAAGTCAGAGAATAGAATTTTCTTAAAGAATCTATTAAACAATGTGTCAATTCTTTAGCAATAAATAAAAAATATAAAGCATTGCACAATCTTCCCTTCAGCCAACATTCCACTCTCCCAACATCTGGGAAACTGGGCAGGGAGGAAGCAGACTGCTTCTAATTACCCTGTGGCAGCCAAAGATTGCTTCAACTTTTAAGGTATGAGATGAAGCAGGGGAGAATATTAAAAATAGTGAATGTTTTTTACAAACCTCTCACAGATCTTTAGCTTGAAAAATACATGAAAACATTCAGCTCTAGTTTTCTTATTTTGCCCTTGGCATCGCTTCCCAAATGTTTGATCCTTAGGGAAAATTGTGATTTTGTCAACGGCCCCCATGAGGATTCTGTAACTTTTCCTTGGGTACTAGAGAAAACAATGGGTCCTACTGATCTACCTCACAGTCCAGTGGCTCAATCACAGACAGGGCATGCAGAGGAAGGACAATCTGGCTCTCAGAGGCACCTAACGTGAGTGACATTCACTACTACTAGTGTGCGGGTAGTAAGACTGCAAAGATGAATCGAAGCCAGAGACAACCTTCCCTTTCCAGAAATCTCTTCCCTTTCCAGAGTCTGGTATCCATTCTCCTGGAGCAGGGGATTGTTTCTATTAAAATAAGTCTTGTAATATCCAGAACAATGAATTCAGACCATGTCAAACTTGATTCTTTTTTAAGCTAGGAAACTCTAATGAGACTTCCCTAAGATTTCTTAGGTCTGAAGAAACTGTGCCTCCTTCAGGGTCTCCAGGAGGAGCACTTCTAACTGAAACTTAGCAGGCAGAACCATTGGAAATAAGACAAGCAGCAACTGGAGCAGCCATTTCTCTGCTATGTGAGCACTGTGGCCCATAGCTGGGATAGCCTCAAGTCCAGAATCCTTTAACCTATATCCATCCTGAGAAGGTGAACCTAACGTGATCAGACTCCATGGACCCAGCCTCATGTTCACAGGGTGCCCATGTAGAGTCAGGACATATTTATTGAGCACCTACTTAGTACCAGGCATTGTGCCAAGCTCTGGAAACACAATCACATACAAGATGGGTTTTTGCCCTCGGAGATCTAAGAAAAGGAAGCAGGTTCTTACAACAGCAATCGTGAAAGTGCTAAGTGCCTCAGGACCACGTGAGAGGGAGCACCCAGAAAGAGAGCTTCACATTTGGGTGTGGCCCACCCCACCCTTTCTCTATTTCTTTCAGAGAAGTTGCCCTTTGGGTGTTATTGGTATCCCAGCCTGTAGACATAGGAAGCTGGCAAATAGGAAATGATGGTCAATTATATTCAATGTCATCCACATGTATTTTGCTCTTCAGCACTGCCTTTGCTGCATTTACAGATGTTTCCACCTTGGGAAAGTAGGCAGAGTCCAATGTCACTCAATAAACCAGTGACCAGTACTCTCCCTGGTGTCAGGCCTTCTCAAACACCCTGCATATCTGAGGATGTGGATAGTCAAAAGGCCAGGGGATGTGGCCAAATGTAATATTATGTTAATGCCAGACTTACAAAGCCTCAGTCCTCATGTGTGCTGTTATCTGGACTGCGCATTTTGAACTCTGGATGCTTCTGGTTGTGAGTCAAAAAGAGCCACCTAGGAACGTCAACTGCGCACAGAGGGGAATTTCCATTTGATTTGAGTCTTTGTGAGCAATGATTAAGTCTTTGATTAAGTCTTGCTTCATCTTCCATTGTCCCCCACACAACACAGTCTTAGTTCAGGTTCTTCTCAAGCAGACCTTGAGATGAGGATTCATGGACAAGGGATGTACGGAGAAAGTGCCCCATGAGGAGGCCATGGAGAGAGTTTGAGAAGCAGGACAGGGAGGCGAAGGATCTGAG
Source organism: Cebus imitator (assembly GCF_001604975.1). Lineage (NCBI taxonomy): Eukaryota > Metazoa > Chordata > Mammalia > Primates > Cebidae > Cebus > Cebus imitator. The sequence goes on along the minus strand of NW_016107729.1, from coordinate 137,980 downwards.
CGAAGGCGCAATTTCAGGTAAAGTCCTAGCTCCCGCCTGATCCTGCAGGAGAGCAGCTCAGGAGAATGAATTATGCCCTGGAGTTTGTCCTAACTGGAGGCCAGGCAGTTGGTCTTTCATACATCCATACCAATCACTCGTTGACTAAGGGCCACCCCAAGGAAACAAATTCCTAGGTATGTAGACATTATTCTGCGTGTGGGCAAAATGGCTCTGGTACCCTAGGCCAGGACTCAAGATGAGTTGTTGTTGCGGGCTATTTAGAAGTACAGGCACACAGAAGTCCAACAGGAGCACAGGCTCCTACAGGGGATCTAAGGAGATCTGGGCAGAACACAGACAAGGTGGCTGCACCCACCAGCATGCTGCACACTCTCTCTGCCCAGTAAGGACACTTCTCATTGACAACTGGAAGGGCTACTTATAGCCAGAAAGAAGTTATAGGAAACATATTAAAAGACTTTTATGATATATACCATACATGTCATATTTTTTAAGCAATACATATGAGTTCTAGAAGAAAAGAGGATTCTAGTTTATTTTACTGAGCCACTATCAGATTAGGTGTTAAGAAATGTGACAACTAATGTTGATACTTCTGTTGCTATTGGTAACCAGCTGTGTGACCTTTGACAATACAATCTGATGTAATTCAAAACTGTTTACAGATCTCCTGTGCTTCTGGGTTGAAACTCACAGTACCTACAAGGCTATCTTTCAGTATACAGGCTAGAAACAGATGAGGCTCCAGTACGTAAGTGTAATAAAGAAAGAGCAGTAGAAACATGCAAGAGAAAAGTAAACCAGAGAAGGAAATCTTGGTGGTAGGGATTTAGGAGAGAAGTTTTGGAGGAAGTTACATATGAGCTGGGTCTTGGAGGGTAAGCAGGGTGTTGATATGTAGAAAGAGGGACAGTGTTCCCAACCGAGCAAAGGCAAAGAGGTGAGAAAGGAGCGCTTCAGGCCATCCAACTCGACCGACCACAGCAACATTTGGAAAAACAGCCTGAAAAAGAACTTTAGGGTCAGATTTTGGGACCTTGAATATCCAGATGGGATGTTATATTTAATTTCTAGGATGTTGAATTAACAACTAAAAGTTTTTGAGAAAGAGAGCTATATGGTTATGGTCACTTAATCCTAGGACATAATAGAGCACTTGCCACATGCAAGGCCTTCTGTAGTTGTTAGTTGAAAGGAATTGGATATCTAATTTCCTTTCATGTAAAAATGAAGGTAGTTGACTAGAAATGCTCTTAAATTATGATTTGTCAATTGTCTTGAAGTGTTCAAAGGATTTTTTAAATAAGGTAAACCAGCAACTGTTTGAATCTATAGATGTCAGAGTAAATGGGAAAAGCTGAAATGAAAGGAGATATTTTGGTAATTCAAAAGAACTCAACCATCAAGCCATAACATATAAGATTGGGTTCTATTGATAACTAATGAGAATTATAGAAAAATGTAGCCCTCCTATAAAGAATGTTACATAGCAAGTCAAAGATGAAGGCTGATAGAGAGTTCTAGAACAGAAAGTTCCAGGTAATTTTGTGAAAAACTGATACAGGCACACTCAAGCTCCGAATGCAACAGAGCCACATTTGGACTATGTGGCCAGGAAAATTGATGTCACCTGCTGTTACACTTTTGTTTGCAGGAAGGGAAAGAAGAACAAAGACTCTCAAAGAAAACTAATCTAGGGTGGCAATGACTTGTACATAGTTGATGATCAATAAATATTTTTTGATAAATGTTGGTACACAGAAATGCTAGCACACGTGACAGAAAAAAAAAAAAAAAAAAAAAAAAAAAAAAAAAAAAAAAAAAAAAAAAAAAAAAAAAAAAAAAAACAAAAAAACCAAGAAGGAAGGTGGCCAAAGAATAACTGATTTGCTATTCAGCCTGTTTGTGGAAACGTGATAAAGGACGTGTTTGGTAGAAAATTCCCTCAGACAATCTATGAAATCTGCTGTGCCCATGGACCCCATCTCATGAAGTATGTGCAAGCAGTTATTTTCGTATATTGGTCATGCCTGTGCCACAGGATACCCTTGTCCCCAATGATTGGACCAGGAATCAGTTCTTGAGAAAAGGAGGTGAGTTCAGGTGTCTAGGAAATAGCGTGGAGTGAAACTCTGCCCAGTGGGTTGCTCCATATTAAATGGTGACAATCCGGGCCCATCAGATGCAAGACATACACAGAGAAGAGAGTGGGGAGTGACAATCAATCCCAGAGTGAGACCAGATGCCTAGGACAATGAGAACTACTCAAACGCTAAGAAGCCACTGTTTCTAGTTCCCCTGAACATTTGAATATCAGAGTTCTAAAGGACTATATGCCTGCTCAGATAGTTCCATGGACTTCCTTAACTTCCTGTGCATTGTTATAATATGTCTTTATAACCTAAGGATATCTCAGCATGTCTCCTCCTTGAAACCTGAAAGAAACAAACCACTAAAGATTTGAAATGTAAATATGTATTATGTGTGCAAACTTGCTCTATGGGTTAACTTTTCCCTATACTTGGATAAAATCTAGGACAGGGCTTATAACTTTTCTGGTCATTCTTAGATAATAGAAGTCTTCCATCACTTCCATCAAAAACAGTCTCTGTTTGGTAATCTAATATTGGTAGGTCAGCATGCTTAAAGTCAACAGACAAAGCCCTCCAAACATCAGTTAAAATTAAATGCTCTCCTCTCCCCACTTTCCACTGCCTGCTATGGAAAGGAGGCAGGTCAGCGCCTTTTCTCTTCACTCTCAAATTCCACCCTGCCCACTAATCAGCTACAGCTTCTGACCCCTCCTAGGTGAAAGCAGGGGATAAGGTCAAAAAAGGTTTTTACTTGACTGGTGCCCATATGATAGCGGTTTTCTCCAGCCTTGGAAGGTATTTAAAGCTGACTCTCGGGTAGGTATTTTCATGGGTTCCTCAGAGACCAACCTCCATCCCTTAGTCACCAGGAGTCTCACACCTGTGGTCTTTGGGTATGGGCAGTGTACTTGCCAGCTGGTCACTTAGGACTCCTCACTCAACCAGGGGCCACAGGGTCACATACCTTCAGTATCTTTCTGCTAAGGTCCTCAGCCCTTCATGCAGTCTTTCTTTGTGGGCAGAATCTAAGATAACAATTCTGTAGCCTCTTGGTCCACTAAGGCTCTCTGTCTCTGAGAATATAGTCACTGTTTACACCATTGCCCATATCTACCTCCAGGGGGACTTGAATAAGTCCATTGCACTTTAGGTTCAGCAAGAATGAGTCAGAACCTGGTCCAGCACGTTCCCCAAACATCAGTCTCTCCTTGAAGCCTTTATCTGGCCTTGAAGTGACAAAATAAACACACTTTTTTTTTGAGACAGAGTTTCACTCTTGTTGCCCAGGCTGGAGTGCAATGGCCCAATCTTGGCTCACTGCAACCTCTGCCTCCAGGATTCAGGCGATTCTCCTGCCTTAGCCTCCCAAGTAGCTGGGATTACAGGCATGCACCACCATACCCAGCTAATTTTGTATTTTTAGTACAGATGGGTTTTCACCATGTTGGCCAGGCTGGTCAGGAACTCCTGACCTCAGATGATCTGCCTTCCTCGGTCTCCCAAAGTGCTGGGATTACAGGCATGAGCCACTGCACCCAGCCTATTTCTGGTAACATTTTTATGACCAGTTCTAGGGTTCATCTTTTGCAAGTCCTGCATAGGCAGTCTGGCATCTCACATTGAAATGGAGAAGTACCTGGTGCCTATTATCTTGGGGCCTCTGCCAAAAATGTGGCTGAAAAATTCCATCTTAACATTCTTATAACATGTGTACATAAAGACCTTTCTATGATTCAAGGAACTTGTGGATCACTGTCATTGTTTAACTTTTTTAAAAATGACAATAGCCTATCCAATAGGAGCCTCGCTTTTTCAATCTGCAAAGACTACATATCTACAAAGTCTATAAAAGTAATGGAGTCTGATATGGTCTGGCTCTATGTCCCCATTCAAATCTCATGTTTAACTGTGATCCTGAGTATTGGAGGAGGAGCCTGGTGGGAGGTGATTGGATCATGAGGGTTTTTTCTAATAGTTTGGCACCATTCCCCTAGTGCTGCCTGTTTAAAAGTGTATAGCACCTCCCCCACCATGTGTAGCCATGTGAAGATGTGTCGGTTTCCCCTTTGCCTTCTGCCATGATTGTAAGTTTCCTGAGGCCTCCCCAGTTAGGCTGCATTCACAGCCTACAGAACCATGCGCCAGTTAAAACTCTTTTATTTATAAATTCCCAGTCTCAGGTAGTTCTTTATGGCAATGTGAGAACAGATTAATACAGAGTCTAACATAGAGTTATGAGGACTAAATGAGATAGTCAATAAAAACTCATTAGCATAGTGCTTGGCAGGTAGCACATACTAAATAAATGCTAGCATTTACTCTTATTATTATTACATATTCTTTCATCTACATGGAGAAAAAGAAGTAGATTTAAGCAGTTCAGTTGGATTTAATATTTCAATAAATATTTGAGACCCATTTAGCCCCTTTGGTCCCCATGAAGGTGATGAGTGTATGCAAGATAATCAACCTAGCACTCCTTTTCACTAATTGCCATTGAAAGCTGTCTTGCTCTTCTTGGTCCAACAGAAAATCTCTTAATTAGGCTAAGAGCAGAAGGATGACACCTAAATACAACCCTTAGAGAACAGAACTATCAATACAATTGTCTGAATTTGAACGGTTAAGTGGGTTAGAAAAGATCCATTTTGCCCCAAGCTGGAGTCCCTCTCCGCCCCAAGAATATGGAGTTTTGTAATCTTTTGTTCCAGTAATCTCACGTGACTCCTACAATGTTTCTCATGGTTTGTTTTTACGTATGTTCATTTTATTATACATCCAATGCTTTTTGATGATGACACCAGAATGCAAAATAAGAGTGTACTCTCACTATTCAGTTTAATAACTCAAAGCCCCATCTATTACGAGAATGATTTCTTCCGTTGCAGAATTTTTCCTTAACAAGTCAGATTTTTCCTTAACAAGCCACAAGAGGCTATTCAATCTAATGCCTGCCCTGTGTTCCCGCCCAGAAAATCTGCTTGGGGCCTGGAGTCCCTCATTCTCTGTGGCTGTTAAGAGTCCTGCCCCTGGCATTGCTCTTACAAAGAGGTAGTCCAGCACTCACTCAGAGCCTCTGCTTTGGTGACAGAAACACAGGTAGTGATTTCTTTGAAGGGGACAAGGAGATGAACAAAGGATGAAGAAGTAGGCCTGACTCCCATGTTACATTTCTCTAGTTCACAGCTCTTTTGGCTTAAATGCATTCTTGATCATTTCCCCAAGTCCACCCACAGTGGTGGAGTGTCTAGGAGGGTCAGAGAGGAGGGTCTTCCACATCAGTTCATGTTGAACCATCTGCCATGACAACCCAGGCCCTGGGAAGAAACTGAACTCTTATGCTACATTGTTCTCTCCAGGGATAAGCTTCTCCTTGGGGTCACAGAGTTGTCTGCCTGGTGGCCTTGTACGGGGGCCAGTTTAATCCAGTATAGATGTTTAATTAATATCTCAAAGAAGGAATGGGCTTGGCATCCCTATCCCTCTCCTTTGAATCTCCTTGGCTTTTGTGCCAGTTTGCCATTTATTCGCAGCAATATCTGGGCTCCTTTGTTAAAAGGAATTAAGCAGTAGATCTTCCCAAGACAAAGATCTGTCTGTGCAAGTTAACTGGGTATCTCCACAGTAAGAAAAAGGAACTATACTGAGAAAGAGGAAAATATGGTTAATTGTCTACTTCTGCATGGCAATTTCACTTAAAAGGCATGGGAGAGAAAAATTACTGTTCCCCCTCACTGGGCACCATGTGCTACATATGGTTGAACCACCTAGACATTTCCCAACATGCAGTGATTCATGTCAATATTGGGAAAATTTAAACTCCAACTCAGACTTACCACAACTAACTAGGAGTTAGTTACCTAAGAAGCTAGCAGGAGAGCAAGTCCTTCGGGCTGTCCATGCTGAATGAGCTGGAAAAAACTAAAGCTGCATCCCCTTAAGGGTTGTCTAGCCTCAAAACAGATCTGTAAGGACCTCATATAGCACACATCACATGTAATGATTTGGTGGCAGTTCATATGCAGCACCTATTACAGTGGCAACCCCTCTGCCATCGGTTGAGAGAAATTCCTGACCTAGATGCCAGACACCCTGAGTCACCTGGAATCCCCTGCCCTCCACACCTCCCACTGCTAGATGCATAAATATATATGTGTGGTTTCGAGAGCTGATTCAAGTAATTTGCCTCTGGGGGGTGGTTTGTACCACATGTAGGGAAAAAAAATTCACCAACATGTACAAAATTAACCTTTTAAATTCTACTGTCTAGAGACAAAAAGGATTTTATTTGTTTGTTGATCTATTCTTTACCTGGAAATGAATGACATAACAGAGAAACTGGCAAAACTGTACTGTTTGCCTTTCAGATTATTTCTGGCAGGTAACTTTGTCTTCACTGGATGGAACATAGCAGCAATGTGGAACTTTTAACTTTTTGAAAAACACAAGGTCATAAACATAGGAGAAAGTCTGAAATTTCCAGTTGGAGTCTGGCTCCAAGAGAGGTTTGCAAAATGTCAAAAATGACAAAGCTCTGAGTTGCGGGACATTCTTGGCTTCGCTGATTAAAAACAGCTATTATAGCGCTCGTGTTTTGCCACATTTTCTACTCTTTTGCATCCTCAACTACTGTTTTTGAGTAAAACCCCTAAACTTAGCCTGAAATACAAAGACCTTGAAAATCCAACCCCAATCCATTTTCTAGCTTTCATGTTCACCTCACCCTCCTTAAAATCAACACCCCAATTTCAAAGGATTGCCCATTGTTCCTTGTATATAATATATGTCTTTGTAGTTCACCTCAATATTGTTCACAAGATGTTCTCTCTGTTCAAGAGGCTCTTGCTATCTTCTCAACCTGACAAAACCCTGCTCAAAAGTCATCTCTTACCAAAGACTTTAAAACAGGTCACTCCCTTTATTGTGCACCTGTAACACTTAGCACTTATTTTGAAAAAAGTATTTCCTAGGTTTTAGGAAACAGATGGTATTTGGTTACATGAGTAAATTAATGGTGATTTGTGAGATTTTGGTGCACCCATCACCTGAGCAGTACACACTGAACCCGATTTGTAGTCTTTTATTCCTCAACCCCTCCCCACTCTTTTCCCACTAAGTCTCCAAAGTCTTTTGTGTCATTCTCATGCCTTTGCATCCTCATAGCTTAGCTCCCACTTACGAGTGAGAACATACAGTGCTTGGTTTTCCATTCTTGAGTTATTTCATTTAGAATAATAGTTTCCAATCCCATCCAGGTTCCTGTGAATGCCATTAATTCATTCCTTTATTATGGCTGAGTTGTATTCCATCATATATATATATATATATATATATATATATATATGCGCCACAGTTTCTTTATCCACTCATTGATTGATAGCATTTGGATAGTTCCATGACTTTGCAATTGCAAATTGTGCTGCTATAAACATGTGTGCACAAGTATCTTTTACATATAATGAATTCTTTTCCTCTGAGCAGATACACAATAATGTGATTGCTGAATCAAATGGTAGTTCTACTTTTAGTTCTTTAAGAAATGTTCACACTGTTTTCCATCATGGTTGTATTAGTTTACATTCCCAGCTGCAATACAGAAGTGTTCCCTGTTCACTGCATCCATGTCAGTATCTATTAGTTTTTGATTATGACCATTTTTGCAGGATTAAGGTACTGCATTGTGGTTTTGATTTGCATTTCCCTGATCATTAGTGATGGTGAGCATTTTTTAATATGTTTGTTGGCCATTTGTATATCTTCTTTAGAGAATTGTCTATTCATGTTCTTAGCCCACTTTTTGATAGGACTGTTTGTTTTTTTCTTGATAAATTGTTTGAATTTATTGTAGATTCTGGATATTAGTCCTTTGTCAGATGTATAGATTGTGAAGATTTTCTCCCACTCTGTGGATTGTCTGTTCACTCTGCTGACTGTTCCTTCTGCCATGCAAAAGCTCTTCAGTTTAATTAAGTCCCAGCCACTTATCTTTGTTTTTATTGCATTTGCTTTTGGGTTCTTGGTCTTGAAATCCTTGCCTAAGCCAGTGTCTAGAAGGTTTTTCCTGATGTTATCTTCTAGAATTTTTATAGTTTCAGGTCTTAGATTTAAGTTCTTGATCCATCTTGAGTTGATTTTTTTATAAGCTGAGAGATGAGAATCCAGTTTCATTCTCCTACATGTGGCTTGCCAGTGATACCAGCACCATTTGCTGAATAGGTTCTTTCCCCACTTTATGTTTTTGTTTGCTTTGTTGAAGATCAGTTGGCTACAGGTATTTGGGTTTGCTTTTGGGTTCTCTATTCTGTTTCATTGGTCTATGTGCCTATTTGTATACCATTACCATGCTGTTTTGGTGATTATGGCCTTATAGTATAGTTTGAAATCAGGTAATGTGATCCCTTCAGATTTGTTCCTCTTGCTTAGTCTTGTTTTGGCTATTGGGCTCTTTTTTGGTTCCAGATTAATTTTAGAATTTTTTCTCTAGTTCTGTGAAGAGTGATGGTGGTATTTTAATGGGAATTGCGCTGAATTTGTAGATTGCTTTTGGCAGTATGGTCATTTTTACAATATTAATTCCACCCATCTATGAGCATGGTATGTGTTTCCATTTGTTTGTGTCATCTGTGATTTTTTTTTCAGCAGTGTTTTGTAGTTTTCCTTGTAGAGGTCTTTCACCTCCTTGGTTAGGTATATTCCTAAGTATTTTAGTTTTTATCAGCTATTGTAAAAGGAGTTGAGTTCTTGATTTCATTCACAGCTTGGTTGCTGTTGGTGTATAGGAAAGCTACTGATTTGTGTACATTAATTTTATATATAGAAACTGCTGAATTCTCTTATCAGTTTCAGGAGCTTTTTGGAAGAGTCTTTAGAGTTTTCTAGATATACAATCATAGCATCAAGAAAAATGTGAGTTTGACTTCCTCTTTACTGATTTGGATGCTCTTTATTTCCTTCTTTTGTCTGATTGCTCTGGCTAGGACCTCCAATATTATGTTGAATAGAGTGGTGAAAGTGGGCATCCTCCTCTTGTTTCAGTTCTCAGAGGAAAAGATTTCAACTTTTCCCTATTCAGTATTATGTTGGCTGTGGGTCTGTCACAGATGGCATTTATTACATTGAGGTATGTCCCTGTATGCTGATTTTGCTGAGAGTTTTAATCTTAAAGAGATGCTGGATTTTGTTAAATGCTGTTTCTGTGTCTATTGAGATGATCAGGTATACTATTTTATCATATGGTATTGTGATTATTTGCTCACTCATGTATCTCCTCTATGAGATTTGAGCTTTTTCAGGGAAAGACACTATCTGTTTCTCTACATCTGCCCTGAGCCTAACAATGCCTGGAGCATAGGATCTACTCAACAAGTGTATGTTGATTGGTATTATTGAGGATCAATAACTTGCTGAGCAGCACATCCTTTTCTGACCCAGAGGCAAAGCACCCAATACCAGGCTTAGCTTGGCTTTGTTCAAAGACCAACCATGCAGTTACCCAGGAGGATATGAAGATAAGAATGAATACCCAGGTGGATATGAAGACACCGAATCAGGTGGATGTGCAATCAGTTCTGATCTTATGCCTTAGCTGGAGAAGCCGGGTTTTGGCCTTGATCCTGGGATCATTCTCTCAATTCATCACTAGATCCACATTTTATTCTTGTGTGGCCAAGTTCCTATTTTGGTAACATGCTGGCCCAAGGATTACCAAAAGTAAGGTTTCTACTTTTCTAGGCAAGACAACATTTTGATTCTTTTTCTAGCAATGTAATGGAAATTCCAAAACATCAAGAAGCTAGTTGAAAAGTTTCACCCTTAAATACAATGTTAGGAGCACCAGTACCTGTATTGCATATAGCCTTTTACCTGAAGGTGAGATTCTTCAGGTATCTAAATGATTTCCAGTGGAGGCTTTGACTAGAGCCATAGGGTAAGTGGAATGATGGGGCATGGGGTTTGTGGAGGGAGCTGTGACGGCTCTAAATCATTGCTGCAAATTTTTTGACACTCCTTCCATCTAGAAGTGACATCCAAGTCCCCACTCCTTGAATCTAGGTGGACATAGAGAGTATGGTGGAAGTGATGCCATGTGATTTCTAGGGCTAGCTTATAAAAGATCATGTAGCTTCCTCCTTATTTACTGGAAGACTACTCTTAGCATGATTCAACCTATATCCTTACATGAAGCCAGGGCTTCATGTAATATAGGTTGAATCATGCTATGGACGGAATGTCTGTGTTGCCCCAAAATTCATATGTTAAAACCTAATCCCTAATGGAATGGTATTTGGAGATGGGGCTTCTGGAAGGTGATTAGGTCCTGAGGGCAGAGCCCTCATGAATGGGATTAGTGCCCTTATGAAAGAGACCCTGGAGAGAACCTTTGCCCCTTACTACCACATGAGATTATAGTGAAAATATGGCTATCTGTGAACCAGGAAGCAGACCTTTATCAGACACTGAATCTGCTGGTACCTTAATCTTCAACTTCCCAGTCTCCACATCTGTGAGAAATGCAATTTATGAGACACCTGAGTCTAGGTAGTTTGTTACAGCAGCCTGAATGGACCAAGACACACCATAGCAGAGCCAAGTCACCAAAAGAGCTGCTGTTGCCTCCATGATCCAAAAAGCCACCAGCTCTTGAATGATATCACCACTACCACAATTGGAAGTCCACCACAATCAGGAAGTCACCATGATCTGGTGACTATCCCAGTCCCAGAATTATATTACCTTGCTGCAATCTGCACCAGCAGAGGGAATGTCCTGGACCCCACTTCTGATCACCTGCAACCAATGGCCATGGTCATGAGCAGAAAGAGCAGGAGGGAAGATGTTATGGCCACTGGTTTGCTTCCTTTTTTTTTTTTTTTTTTTTTTTTTTTAGCATTCCAGTCTTTGCAGCATAAAAAAGCACACTTAAAGTGAGATGGATGTTGACTGCAAATCTGCAATATCATCATGATGTCTTTTTTAATGCTACAGGACTACAGGCAATTTACATAAGCACTTAAATATCCAATATCCCAAAGTATCTAGCAATTTTCAAGTCATTATTGAGATAAGGAAGGGGTGTTCGTGAGGGAAAAAAAAAAAGGGAAGAATCCTAAAGTCCTGCATGCCTCTTGCAAGTCTCTGCCAGGAAATGGAGCTCTCAAAGGTGGGGTGATATGGTCTTAGTCTTGAAAATGCTTCTGTTCTAGGTATTCTCTATTTGCCCTTCCTACTCCAGACCCACTCTTCACTCATCTCCACTATAACTTGTGCCTGGGGAGGCTGACCTCCACAGACGGCATTGCCTGGGTTCTTGTGCCCCTGACTTCCGGTTGGGCTTAGCCAATGGGAGGCAGCAGCAAAAGATCAGATGGCAAGGAGAGAGTGGTCAGCTTGCTTATTCCCTGGCTCCTTCTGTACCAGGCTGTCATTTGGCTGTAGCTACTTTTCTCTACCTAATACTGCCACCCAAGTCAGAGCCCTTGTCAGATTTGCCCCAGTCCACCAGCAACGGCTCTCACTGGTAACTGCCTTCCCTCACCCTTTCAGACCAGCACTATTAATGACTTCCCACTGACTCTAGTCATGGAATGTAATTATCATTCTCAGCCTTTGCAAGAACACTGGTTACTGAGTGTGCTGTTTGTTTACTGCTTGGACACAGACTTCAGAATGATTGCTGGAGACTTCAGAGACCATTTGCCTGTGCATTCTCTCACATCTTGCACAGCACCGTGCTTTACAGATCCCAGGTTCCACCTACCTGGTCAGACTTTCTTCCTTGGATTGAAGCTGGGTCGGCTTCTTCAGGAGTGGTGCTCCCAGTACATGAGGCAGCTGTGGCTCCACATAAAGTCTCTTGAGATCAAGTGAGCTGGCTTTGAGAGGACAATGGCTGCCATTGGCTGGATCTGTGGTTCCAAGCATTCATCTGCTCAATTTCAGTTCCTCACCTGTAAAGGGGAGAATAACAACCAACTGTCAGGATTGAATAAGGTAAAGTATGTAAAACAGCAGAGAACACAGCAGACAGTTTTACAAATATTAACTATCACCTTTCAGAAGCTTGGCACGCTTTCCATTTATCTCCACTATTACTTTTTTCCTTCTGCTAATTAAGTTTCTTATTGGTAATAAATTGACGTCTTAACTAGTACTACAATTCTGGTGGTCTAAATCTTTGTTCCAGCAAAAAAGGAATGAGAAAAGAAAAAAAAAAAAAAGGCAAGGCAGGGGTGTCTAATCAAAAGCCATTTTCACTCCTGAAAAGAGAACACTGTGCGGGGTCCCTAAACTTTCTCACTTATTAACTTGTGGTGGAGAATTGGCAGAAAAAGTTTTTACTGTGGTTTGTGAGTTTGGTCAGTCAACAGAGCTTTTGGCCTTGGGCTGAAATAGATAGTTTAGAGTGATTGTGACAGAATGAAACCAGAGTAAAGTGTGGCCAATCTGCTGATTTCCACGGCACTTTGTGGACCAGTTGTTCTAGATCTCTTCCAGATTACAGACAGCTTTTAGGATTTCAGCTAAAAGAGTGGCCGGAACAGCTGGACAACCTAGCAGAGTTTTAACAGGTTTTCAATCATGACTTTCCATTTTATTAAAGAAGCATTTAAAATATTTAGTGGACTCTAATTACAACCAATAACAAAAGACATCTTAAAGAAGGCAAGCTTCGTGTAATTATAAAAGATTAAGTTTTTCAAAGAAGTCACAGGTCTAGAGAGAATGATTTAATTGTACGGGAAAGGTAAAGATTTGCTTACAAGATGCAGGTAAAATTTACCAAAATTCTCCAGAATATTATTTAAAAACAGAAGGTCTACGTGATGAATTATTCTATTCAAAATCTAAACTGAATCACAGCCAGGCACGGTAGCTCACATCTGTCATCCCAGTGCTTGGGGAGGACGAGGCAGGAAGATCACTTGAGTCCCGGAGGTTAAGACCAGCCTGGGCAACAGAGTAAGACTCTGTCACTACAGAACATTAAAAACATTAGCTGGGCCTGGTGGTGTGCATCTTTAGTTGTAGCTAATCCAGAGGCTGAAGCAGGAGGATCACTTGATCCTAAAAGTTTGAGATTATAGTGAGCTATGATTGTGCCACGGCACTCCAGGCTGGGTGAAAGTGCACAGTGAGACCCTGTCTCTACAGACAAACAGAGTCACATTTAAGCCCCAAAGTAAGGCACACCTGAACTCAAAACAATGGCATTTAGTAAGACTCCATTATGGTAGGAATTTACAGCTCAGTGCCTAAATATAAACAGGCTTAAGAGAACAATGAAAAAGGGACCTGTCTGCTGACACAGCTATTTAAGGTACACATACCTGTAGGAAAGATGGTCCAAGTATTTAATAATTGGCATTCTTTGGCACAAGCACCAACCAGGTAGAACAGATTTTACCGTGATCGGCTATTTGGCTGAACCAGGGCATGGCACTTGAACACCATCTTTGCCTACGTTCTATGTAGCAGCTCTCTGCTCATCACCTGCATCAGCTCCTCAGCCTACGCCAAAACCGTCCACCATTCACTGCATTCCACGTTCCCCAAAAATGAAACCATTTTTCCCCCCAAAGGTCCAAATTCTTCAGCATTATTTTATTCTTCACTGCCTATCGTCTCCATTCCACTATCGAAGCCAATCTTGCAACTTCTCGGCAACTTGCAAGCAGGTGGTTCTCCCAAGGAAGCAGAGCATGCTGTCCTGAATTAAGAGATGCTGCATTAAAGGGGGCAGCTGGCCTCAGTGAGTCATTGCTCCTGTCTCTTGTGCAGCTCTCCTCGCCTTTAAGAGGGTGATGAGGGTGTGGACAGCTGAGCGGAATCAGGCCTGTTGAGACATCTCTTACCACTCAAGCCTGGTTACACCGAACCCATGCTGATCAGCTCAGTGAAAAATCAAAAACAAAAAGTTCCAGTCACCAAAGAGTTGGCAAGCTCAGCAGCAAGCAGGTTAGGTGGATTTTTTGTTTTTTCACTGGATCGAAATCATTTCCTTAGACTTCTGTCTTTGCTGCTACTACTCCTTAAGGGCAGGAGCTTTGTCTCATTCTTTGCTGTATTCCCAGAGCCTAACCCAGTGCCTGGTATACCTGCCATGCCCTCAGAAAAGATTTGTTGAGCAAAACAGGATGGGCTTAGAGAAAAGAAAAAAATTGCACTGTACTAAAACTGCAATCTCTCTGGATCCACTTTGTGGTTAATCCAACATAAGAAAATGATAATGAATTAAATTACATTTAATGTTTTATAATTATATATTTCTAGTCTAAGAATTTTAGTAGCTGGTAAGAATAAACTTGACGCCCACAGACTGAAGCTCTCAAAGCATACTTTTAGTATTATACATATAAACATGAATCACAAGTAAACCAGTATTAAGAAAATAACTTTTAAATTGCTTAGCATTCTCTTTTTAGAAATTATCAACCAGATGCAGTGGCTCACGCCTATAATCTCAGCACTTCGGAAGGCTGAGGTGGGTGGATCACTTGAGGTCAGGAGTTCAAAACCAGTCTGGCAATATGGTGAAACCCCATCTCTACTAAAAATACAAAAATTAGCCAGGCGTGGTGGTGGTCACCTGTAGTCCCAGCTACTCAGAAGGCTGAAATAGGAAAATTGCTCAAACCTGGAAGGTGGAGGTTACAGTGAGCTAAGATTGCACCACCGCACTCCGGCCTGGGAAACAGAGTGAGAGTCCATCTCAAAAACAAACACACACACAAACCCCAAAAACAAAAAAACCATGAAATTATTTATAAAATCATTTTCTTTACAAACAGCAAAATAATCAGTTTAATAAAAAAATTTTTTTAGTGATTCTGGAATAAAGTTTCCCACAAATGAAAGTTATAACTTACTAGGGAGATCAACAGAGATGTGAATTGTAGGAAACAAGTCATGTTCCTTTTATTAAAAATAAAACAGCAACAAGTTTTTATTGATTTCTTTTTTATTTTAAAAGGAACAACTTTTCATTGATAAAACTTGGAAACATGGATAAGGGATTTAAAAAATTATCCTAATCTTCATTCCATAAATAATCAGTACAGAGAGTTTCAGTGATTCTTTTTAGTCTTATTTCTATACATCTACATAATTATTACATGGTTGAGATTGTATTATTTACATGATTTTACATCTGGTTCCTTTTTTACTTAATGTCATAGCTTGAGCCTCATCAGAAAAAGAAAATGGTGACACTGATACACTTTTGGTCAGGATCACATTTGGCCTTGCCTTTTTCATGTTGGCGAGTGACAGATTGAACATCTCATCCTTGTCATGGGTACAGATAGGCTGGGCTTAGCAGTATAGTCTCTGGCTTTATACGCAACTGGGCCTTATTTTTAATGTATCTGGTTATGTCACAAAACACCTAACCAAATATTGCACTTTTTAGTATGGGCAGGAGGAAGAGTAGTACCCAGAGGAAAGCAATAAATGTGAAAGGCTCATCTAGGAAGGAAAGAACTGGGTTGCTTTCCCTGAACATAGAGAAGAAGAGTAACAGTGAGTGGCCTGGCGCGCTGGGAGTGATGTCTGATTTGCCTTCGCTACTCTGCTGGGTGTCTCCCTGAGCTCCTCCCACCCTCTCCACCTGCTAGGTGCCCTGGGAGGCTGACCTGCATGAGCTGCTCCACAGGCTCTCTTGCCCTGTGACTTCAAGCTGGGTTGGCCAGTGGGGAGCCCTGATGGGCTTAAGGAGAATGACACTGGCGTATTCACTCCCCAGCTCCCTTTCAGTGGAGTCACTGCATGCTGGCTGTATCCCCCCACCAAAGGCCAGTTGCACTGTCATGAGCCCTCTCCATGTGCCTGCTCCACAGGGCCCTCTCTGACTCTGCCTTCTGATAAGCACTCTCTCCTCTTGTCCTGTGAGTTTTGGGCATGGATGGGGGACAAGGAGGTGGTCGCCGGGCTTGTCGTTACTAATTCTGGGCACCGCAGTACTCTTTTCCCTGCACTGTGTTAGATCTTTTAAACAGCCTTCTTTCAAACTCTTCAAATTATCCAATAGGAGGGCACCCTCTATTTCCTGCCAAGACTCTGATAGAAACATTGAAACCACATGTCCCTCTTCCAAGGCTAGCATATTTCATTCAATCTTCAGAATCCAACTATTACCTGGGTTTCCTCTGCAGGGTCATTTGGGGATAATAAATGTATAAATAGCTCATCTCTAGTTCAGCAAGTCGCTGTTTCTGATGGTGCTGCTGCTGCTGCTGCTGGTGAAAATGAACAGCAATGCTAGCTGCTGTCATGTGTCCATTCAATGCCTCGGCCACATACGCTTCACGACTGGGCTTGATCCTCAGAGCAAGTCGTCAACAAGGTGGCTTTTGTTCCCACTTTAGAGTTGAGTAAATCAAGTAGCTAGATATTTATTTAGCTTCTACCTAATGTCACACAACTAATGTGTGCACACCCATTGCCTCATCTCCTTTAAACCTTGACTCAAATGACATTTTCTCAGTTAGGTCTTTCCCGGCTACTCCCATTTCAACATTTCCTATCCTCTTCCCTGCTTTAGTTTTCTCCTCAGCATATCATTGGCTAATATACCTTTTTCCCCTCATTTGTCTTGATGAATGTCTATCTCACTCCACTTGAGTGTAAGCTCCATGACAACAGCGGTCATTGTTTTTTTTCTTTCCTTTTTTTTTTTTTTTTTT
>NW_016107729.1:113190-121151 GCF_001604975.1 Cebus imitator | reverse complement strand
CCTGGGCTCAAATGATCCTCCCACCTCAGCTTCCCAAGTAGCTGGGACTTTCACCATGCCCAGCTAATTTAAAATTTTTTTCTTAGAGATGCGGGTCTTGCTATGTTGCCAGGCTGGTTTTGAACCCCTAGCTTCAAGTCATCTTCCTGTCTCAGCCTCCCAAAGCACTGGGATTAGAGGTGTGAGCAACCATGTCTGGCTGGCTGTTTTATTCACTGCTTTATCCCAGTGCTTAAAATGATCCCTGGCACATAGTAGGTCCTGAATATATATATTTAAAGCAATTCTCCTGCCTCAGCCTCCCAAATAGCTGGAATTACAGGCACGTGCCACCATGCCTGGCTAATTTTTTCATTTTTTATTAGAGATGGGGGTTTCACATTGTTGGCCAAGCTGGTCTTGAACTCCTGACTTCGGGTGATCTACCCACCTTGGCTTCCCAAAGTGCTGGGACTATAGAATTAGCTGCCGCGTGAGGTCTTGAGTAAATATTTTTAAATGAATGGATGATAAAGCCTGGATTCAGAATCAGGTTTGTCTAACTTGCAGGTCTTTGTTTTTCTACAATATCCTCCTTAGTTAGTCAGAAGCAAGGTAACTAGATAATAGCCTCAAAGAGAAAAGACAATAGCATTACTTTTGTACTAGATGTAACCATTGTGCAACCTGTTATGACTATAACATGAGACCACTAATGAAAGAAAACAAAACGATGCTGACATATTTGTTTTTAAAAATGTGTTTACTACCAAGACAACCAGACATATGGTAAGACCATGTGGGCTTTGACAGGAGTGAGAAACCATTTGGAATGGAGAAGAAAGGGAATTGAGCAATGGATTTTGGTACAGACAGCAACCACTCACTGTTGACTCAGTGCAGGTGCTCATGGAGTGAATAGAAACTTTCTTCAGGGTCAGGAGAGACAGATGACATAGGCATGCAAGCTGAGTATGCATGGCCAACTGGTGGAAGCATGGGTCTGGAAAGGGCAGACATTCTGGAACTGAATCCTGAATGTCGCCTTCCCCTTGGTCTTTGGGTGCTTTATGTTTCATTTTCCATGGTACTCAGGAATGAGGGAAGAAATATTAGTGACTGAACAGATTGGTGGTAAGAAATACATTCAGCGGCAAGTTGCAAAGTCCTTGCTCTCCAACTGTGGATATTCCAGAGAGATCAATGATTACCTCGTGCATAGGCTGTGGCCTGAGACACACGTGGGTTTACCTGCCTGCTCCACCACTCACCTTGACCTTGAGCAAGCTACTTAACCTGGCTAAGCATCAGTTTCCTTGGTTACATGGTTGGATAATATTAGTATTGATTTCATTGTTGTAAAGATTATAGGAGATGAGCCTTGCACCTAGCACAGAAGAGGTGCCCAATAAATAAGTGTTCGAACTAATAACTGGATTTGACTCCAGTTATTAGTCCAAAATAACTGTGATTTCAATGGAGTCAGTACCTTGCTAACCAAAGGGAGTTACTATTTTCTCCAGCATGAGGTCCCCTGTCATTACAGGGAAGGGTAATAGTGACAGAGGACCTCAGGAACTTCCCCCACCCAGGCTCTGGGACCTCTGACACTACCAGGTGACAGTTGTTCCTTCTCATAGAAAACAGGTAGAATTAAAAGACTGGACTATTGGTTCAAAGTTCTCTGGGTGCCCCTTCCCAGAGAAAGGCTCTATTTTGCCCAAAATCTTCTTAAAGATTGTGCCTGCTGGCTCTTTAACATTTCTATTAGAAATATGTAGAAGCTTGCCCTTTAGCATCCCAAACGACATAGGAAAATTATGAGTGATTGTCACCAAGGGCCTTCCTTGAAAAAAATAATAATAAAATGAGTCAGAAGGCACTCCTCACCTTAGGAAATGCAGCCCATCAAGACTGCTAGACTCAACATCAATGCATGAGCATGCCTTCTCTTTTATACCCCCAATAATGTAGACATTACCTACTAGCCACATGAGGGTAAATTTAAATTGGTTTAAAAATATGAAAAAGTCAGCTCTTCAGTTGCATTGACCACATTTCTAGTGCTCCATAGCCATATGTGGCCAGTGGATACCATATTGGACTCTGTAGACATGGACTATTTCTATCATCATGGAAGGATCTACCGGATTGTGCTGTCTAGTGGGTAATGCCAGCTGAAGGCTCAGAGTCATTCAGACAAAGTAAAAAGCCCCATGTTCAGACCAGCGCTGCAAGTGGTAAGAGCAAATTGAATATTGCTTAGCATGGAATTTCGTGGAGAAAGTAAGAGACTATAAAATCGTTTCAGCCCGACTCTTAGTGTCCTCAAACTCCCATGTCATTGTGATTTTTTTAAAAAGTGTGATCCAAGCTAGAGAGAGAATTGTGCCTGCATTTTGCCACATCTTAAAATAATGGTTCAAATCTTCTCTAAAATCTCATTGTTGAACTGTAAGTCAAGCACAGAGTGAGAATCCTGAAGAACACTCACTCAGGTCCTCACTGAAGGCTCAAACCCTGTGTTTCAACTAAGGCAAAGAAGATTTTGGAGATTTTTAATGAAACAGGACCCTGGCCCTAAAGGCCTGGGTACCTCACATGACTCAGATAACCACGTACTACCCTGTCCTCTCCCTTTTGTCTTCTTCACTCCAAACACATTCCCTCGGCCATCTTTAACCCTTTCTATTCCACTTCCTGTGTTGCCTCCCAGCCTCTGGTTGGTCATTGGTATTGGTCATTCTCAGCCAATTCAAGCCCCTTTGAGGGATGAGGGATGGGTCAAGTAGGGTAAAAGGTCCTTAAAATGGAACAAGACAGTCGCAGAGACCCCTGTGGCAGTCTGATTGCAGGGCCACAGAATAAAGCATCTTAAAAAAACAACCTAAGCTTTTGCACACAGTAAAAAACACAAACACAAAAACAAAACCTCCTAGTAGCATTTTCATATTATGCCAAGTCTTTGTCTCCTTCTTGGTTTCGAGTTAAATTTTAAACAGCTCTCTTTGATTACTTTAGCCTCAGTAGTTGTTGAGCACTAGGAAAGAAGGCATAAAAAGACTTGTTCTGCCTCATGGGCAACCTTGAATAGCCCACAGGCTCACATGCTAGGCTACACCGTCAGTGCCCAATAAAATGAGAGATGTTTCTGAATATAAGCAGGAAGAGTCTTCAAATATCCAAGCAAACAAGATTGATCTTATTTCCAAAGGAAATAATTTGGAAATAAACTGTGGCATTGCCCCCACTGTTTAGCTAAAGGGCTAGTAAATTCCCCAAGTCAGTGTTTGTGAAGTTCTTTACACTTCTTAGAAAAAAACAGCCCGGTGGTCCCTCAAGTTAATATCATCTCATTGTGCAATTTATATTCCTTGCAGTGTTTCCACTGCTCCGGAAAAAGCCTACTGTGGCCCAGTGGTTTTCAGAATCTGCAAAGCTATGAAAGCTGCTGCTAAGTGAAATCTGACCAGAAGCCCGGTATATAAAAGAGACAGAAGTGAAGTTGCTCTGGTTGAAGGGGAAAGGAGGCCCATGCTGTCCCCTGGGAGTCCCTGTGGAACCTGGAGGGCTTGCAGAGCACCATTTGAGCCTCACTACATGAAATGGACTTACATTGCACATGTAAGTCCATTTGGGGTAGTTAGGCTCAAAAGTACACTGCACATTTCAATGTCAAGGATGCTTGGGTTAGGGAAGATTATCATCTGTCACTTTCAAAAGAAGTTTATAAAGGATGCTGGAAGTGATTACCTCAAGGACCAAGCAAATTCAAGGATTCCAAGACTAAAAAGAATTATCCATCCACGTTTATTATTCCTCTGCCATACTCATGCAAAAGAGTGAATTCTTTGCAGCTCTAGTGTTATTTTAATGGGTTATTGCTACTGTTTTTTATCTTTATGGCATGAGAGGGCTTCTGTACCTGGACAGACTGATGTCCAGAAGTCCAGCAAGTGACCACATGAAAGACAGAACAAAGAAAATATCTCATTAAAACTTTTTTTCTTTTCTTTTCTTTCTTTCTTTTTTTTTTTTTTAAGACAGAGTCCCACTCTGTCACCAGGCGCCAAGCTGGAGTGCAGTGGCACAATCTCGGCTCACTGCAACCTCTGCCTCCCGGGTTCAAGCAATTCTCCTGCCTCTGCCTCCCGAGTAGCTGAGACTACAGGTGCATGCCACCACGACCAGCTAATTTTCATATTTTTAGTAGAGATAGGGTTTCACCATGTTGGCCAGGATGGTCTCAATCTCTTGACCTTGTGATCTGCCCACCTCGGCCTCCCAAAGTGCTGGATTACAGGCTTGAGCCACCGCACCCAGCCCTCTTTTTTTTTCTTATTCAGGTAAAATATACATATGAAAGTTACCATCTTTACCATTTTCTTTTCTTTTTCTTTTTGAGATGGAGTCTTACTCTGTCGCCCAAGCTGGAATGCAGTGGTGAGATCTCAGCTCACTGCAACCTCCACCTCCCAGGTTCAAGGATCCCCCTGTCCGGCCTTCTGAGTAGCTGTGATTACAGGCATCCACCACCACACCAGCTAATTTTTGTATTTTTAGTAGAAACAGGATTTTGCCATGCTGGCAAGCCTGGTCTTGAACTCCTGACGTCAGGTGATCCACCCACCTTGGCCTCCCAAAGTGCTGGGATTACAGGTGTGAGTCATCCCACCTGGGCTCCTCTTTACCATTTTTAAGTGTACAGTTCAGTGGTAATAAATCCACTTACAATCTTTTTCCCTTTATCTTCCTCTCCTGCAAATGTCTCATTTTCAATTTACAAAACGTTTTACAAATTATTGCTTAAAGATGATCACCTTTGAAATTTTTATTTTACAATGTAGAGCATTTTGGTGCTAAGGAGAAGAAAAAGAAGATACTGGTGTCAGGGGCAGCTACAGGACAATAGGGGAAGAAAAGAAAGAAGAAAATTTTCAGGGGAAATTTTTGATGCTCTTAGAGGTGGCTTTCATGTCCTGTAAAGATTGCTCAGGTCTTTTCTACATTCCTTTACATTTTAAATTACAACTGAAAAAATTTTGTTCTTTCTTAAGATGTCAACTTATAAATCTTACTGTTGTATTTATTAATAAAAATCTAGAAGAGTTTAATAAATCACAGTTTAGCTTTTACAACTTAATCTTTTAAACATTTTAAATTGCATTTATAATTTTAATATAAATTTTTTTGCCTTAGTTGGTTACCAAATAAAGTTTATCATATATTTACATAATTCTTGTACATCTAATTAAATTTACAAAGATGGTTAAGTTTAAGTTTTTTTTAATTATCCCATTCATTTTATAATCCAAGTAAGATTATCTGATTTCTCTGAAGTCTAAATCAATTAACCCAATTAACTCCTTCTAAATTGGAATCACAACTTGCTAGATACCTTAAAATGTCAAATTCTTAAATACTGCAGGCACTTAAAATACCAGAAAAACAAAGATTATTCTAAACTTAACATAAAAGCATTAATAATTTGAGTTTTATTTATTTCATCATTTTTCTATTTAATTATAAATCTTTTCCATGAGAAAATAATGTCAGCTCAAACCATAGTTGATTGATGTTTTTGACCCAGTGCACTGACGTTCTTAATTGTACATGAAAGCTCCTGTCCAGACCACGGGATTCCATTCTTTTACTTAATTCTAATGGGTCACATGAAGCCTGAGTCCCATTAATAGTGACCATAATGGGGGTTCATAATTTTTAAAAAGGGTGGCTGTCCTATACCATGTCCCTGAGTTTACATCATGTTATTACCTAATTCTCTTTATTATTGAAATCTGTTACTCCATTAAAATTGTAACTAACTCTCATATTTCTTTGGTTCTCCTAAGATAGTAATGTTATTTTATTTAATTCTTCTTGCCTTTAGGATTGGTCTAATTAGCCACAAATAAAATCATGCTGATAAATAATAAAGAAAAGGATTGTGGAATTAAATACAATTTTGTAGGAAAGGTTTGAGCCCAAATAGACAAAACACAATCACAGATGAAGGAAATAACTAAAATGTTAGTTTGGAAATAACTAAATAGTTGAGTGGGCACTATTTAAGACCTTCTTTTTTTTTTTTTTCCGGAGACAGGGTCTCGCTCTGTCACCCAGGCTGGAGTGCAGCAGGCAATCTTGCAATCTCGGCTAACCACAACCTCCGCCTCCCAGACTCAAGCGATTCTCATGCCTCAGCCTCCTGAGTAGCTGGGATTAGCAGGCGCACGCTACCACATCTAACTATAATTCTTGTCGTTTTAGTAGATTCAGGTTTCACCATATTGGCCAGGCTGGTCTTGAACTTGTGACCTCTGGAGAACCACCCACCTCGGTCTCCCAAAGTGCTGGGATTACAGGCGTTAGCCACCGCACCTGGCCTCTATTTAAGACATTTAAACTAGGTGTATCATCTGGTGGGATTGTAAACATAGACTAAAGTGTAAGGAAAAGGAGAGTTTAATTCCAGATGTGCCATTAATTACTGGAAACAGTTTTGTCAACACTGCTAAATATTTAGCTACATAAATTTATAGTTCTGTCACCTGAGCCTGAATAAATCCAAACAGGAAAGCCCTCTGGGTTGTTATTAGAAGATCCATGTCACTATTTAGAGTACCTAAACTCTACTATTTAGGGTTTTGCCATGGACAGATTTCATTAGAAAGTAAACATTTTGACCAGTGTGGCTAACACGGTAAAACCCTGTCTCTACCAAAAATATAAAAATTAGCCGGGTACAGTGGTACATGACTGTAGTCTCAGCTACTTGGGAGGCTGAGGCAGGAGAATCACTTGAATCCGGGTGGCAGAGGTTGCAGTGAGCCAAGATCATGACACTGCACTCCAGCCTGGGCAACAAAAGCATCTCAAAACAAAACAAAACAAAAAAGTAAACATTTCATGCATTTAATGTAGCCATTCATTTTATTCATCTACTTATTATGTATACTAGTTACTGCTCTTATCCAAAACAATCAGTGGTTGAACACAGCATAAATTTAATGCACAATCATCTCATGGAATAGTCCAATGTAGGTTGGAGACTCTCCTCCCCACTGTCATTCAGGGACCCAAACCTCTTATATTCAGTGTCCTCTATTGAATCTCTGAGTTCTGGGAGCAGATGGGAGTAGGGAAGTAACATGGAGAACTCTGAGAGAGGTTTTATGGGTCACCTTCCTGACTTCTGCTTTCCTTTTTTTTGGCCAGAACTCAACCATGTGGCCCCACCTGCCTGGAAGAATGTCTACTAGATCCAAGAGGAAAATAGAAACAGCATGGTGAACACCTGGCCAGCCTGCCACAGTATAGCATAGCTGCAGACTAATATTCAGTGTTTCATTCTGTAATTAAATCAAATAGACAAACATTATCATCAAAATACCAATTGATGTGGTAAAAGAATATTGAGTATAATTTTATTATGCATGAAGGTCATGCCATAGCCAAATAAGTAACAATGTTCACACTCCTTTACTCATGGATCACTTAACTCTTGATACACCACATTTTCACAACTGCTTACAAGTTGAGACTAACTACAAGGCTGAAATAGAGGCTGTGAAAGTGAGCTATTTATTTGTTTTAAAGAAGACAGTTATGGTCAAATTTTCAAATACAAAATTTTTAGCAGATCACCATGATTACTTGACAAGAGTTTGCCTTTGGCCGGGCGCAGTGGCTCATGCCTATAATCCCAGCACTTTGGGAGGCCAAGGCGGGTGGATCACGAGGTCAAGAGATCAAGACCATCCTGGTCGGGGTGATCCAAGATGGCCGTTTAGGAACAGCTCAGGATTGCAGCTCCCAGTGAAAGCGCAGAGGGTGAGTGGACGCCGTGTTTTTATTGCCCACAGACTAGGAAATTCCCGGGCAGAGGTGCTCCACGGTCACCAGCGCGGCTGTTTCGGCCAGTGCGGCTGTGCCGGCCAGCGCCGGCCAGCGCCGCTGCTTTGCCCCGCGCGGCTGCTTTG
>NW_016107729.1:56690-106943 GCF_001604975.1 Cebus imitator | reverse complement strand
AGGAGGCTGAGGCAGGAGAATTGCTTGAACCCAGGAGGCGGAGGTTGCGGTGAGCTGAGATAGTGTCACTGCACTCCAGCCTGGGTAACAAGAGCAAAACTCTGTCTCAAAAAAAAAAAAAAAGGAGTTTGTCTTCATATAACACTTTGCTTTATAAAGTAAATGGGTTTACTAAGAAGGGAAATCATTTACTAAACATGAAGCATAACTTAGATAATAACTTCAGTCTCTCCCTCCTCTTAAAAGAATGGAGGAGGAAGAATGGAGGAAGAAAGGAGATGGAAGACGATCAGGCTACTACCTGATATTTCTTGTTCTGAATCAGGCCTGGAAATGGGGAGAGAAAGCGCAGGGGAGGTTGGTAGAGACTCTCTGAGGCGGTGACGGAGCCATTGTGAGGTGTCTGGGTTTCTGTTATAAGACACCAGGAGGACAACAACATTGTTAGTTGTGATGGGGAACTCTGGAGAACTGGGTAGAAAAACAAGGGTTAGGTTTAAACATTAATTTTGAAACTTCACAACATAGATAAGTAGCAAAAAGCACACATTTATGGCCAGTAAGTCCTAGTTTGGAGTCTCTGGTGCACCACTTGCCAGCTCTGAGAACTTGGACATATTAACCTCTATAACTATCTGTAAAATGTGGATAATAAGACTTATCTCAAACATATGTCATAATAATTAAAATAACTCTTTTTCTCACTAGAATTTAAGATTTGTGAGTCTGGAAAGCTTTCTTACTCATTGTTATATTCCTGGCACATGCAAAGCTCCCAGTATCAGATAGTTTTATGATTTTAATAACAGTTTACTATTATCATTATCTGTGAAAATATATCTAGCGGGGAGCCAATAATTGAAGCTTATAATTCAGGAGCAGTGCTCCCCTGAGACACACACAAGAGGGACCCCTGCCTTGGGACTGGGTTTCAGAGCAGAGCAATTCATGAGGTGGTCTAGGGACCACTCAGTCCACAGATAGCTTGTTACTAGACCATATGAAATAAGCACAGAAATTGAGAGTCAGCATTTAGAAACTTTTGTACCAATCTGACATTAGTTTGTCATCTCATTAAATAGGGTATAGATCAACTACAGTATGGTCAAATAGAGTACTGAATCACATGTGATGTGGATTGCATACTGTTATGGACAATACAACTGCTTTTCAGCATCTGATATTTTCAAATTAGGCACCTATAACCTAAAAGTTAGTAAAATATAAATAAATGAAAGCATTCCTTTTTAAGTTTTTTAAAAATTTATGTTTAACTTTACAAATAAATATTATATACATTTAACTGAAACTATTTCTTTATTTTTATAACTTATTTTTATCATTTTAATATTAATCAAGCCAGTTTAAATATTTATATATACACACATATATATAGCCAGCCAGTTAAATATATATATGTATATGTTATATATGTGTATATATTATATGCATATATGTATATATAATATACGCATATTATATATGTATAATACATATATATGTATATATAATATGTACATATATATATAGAGAGAGAGTTGGCTGGGTGTGGTGGCTCATGCCTGTAATCCCAGCACTCTGGAAGGCTGAGGTAGGCAGATCACTTGAGGCCAGATGCTCGAGTCCAGTCAGACCAATATGATGAAAGTTTGTCTCTAATAAAAACACAAAAACTAGCTGGGTGTGGTGGCACATGCCTGTAGTCCCAGCTACTCAGGAGAATAACGCAGGAGAATCGCTTGAACCTAGGAGGTGGAGGCTGCAGTGAACCGAGATCATGCCGCTGTACTCTAGCCTGGGTGACAGAGTGAGATTCCGTCTCAAAAAAATAAAAAATTATATATAGTTTAACCTAATAGCTAAAGTAAGAAAATAAATTTTATAAAATTTATTTTTAACCCTAATTGGCTAACTGAGAAACAAGTTTTTACAAGGTTTCTTTTTCAAGAATTAACACACCTTGCAAATGTGGTAGTTGTAGTAAACCAAATGACAATGGAGGTTGATTCTGAAAAAATAAAGACCAAAAAAGTTCATACTAGTTTTATTTGGATATATAATTCTCACGTGGTGAGTTCACTTTGTAGTCATCATTGATAATAAAATGCTAAAACTGTAGTGTATTATTCATAGCACTGTACTGACTAATGAAGCAATGAAAACATTAAAATGTAAGTGGCATTTGCATACCATATGTAAAAAATGAGAGCAAAATCAAAAGAATTCTTTGAAAGAAGAAGTATTGAATTTAAAACCTGACAGAAGCAGATGTTAACTATTTCACATGAAAGCAGCTTTGCAGGCTTCTTATAGGGTAGTATTTGGGATTGCTAAGATCAAACATATATACAATTGCCAAGACATGAGTGCAAGGCTGCATCAAAGATGTCGGCTTAAAAATGTTGGGTGATACTGTGTAAGGGAAGTAGCTCAAATGCCATTTTCCAGTGAAACTATAGCTCAACATATTTGGGAATTGGATAGTGATATGGAACTTTAACTCAAAGGAAAAAAAGTGAAATTAGCAGAGTATTTCTCATTGCAATTAGATGAATCCACAGATACTGTTATGATCATTCATTTATTATGTGTATGATTTCAATGTGATTGCTATTAGAAGAAATAGTTCTTTTATTTTCTTAGCCTCACAGCCTATAAATACAACTGTGGATTGTATAAAACTATAAAGGACTCCATTGTTCATAAATGTGTCTGGAGTTTAGGATTTTGTGTAGGATTATATTCTGATGGCACAGCTGCCATGACTGGAAAACATTCTAGATTAGTTATCCAGTTTAAGGAACTTGTGCCAGAATGTAAATCAACATACTGCTTCCTTCATCAAGAAAGAAGTCAGCTGAACATAGGAAATTCATGAGCCTGAAATGCCTTTCTTTCATAGAAAGATAATTTAAATTTCGTTATAATTTTAGAAGGAAAGTTGTTGGAACTGGCTACTGATGAAGGATTGAAGATGAATTTTGCTCCATTTTCTATGAAAATCAATAATGAATGACCTGAGCTTGCTGAAATTCCTCTGAAGTATCTTATTCTGTCCATCAAAATACTCCTGTGAAACCAGTTTTGCTACAAAGCATGAAAACAGTTTAGATATATGATACTCCCCATAAGCAGTGTTTCATCAACTCAACCAAAATTGAACAGGTAATAGGGACACTCGTTTCTCACATTAAAACTTAAATATTGACATGAATGGCACTGTTCAGTGTGCTATAGATATCTAATACTTGGGAATCCTATTTTAGTCATAAAGCTTTGTTTAGTTCTGACCATGGAGCAATCAAAGTTATGAAGGGAGTAGTGATTGCCCATGTTAATTATCTGTACGTGTACAACAATGTTGATTTTGTGATTTTTTTCACTTTTATGTTTGTTCTGATTATATTTATGGAAATGTCATTTTATGCCTAACAATAAGAAACATGGATTTGTACTTTGTAAGTCTTTGTTTTTATTTCACTTTTTAAACAATTCTTTTTTTTTGAGGAGTCTCACTCTGTTGCCCAGGCTGGAGTGCAGTGGTACAATCTCAGCTCACTGCAGCTTTGACCTCCCAGATTCAGGCATCCTCTTGCCTCAGCCTCTAGACTATCCGGGACCACAGGTATGTACCACCATGCTGCCCCAATTTTTTTTTCTTTTAATTTTTTTGTAGAGACAAGGTCTTCCTATGTTGCCCAGGCTGGTCTCAAACTCCTGGGCCCAAGCAATCCTCCTACCTCAGCCTCCCAAAGTTTTGGGATTATAAGTGTGAGCTATCATGCCTGGCTACTATTCATTTTTATCTTAGTAAGAGAAGTGTTGATCTGTAACAGATAGGAAGTCAAAAAAGGGGGAAAGATCTTTCATGACAAATTGCAAAACACTGTTTTGAGGGCCAATCTAGTGCAAGGGATCTGTGGGGGCAAGGGAGCATGCTTACCCAGAGCCCATAGTCAAAATTCCCAAAGAATCCTGGCCCCAGAGGCCCCGCGTCTTCCTGTGAGGCCCATGCAAGCTTCTTCCCTGGGAGCACATGCTGAGGGGGAATGCTGCCACCAGTGTGTAAAGCCCGGAGCCTAGAGTGTTTGTGGGATGTGTGAGTATAGTTGGGAAGTGCAGGCTGGTGTGCACAAGGCCCTTCACATTGTGCAGGGAAAGAAGTGGGCAGTCCAGGGGAAAGAGACAGCTTGTTCCATGCCACTGTGTTCCAGCGTGAACTCCACCGGGTCCAAGAAGTCTAAACTTAATCTGCATTGTTAAGAAGAAGTATCTGTCAAAGTAGGACAATAGGTTGTACTTAACACATGATAGTTTCGCTTATAACTTTAAAAGTTTCAGACATTTAGAATGTGTGCCTCCGTTTTGGTTTTTGTATGAGCCCCATAAATGTTAGGAAAGAACTTGTCCAGGAGTTATGTCAAGACTGCAGCCATAGATTGGGTTGGTGGCTCACACCTGTAATCCTAGCACTTTGGAAGGCCAAGGTGAGAGGACTACTTGAAGTCAGGAGTTTGAGATCAGCCTGGGTAACATAGTGAGGCCCCATATCTACTAAAAAAAATAATAATAAATAGCCAGGCCTCATAGCATGCCCCTGTAGCCCCAACTACTCAAGAGGCTGAAGCAGTAGGATCCTTGAGCCCAGGAGTTCAAGCTTGCGGTGAGCTATGATCACACTACTGCATATCAGCCTGGGTTACCAAGGGAAACCCCATCTCAAAAAAAGAAAAACAAAGCAAAGCAAAACAAAACAAAACAAAACTGAAGCCACAGATTGAGCAGTCAGCATGGAGGAGATATTTGAAGCTGAGGGAGAGGCAGTAGAGTATAAAGAGGGCAAGTCCTACATTCAGACTTCCTGTTTCTAATCCCAGATTAGCTGCCTACTAACTGTAGTACTAAGGCCTACCTTTCTGTACCTTGATTTTCTTATTTGTGAAATGGAGATATTAATAGCACCTCATGAGAATGCTTCAAGTGTCTAATGAGTCCATCCATGTGAAGCACTTAGAACAGGGTGGCATAGAGTAAGATCTCAATACCAAACAAGGGGTGAAATAACCTGGGGAAGGAGCACAGAGCAAGAACAGAAGATGCTCGGGGAAACCTTGCAAAGAAGCCTAGAGACGCATGGAGGGCAGACAGTGTTCCCAGCACCCAGTGCAGTGCTGGGCAAATGCTCAGTAACTGTGGATGGATTTGTAAAGGATCCTGGAAAGGAGCCTGAGAAGGAGCACATAACACACCAAATGAGGCAGAAAGGCCAAAAGAGGGGAGTCCATTAGATTCCTAATGAGGAAATACCTTTAAAAGGACATTTTGATTCACGGAAAGTCAGAAGGCAGTAGATTAAAGAATAAGTGGGTAGGTACTTCTCCTTTTAGTTTAGCTTAGTGACTCTAGTGGAAGCTACTCTTTTTAAAGAGTTGACAATGAAGGGAATGAGAGGGATAAAATAGTAGCTGGAGGGGGACGCAAGGTGGAAAAACCTTCTTTTTATGTTAGAGGAAATATGGGCAGACATGTTACTAAGGGAAAGAAGCCAGTGGAGAGGAAGGGATGATTAATGGAGCGATAATCTAGGAGAAGTATGGGAGGAAATGGAATCAAGAGAAAAAGACATAGGAGTCAGTCTTATAAACGAATGCCATGAAAGAAAGCAAGATGATGAGGTGAAAGGAAGCAGGATGATCGATAACGATATAGAGAAGTGTTGAGGCATGATACGTTCAAGTTCTTTCAGTTCATGCAGAAGAACTTGCATCACTGGAAAAGCAAATAAATATAGCTGACTAATAGGGAGCATATTCTTTTACCTACTGTGGCAGAGACGCTAATGAGGCTCCCTCACTGTAGCCCCTGCCTAGCTTGCATCCCTATTCCACGGAGTGGTACTTGGCAAGCTACAGCCTATGGGCCAGATTCAGCCTGCTGCCTGTTTGTGCACAGCCCCTGAGCTAGGAATTGTTTTTACTTGTTTTTTATTGTGATAAAATATATATTACATTTACCATTTTACCCACTTTTAAGTGCACAATTCAGTGGAATGAAGTAAATTCACAATATTGTGTGACCATCACCACTATCCATTTCCAGAATATCATCATCCCAGACAAAACTCTGTATCAATTAAACATGAACTCTCTGTTCCCCTCTCATCCCAGCCCCTGGAAAACATCTATTGTGCTTTCTATCTCTATGAATCTGCCCATTCTAGGTACCTCATGTAAGTGGAATGATACAATATCTGTCCTTCTGTGTTTGCCTTGTTTCGCTTAGCATAATGCATTCAAGGTTCATCCATATTGTAGCATGTATCAGAATTCCATTCATTTTTATGGCTGAATAATGTTCTATTGAGTGTATATACTATACTTTATTCATTCATCTGCTGATGAACATTTGGGTTGTTTCTACATTTGGCTATTGTGAATAATGCTGCTGTGAACATTGGGATATAAGTACCTAATTGAGTTCCCGCTTTAAATTCTTTGGGTTACATACTGTATTAGTCCATTCTCACACTGCTGTAAAGAACTACCTGAGACTGGGTAATTTACGAAGCAAAGAGGTTTACTGGCTCACAATTCCTCAGGCTGTTCAGGATGCATGACTGGGGAGGCCTCAGGAAACTTACAATCATGACGGAAGAGCAAAGGGGACCAAGTACCTCCTCCACGTGGCAGAGTGGAAGAGAGAGTGAAGAGGGAAGTGCTACACACTTTTAAACAACCAGACCTCATGAGAACACATTTACTATCATGAGAACAGTAAGAGGGAAGTCCACCCCTATGATCCAATCACCTCCCACCAGGCCCCTCCTCCAACATGTGGGGATTACAATTCGACATGAGATTTGGGTGGAGACACATAGCCATATCACATACCTAGAAGTGGAATTGTCAGATCATGCAGTAATTCTTGAGAAACAGCTAAACTGCTTTCCACAGCAGTTGCACCCTTTTACATTCCCACTAGCAAGACACAAGGGATTTGATTTCCTCGCAGTATTTGCTATTTTCTGGGTTTTTAAAAATTAGGATGGCTGCTAATGAGTAGTCACCCTAACAGATATGAGGTGAGATCCCACTGTAGTTTTAATTTGCATTTTACCAATAGCTAGATAGGTTGAGCATCTTTTCTTGTGTTTATTGGCCATTTCTATGTTTTCTTTAGATAAATGTTTATTCAAGACTTTGTCCATTTTTAAAGCAAGTTGTTTTGTTGTTGTCATTGTTGTTGAGTTTTAGGAGTTCTTTATACATTTTGTATATTAATCTCTTATCCAATATGTGATCTGCAAATATTTATTTCCCATTCTGTGGATTGCCTTTTCACTCTGTTGACCATATATGTGAGAGTTTGAATTATCATAAAAAATCATATGTGAGTTTATGTGTATTAGATGTGAGCTGTCTAATACTCCTTCAATAACTCTCTTCCTGCCTCAACAGTGAGGGTGGCCTCTGTTGTCTGCAATCAAGAACTCTGATTGATTCATTCAGTAAAGACAACTATATTACACTTGGCAATATTTCCTCAAAAGGTAGTGTTTTATGAGAAACGCTTAATTCCAATTGGGACTTTTCTACCAATGTCTATCGCCCCTGACCTTCCAATGTCTATAAAACTGGTTTAATAGAATTTATATGTCACAAAGGAGGTACAATGAAGTTTATCAAACAAAGAGATGTGATTTAGACACAAAAAAGTAAGACTCTAAGTGAGAAACCATAACGGAAATAGCACATTTATTTGTAGGAGTTCAACTCTGCATGCACTCAATTTTGGCGCAACTGAACAAGAAAGAGATATATTTCTGAGAAAAGAGCAAAGAAAATCAAGTCCCAGGAGTCTACGTTTTTAGAGTAGAAATCCTAGGAGTATCTCAAAAGAAGGGAGATGTTGACCATGGAAGTGACTGATTATCAGGAGGTTGGGAGATGGGAGGAGATGGGAGATAAGCAGGTGGAGAAGGAGGTAAATACTCTAGGCCCGAGGTAACAATTCAGGATTCTAATCTCAGTTACTTCACTTACCTGCTGAGTAAGTTACTTCATTCAGAGCTGCTCCTATTAATTCCAGCCAATGATTATACTCTTAAAAAAAACAAGGTGTGCAAATTAGAATGCTTGCTTTATTGTTATTTATGTATGTTCTCTATCTTTCCCACACAGTCATGTGAGTAATAGTGACCTCATCAAAAAAAAAAAAAAAAAAAAAAAAAAAAAAAAAAACCTCCTCACATGAACTCTGCTAAAGGAATGCATATGGTTTTCAGACCTGAACGTTTTTTCCTATATGATTTATCTCTGTATTATTGCAGATTTCACTTTTTCTTCCCAGTTAGCACATGCTGGCCAGATCAAGAGAAAAATACTTCTGTCCCATAGTCAACACTTCCATAGAAACAATTTTTTTTTCAATCTTTTCAATGAGAAAAGCTGGAAGACAGAAATGATGAAAGCAATTTAAATTGAAATAAAGTTTTGTGTGGTTTTTTTTAAAGCACACATTCTAAAAGCTCACAAGATGATTCCTGAAGAAATCAGAACAGACGAAGAAGCAGACAGAGAGTAGGTGAGCTAGGACTAAGTGAAAGTTTGACAGGGAAGTTAGTTCTCGTCGGAGCAAAGCACACCCTTGCAGCAGTGAGTGGGTGTTAACTCTTCAAGTCCACACCCAGTGGACTGCGTCACCCAGGCTCTTACTTTCCATAGCTGAAGAACACCCTGTGCAATAGCCGGTGCCACAGCCAGCTAATGACATGCAACATCAGGCATCTGAGAAATCATTCACTGCCTGCCCTTCATTTTCGGCCACAATTAGACAACAGTGGGTGCAATTATTTGCATGTGGAATTTTCCAACAACTAATAATTGTGACTGAAGAAATACTTGCATTGTGAAAGGGAGACATAATTGGGACCCTCTTTTAATAAGTTAGTACTTAAAATGTAAGCAAGTATACAATTTGGCTAATAGAAAGACACTAGTGACTTTTTAAAATTACATTTTTCTGTTTTAACAACTGCTTTCCCTAGCCCATTTGCAGACCTCACTGCAGTGTTGCTGGCATACAACAATCATAATTAAACTATAGGTAAGAAATGCCACATCGCAGATGAACCAATCACAAATCCTAGCAGACTGTAGGGTACCCTATAGTTAATCCAGAAGAGGCACAAATAAAAGGCCCCAAAAGCAAAGGATGCAAATTATTTCATTCTGCTTGAAATATTAACAAAGTCAATCACGGGGCACCCAGCACAGTGCCCAGCACGTGGAAGACACAAAGCTAGTATGTCTCTAATTGATGCTGTGTTGAGTCCCCTTCCTTGTGCTCCCACAGCATTTAAAAGGTGGCTTTACTTTAGCCCTGGGTGATTTGTGTCTTCTTTCTGTTTGCTTGTTTGTCTGTCTCCCCAGTTGTCTTGTGAGCTGTTAGAAGGAAACATCCCTGTCTTTTTCATATTTTCCTGAGCATATTTCTGTCTCTGGTGTCAGAAAGCCACATTAGCCTCTGTCAAACAAAACAAAACAACATGACAGAAAAGCAGAGGGGGAGCTCTTAGCAGGATTCCTTTTCTTTCCTCCATCTCCTGGGGCTGCCTCCTTTAGGGAGCTGGCCTCATTCTCTCTGCTGTGGGTGTTCTCTATGTGTGTGATAGTATAAGCAGACAGCTCTTCAGTCAGACTGCCTAGGCTCGAATCTGGTTCCACCACTTATTTTGAATAAATTACTTAAGCTCTTTGAGTCTGTTTCCTCATCTGTAAAACAGAGACATCAATAATAATATGTACCTGCTCTATAAGGTGGCTGTAAAGATTAAATGAGATGATAATACACAAGCAGAGCCAGGCACGGTGGCTTATGCCTGTAATCCCAGCATTTTGGGAGGCTGAGGCAGGTGGATCTCTTAAGCCCAGGAATTCAAGACCAGCCTGAGCAACATAGTAAGACCTTGTTCTATTGAAAATAATAAAGTTAGCCAGGCACAGTGATGCACGCCTGTAGTACCAGCTGTTTGGGAGGTTGAAGCGGGAGGACAGCTTCAGCCCAGGCGTGCGAGGCTGTAGTGAGCTATGATCTCATCACTGCACTCCAGCCTGGGTGACAGAGCAAGACCCTATCTCAAAAAATTTTTAAAAAGACACAAGCAACTCACAACACTACCCAACATGTAGAATGTGCTCAATAAATGTATGCTAGTATACTCTGAGTGTTGTTTATTTTTGTGGAAGAGGCAGAGAGATAGGCATGACTGTAGACATTTCTAGGTGATATACTCTAACTTAGAGGCCCCAAAGGAAGAAAGGGAACATTTATATCCCAGTATCTATATAAACAATTTCTAGGAGGAACTGATTAGCTATGTTCTACAGAGAGTTTACCACATGCCAGGCACTGTGGTAGGTGCTTTCTATGCACTATCTCAGTGAATTTTTACCACAGTTCTGTGATGTAAGAACCATTTTTTTTTTCTTTTTTTGAGATGGAGTCTCGCTCTGTTACCCTGTCTGGAGTGCAGTGGCATGATCTTGGCTCATTGCAACCTCCACCTCCCAGGTTCAAGCAATTCTCCTGTTTCAACCTCCCGAGCAGCTGGGACTATAGGTGTACGCCACCATGCCTGGCTAACTTTTGTATTTTTAGTAGGGAAGGGGTTTCACCATTTTTGCCAGGATGGTCTGGAACTCCTGACCTCAGGTGATTCACCCACCTTGGCCTCCCAAAGTGCTAGGATTACAGGCGTGAGCCACCGCACCCAGACAGTACCATTTAGATCCTCATTTTACGGGAAAACCAAGGCTTAGAAAAGTTTATTGCTGAGAAAACAAAGGCTTAGAGAAGTTTATTACTCAGAATTCAGGGGTTGGCAAACTCTTTTCTGCAAAGAAACAGGTATTAAATATTTCAGAATCTGCAGGCCAGATGGTCTCTGTCAACTCTGTCACTGTAGAACTGAAAGCAGTCACAGACAATGTGCAAACAAATGAACGTGGTTGTGTTTCCACCAAACTTATTTTATGGGCACTAAATTTTGAATTTCATGTAATCTCTATGTGTCATAAAATATTATTTTTCTTATATTTTTCCCCATCACTCAAGAATGTAAAAACTATTCTTAGCTTAAGAACTCTACAAATAGAGGTGGCAGCTGGAATTTATTGTTGGGCTGTTTGCTGATTCCTGTTTTGGCACTTCCAAAGGCCATATAGCTAAAAGTGGTAAATCAGCCGGGTGCAGTGGCAAGTGCCTGTAGTCCCAGCTACTTGGGAGGCTAAGGCAGGAGGATCATTTCAGAACAGGAGTTTGAGGCTGTAGTGCACAATGATCACACCTGTGAATAGCCACTGCATTCTAGCCTGGACAACATAGCAAGACCCCATTTCTAAAAATAAATAAATAAAAATGGTGGCTCCCCGCTTCAGGTCCAGGTGCCATGACTCTTGGGGACTGCACACTTAACCACAACTATGCCAGCAATGTAAACAATTTTTGATGGAAGGAAAATACCCTCTCCTTCCATGAAAAAGCCAGTTTTGTATATATTTGTAAGTTCATTTTAATATTCCCAATCCATATATATGTCTGTTCTTTGGATTTTCCTTTGAACTGGTTGTAACATCAACCTGACTCCCCTAGTAAATAATGAGTTAAACATGTATTCACCTTATATCTGAAGGAGGGTCTGGATTTTACCTTTTCTTAAAATTATCCTCTAGGACAGGCATACTTGTAATCCCAGCACTTTGGGAGGCCGAGGCAGGTGGATCACTTGAGTTCAGTAGTTCAAGACTAGCCTGGGCAAATGGCAAAACCCCATCTCTACTAAAAATACAAAAAATTAGCTGGGCGTAGTGGTGCATGCCTGTTATAACAGCTACTCAGGGACCTAAGGCAGGAGAGTCTCTTGAACCTGGAGGCAGAGGCTGCAGTGAGATCTTACTGCACTCTGGCTGACAGAGTGATGTCTCAAAAAAATTTTTTTTAATTAAAAATATAAAATTATCCTCTAGCAGTCTTGGAGATCTTCAGCAAGGTAAACTCCATCAACAGAAATGGGCAGCTTCAGTCCAGACACATCCATTTTGATTTTTAGATGTGAAATCAAAATGGCAATAGAACTTTGCTTGTTCCTTATTTTGTTGTTGTTGAGACAGGAACTCGCACTGCTGCCCCGGCTGGAATGCAGTGTGATCTCAGCTCAC
This sequence comes from Cebus imitator, assembly GCF_001604975.1. Taxonomy (NCBI): domain Eukaryota; kingdom Metazoa; phylum Chordata; class Mammalia; order Primates; family Cebidae; genus Cebus; species Cebus imitator. The sequence goes on along the minus strand of NW_016107729.1, from coordinate 94,725 downwards.
TGAAACCTTTGCCTCCCAGACTCACCTCAGCCTCCTGAGTAACTGGGATTACAGGTATGTGCACCATATTGAGCTAATTTTTAAAAATTTTTATTTCAGAGACAGGGTTTCAACATGTTTCCCAAGCTGATCTCTAATTCCTGGGCACAAGTGATTCACCTGCCTCAGACCTTCCAAAGTTACTCCTTACTTTTCTAATTTTAATTTTCCGTCTGCTAATTTTGTGTTTTGTTTTGTTTCGAGACAGGGTCTATTTTGCTTAGGGTAGTCTCAAACTCCTGGGCTCAAGTGATCCTCTCCCCTTAGCCTTGTGAGTAGCTGGGATTACAGGTGTGCAAACACCATGCCTGGCTTGTTTTTGTTTTTGATTTGTTTATGGCTGATAAGTTGTTCCTCACTGGTGACAGCAATGACTGGGACTTTGGTTTATGGTTTGACCATTTAATTTCTGTAAATGAATTAGTGAATTATAGAGATCTATTCTCTAAGTGACTTGTTAGACTTTTTACATTTGTTTTTATCTCTACTTGACTATTTTCAGCTAAATCAGGTCAGAAATAGAGAGATTTGTAGCTGCTAAGTTGCTGGCTTCGAAGATAGGGGAAGGGGCCACAAGCCAAGAAATGTAGGTAGAAAAGGCAAAGAAATGCATTTTCTCCTAGAGCTTCCAGAGAGAATGCAGCCCCTTGATTTTGTCCCTTAAGACCCATCTGAGACATCTGACCTTCAGAACTATAAAATGATAAATTTGTGTTATTTTTAAGCCAGTAAGTTTGTAGACATTTGTTACATTAGTTTTGCTTTGTCAGCAATAAGACACTAATAAAGAGTCATTAATAATATGTCTTTTCACCAGAATATTATTGGAAAAAATCTGTTATACAACAAAAATCTAGGATGTAATTTTTGAGAATAATGTTCATTTAATCAGGTATTACAAGCACTTTTAAGGCACTAAGATGGCCTGTGTGGAGCCAGTAATCACAAAGTCCTTCCAGGAAAACTGTTCTGGTATTTGGCTTAAAAGATGCCAGCCTTATAGGTAAAAAGGAATTTGTCCAAATTTATAGGTATTGCAAGTGAAATCTAGTGGAGAGTTTCTTGGCCTTGGTTTCCTAGCCTCAGGAAATAATATAGGCTTTTAAAAGTCCAATCACATTCTTTATGAAAACTGTCAGCAAAACAAACAGGTGTGTTTGTCATGGCCTAATGGTAAATTAACATTCTTGTTATACCCATGTAAATAATCAGGCCAAATTTAAAAACTAGTGATGAAGAATAACCTATTTTTCAGGTTATTTTTACCAAGTAGAGGAGACTGTAAGGAAAACTTTAAAACAAGCAAAAGAGACTACTGGATATTCTTTCATAAAAATGTTAGCGACTTCGGAAACTCACTTTATAGGGATATGCACTTTTTTTTGACTAGGCTATAATTCTGCAACTTATAGAAAACTGATAGCATTGTAAAACATTTTTGTCTACAGACATGCAAATAAATTTTATCTGTGGGTGGCAGAGGAACAAAAGTCAATTTTGTACCTGTCTGAAAATTCATTTTAATATTCTTGATCTAGAAATATATCTGCTTTCTGAGTTCTTCTCTCAATTATTATATATCTGCCTGATTCCCTCAGTAAATGATGCGATAAGCAGAATCTTTAAAATATATTAATTTTCTATCTGAATGACAGTCATAATTTTATCATTTTTGAAATTATCCTTTGCCAAGACTCAGGTAAATAATATTGATATTTTTATATGTGCTCATTTAGGGAAGCTCATTGTTTTGTGCAGTCCATTTTATGATCAGACAGCTCTAATGACTAAAAACATACTTCTATTAACTCCAAATTAGCATCTCTATAATTTCACTTATTTGTCCTATTTTTGCCCCAAAATCTAAATAAAATAATCCAAAGGATCTGCCTTTTTCAAATATTTAAAGCCATTTGGGCTCGCAGCCCCATTGCTTTCCTGATCAGATCATTTAATCCATCTACTCCTTTCTGGTTGCTGCCCCTCTGGTTATTGAGACAGTTCTTTTTCTCCCAGAACTGAGTGGAAAATTAGTGAGAAAAATGTTCATACCACCCCCTCTCCAACAACACATGCGCACGCACACTCTTGCTCATTCACACACACTTATAAGTACCATTCTACACTTACTTTCTAAAAGTGTTTTGTTCTTAAAGGGTTTTTATTTTAGATTCTATAGAGACAGTGATAAAAAGGCAAAAGCAGCCAGGCACAGTGGCTCATACCTGTAATCCCAGCACTTTGGGAGGCCAAGGCAGGTGGATCATTTGAAGTCAGGAGTTTGAGACCAGCTTGGCCAACATGGTGAAACCCTGTCTTTACTAAAAACACAAAAATATTAGACGAACATGGTGGCAGGCACCTGTAATCCCAGCTACTTGAGAGACTGGGGCAGGAGAATCAGTTGAACCTAGGAGGTGGAGATTGCAGTGAGCTGAGATCGCGCCATTGGACTCCAGCCTGAGCAACAGAGTGAGACTCTGCCAAAAACACTAAAAGCAAAGTTTGGGCCATATTAGCAGTTCAAGTCTTACACATGCTCATTCCTACCATTTCACCATTCCTAGCCTCTCATCAAACACACACCTAGGTGTCCTGGTTCCTGCCCTGCCAATCTATTAGTCCCACCCAATGTGTTTGATGAGAGGCTAGGTTGAGCCACTCAGGTTGTCACCCAGGTGTATCTGGAGAAGCACTGACATAATCCAGTGGAATCTTTTTCTTCCCCTAGATCTGCCTTCAGGTCTGAGGCACCCCAGGAGAAGAGGTTGCTATTTTTCAGTCTCCCATCCCAGATGCATCCTGTGGGTTTCAAGCTATCCTGAACAGTTGTCTCCTGAGGCATATGTAGAATTTTCTTTGATTCCTTTTTGGCCTACAGTGGTAGTTTTCAAAGTGCTCCAGGAACCAGCAGCATCCATACCACTTGGACATTTCTTAGAAAACAAATCCTCAAGCCTTCCCTCAACCTGCTGAGTCAGAAACTCTGGGAGTGGAATTCCCACAGTTCCACTTTAACAATCCCCCTGGTTAATGTTAATGCACATTCGAGTTTGAGAGCCACTGGGTTACAGACCTCGTTAGAGTAGAGTGGGGTCTGATTCTGCTCCTTAGCACAGCCCTGAGCTGGTGTCTTGGGCACTTGGTCACAATGATGATTATGTGGACTCTGGTCAGTCCCTCACCTGCTTCTCCCTCAGCAGGCTTTTCCACTTTTTCTGCTTATAAGCAGCTTCCTGACCTGACCACCCCTAAGGTTTCTCTTTCTGGTCTGAGGATGATCTCAACATTTTCAGAGACAACAACAAAGAAGAAACACACACACTGAGCAGCAGGGAGTCCTTCCTGAACCAGGTCTTCAGCTCCACATGCCCTGAAAGCTTTCCTTTCCCCATTGTGCCCTCCCTGTCCCTCAACACCACAAAACAGGGCAGTTCTCCAGAACTGTCCTTTTAGACTCACCCACGAAACAAGAACACCTTCTTTACACATTTCTATGTTTTCCAATTTTGTTTTTGTTATTGATTTATTTTTGAGACAATGTTTCACTCTGTCCCCTAGGCTACAGTGCAGTGGCACAATCTTGGCTCACTGCAACCTCTGCCTTCAGGGCTCAAGCAATCCTCCCACTTTGGCCTCCCGAGTAGCTGGAGCTATAGGCAAGCACCACCATGCCTGGCTAATTTTTTGTATTTTTCATAGAGATGGAGTTTCACTATGTTGCCCAGGCTGGTCTTGAACTTCTGAGCTCAAGCAATCTGCTTTGGCCTCCCAAAGTGCTGAGATTACAGGCATGAGCCACTGTGCCCAGCCCTGTTTTCTGGTTTTCATACAATATACGTAATTATAGTGAGGGGGTAAGAGCTATTTTTATTCAAACACACACACACATTTACAAGACAATAATTCTAGTTGTGTAAGTATTTGTGTGTGTATAAAAAAGACATTGGCAGGGTGATCATTGCCAGTGATAGGATTGTAGGTGAATTTAATGGTTTCTTTGCCTTTTCATCATTTTCTAATTTTTTACAAAGATAAATTAATAAACAAAAAACATATACATAAGGTATTCACATTCTTTATTATTTCATGGTACCTCAATGATCCACCAATTATAAGGCAATCAAGAGAAGCATTCAGATCAGATTGATGACTTGTCTGGGGTCCAGAAACACATCAAATAATCCTAAAAATACATATCACAGCTGCAAAAATAACGGTGTAAAGAGGCTGAGGCTCTGGACCCGAAGCATGGTTGTGCAGCTGTAGTTTCCAGTGCATGGAACAGCACCCGACACACAGATGGTGCTCAGGCGTGAAGGGAGCTCTCCGATCCAGTTCTATTACCCAGAAGCTAGCCTCTAGTCCTCTGTGTGAATCTTTTTAGTTCAATTTGATGAGCCACTAGACAAAGAAGCCCCTCTCCCTCTTTCTTCAATCACACAGGACTTTGCAGACTAGAGGAAGCTCAGAAAGGCCTTATTCTTGAAAGGAGTGGCAGCAACAGTACACTTTATGCTCAGACAGACCTGGCTCCAAATCTTGGCTTCCCATTTTCAACTGAGGTCTGCTGTTTACGGAACATCTACATAGATCTGCATTCAAAGGTACTATGTACAGAGGAGAGCTGGACTTTCACTACCTTTATCAAGCTGTCCACCTAGAAGCCTCTGTTTTCTACTTTATCAAAGGAGGTCGTACTTACCCAACAGGGTTGCCTGGGGCACTAAATGAGACCTTGAGCACAAATTTCCTAGATACATGGGCTATGATTAATTGCTGCTGAACTGGATATAAAGACAAATGACTATTGTATAATGTTACTTTAAATCAACAAACATTGCTTGAGCCCCTATGAAGTAGAAGGCCTTGCACTAAGTAGGGAGTTTTAGGGTTAGGAAGACGTATGAATCTGTTTTTAGGCTCTTAAAAAATCACTACCCATATCTCTACAAAGGCAATCATGTTTTCCTTGGCAACACCAGTTTGAGGATAAAAATAGTCAAAGTTATAATCCTAGAGCTGTTCTTCCTGCATTCTGGCTCACCCATCCAATTATAGAAACCTTAGCTCTTCTCAAATTCGTCCTAAGTTCAATGCATCACCTTTGCTGGCCAAGGCATCTTCTCAGTCACAACATGAAGCTCCACTCTTGTGTTGGCAAAAACAGATCTCATGACACCAACCGGCATCTGCGTGTCCTTCTTCTTGGTCTAGTTGCTGCAAGACCCTCTCGCCCCACCATCTGTTCCTCAGCCAGAGCTTGAGCCACACGAGGCCGCAGTTCCCAAACAAATGCCTCCTTGGGGTGACGAACATGAGGATGAGTGAGGTAAAGTGGCAATTCTCTCCCAACAGCTTCTAGAGATGCTGATAGAACTGTTTCGGTTTTTACCATCCTGTCTCCCCAGGTCCCTCTTGACAGTCACTGAGGAAGGAAACCTGGTGAGCAGTACAATCCCTGTTTTCCTCTGGCTTTGACAACATCAGCTCTCCTCCCTCTACCTGACTTCTTTTTCCCTGAGGCCCCTTGGTCTTTTCTACTGGTCCTCTCCTGGAGGAAATTCCCCTCCCCGCCAACCCCAGACTTTCAGATGTGCCTCCATGTGACAGATTCCTGAGACTTTAGCCCCTCTACTGCACAGGAAACTAAAATACAGGCAGAGCGTAATCCATGCTCTATTTTAAATTATATCTCTGATGTTATAGAGTGACTGCTTGTTTAGTTGGAAACCTATGGTATTTACCCACTTTCCTTGTTTCTCTCTTTAAAAAAAAAAAAACAACTAAAGAGTTTGAGAGAAATAAAAATTAAATTGTGGTGATTAATTATGGAATTTGTGTTTTTAACATTTATTCCTAAAAGTACCATTGAAACAATCTGATGCCATTTTGAAATTAGTAATTCAACTCTCCAGAATTGGTTTAAAGTTAAAAAATTCTAAACCTTTAACTCAGCTCTAAGTCATGCATCACTTAATGATGGGGATACATACTGAGAAATGCATCATTAGGCAATTTCATCCTTGTGCAAAAATCATAGAGTGGACTTACACAAGCCTAGATGGTATAGCCTAAGACACACCTGGGCAACGTGAGTGGAAAAACCAAGCTCTGTAAAATATTTTAAAGAGGTTTATTCTGAGTGGATGACCACGGTCAGGGAAAAAGTGCAAACCCAAGAAGCCTTTTCACTGAGTGTTCCCAAGGCAGTTAGGTCACAACTCTATTTCATACATTTTAGGGAAGCAGAAGTTACAGGCAGTCAGAAAATCAAAATACATGAAGGTATGCATGGGTTTGGCCCCCCAAAAATGGGATACCTTGAAGTGAGAAGTGAGGGCTTACAGATCATAGATGGGCTCAGAGATTCTTTAATTTGCAGTTGGTTAAAGGAGTACAGCTTTGTCTGCAAACTTAGAGTCAGAAGAAAGGAATGTTTTAAGTTGAGATAAGGAAGTCTGCTAACCAATACAGAGTGAGCTGTAAGGGGTGTGTGACTTAACCTTTGTCCGATAAGGCGTTAGGTCCTGTTTATAATGTGTGTCTTATTGTCACAAAAAGACTGTTTTGTTCATCTTGTGATCTCTATTCTAATATTAATGCTGGTCAGTTGTGCCTACACTGCAAAAGAGAAGGGATATAACAAGACATGTCTAACTTCCCTTCCCATCATGGCTGGGAATTCAGTTTTTAAGGTTTCCTGGGGCCCCCTTGGCCAAGAGAGTGTCCATTCAGTTGACAGGAGCTTAGCATTTTATTTTTAGTTTACAGCTATATGCTTCAGCCTATTGGTCCTAGGCTACAATGTCTATAAGCATGTTATTGTACTGAATACTGTAGACAGTTGTAACACAGTGGTTACATATTTGTGTATTTAAACATAAGGTACTTTGTTGTCTTATGACATTATGATGGCTACAACATCACTAGGCAATAAAAATTCTTTAGCTCCATTATCATCTTATGTGGTCCATCATTGACTGGACTGTGACAATGCAGCACATATCTGTAATGTGATTTTAAGAATTTTCACTTCTTGGTCATCCCTTCAGGACACCTTATAGTGTGTCAATAGGTAAAGAAAAAATTATTCTGACATTTGTTACAATGGTAATATAGGGGAGAAAAAGTAATATATTTTCCTTACCCATTGCAATATTTGTGGCTGACATCTGTATAATGAAAGATGGATTAATAAGAGAAAAGTATAACAAATTCATTTCATCAAAGTTTTTAGGTGACACAAGAGCCTTCAGAAATGAAGACCCAATGACCCAAGGAAAACTGTTTTTATGGACAGTTATGCAGAAGTGTGATTAGAGGACAGAAGGATATGATCTGTGTATTAGTCTATTTTGCCATACTACCAAGGAATACCTGAGACCAGGTAATTTATAAAGAAAAGAGGTTTGTTTGGCCCTCTTTTGCAGACTATATAAGAAGGATCTTGCCAGCATCGGTATCTGGTAAGCTTACAGGAAGCTTACAATCATGGCAGAAGGCAAAGGCAGAGCAGGCTTGTCACATGGCGAAAGAAGGAGCCAAAGAGAGGGGAAGGGGTGACAGGCTCTTAAACAACCAACTCTTGCTTGAACTGACAGAGTGAGAACTCACTCATTACCTTAATGACAGCACCATGACATTTATGAGGGATCTGCCCCCATGACCCAAACACCTCCCACCAGGCCCTCTCTCCAACGTTGGGAATCACGTTTCAACATAAGATTTGGCAGGGACAAATATCCAAACCTTGTCAATCTGTTAAATAAAATTGATGGGAGGCCATTGTTTTGGACTGGGTTCCTGCACTTGATCTCAACAGACCAGACCACATCAGAATGGAGTCACTGTGCTAAGTGCCACGTGATCAAACTGAACTTTAAACTGGGCTAGTTTTCCAAAAAACAGGAGATTCACAGCAACCAATTACACAGGGCCCAGTTTACTTTAGCCAGAATGATATGTTTTAAGCCTATAAGAAAAGCAACTTTTTAATGACCAATCCACATTTTGTTCCTTATTTCTCCTTTCTTCAGCCTTTTTTGCCTATAAATCCTATCTCCTCTGCTCAGCTCATCTTCAGATGGAATATGGCTCAACTCATGAGTCGATAATCAAAGCCAATTAGATCTTTAAACTACACATGCTGAAATTTTGTAGTTTTTTTTCTTTTTTTTTTTTTTGACAGATCTAATGGTAGTAAACTTGGGGTAACTTAGCAAGGCCTGTTTGTTCAGAATCTTCTGCATGGCTATAGGGCAGAACCTTCTCTGGAATGAAGGTCTTATGACCACTTTCAGGGTAGGTTGAGATCAGAGAACTGTTGCTATGGCTTCAGGGGAGAAAGGTGGAGAAGATCAGAGAGTGATCTTTCTGCTTTGCTGTCTTCTCAGTTTCCAAGGTGTCATATTTTGGGGTATTGTGCTGTGAACCCCAACAGTAATGAAAACTTTATTCAAAACTGCAATAGGGGAGAGAGATTAGGCCCAATGAAAACAGCTGGGGATTTATAGCCAAGGGGCAGAGTGAGGGGGTCAGTGGATAGAAAATTACAGATAGGAGACATTTGGGGTAGGAGGTTTCTTGGTGAAGGCAGGCCACAGTGATCAGATATCAAAGGTGGAGAGATTCTTGTCAACTGACTTGGTGTGATTCTTGCTACAACTAGGCTAGGCAGGCCAAAGTCAGGATGGGTGCCAAGTTCAACTTGAAGCCTCACTGAGAAAAGGGCTCAGGGGAGCCTTGCTGAAGTTTGATCAAAGAGAGAGTCTTTGTCACATCATTGTCTGTTCTAAAATCTGACTCTTGAAACTGAACAATTCAACACAGACACAATCTGACCAGTGCAGGATAGAGAAGTGATATGTCCTTTCTGGAAGTATATGCTAAATTTCTCTAGCCTCTAGCTAGGGTTGACATTGGACTGCTACGCAGTCACAAAACCACATTATGGGTTGGTTCATGTGATATTGCGAAAGTGAACTATATATTTGATTTTCATCCCCATTTCCTGGCATAGGACTCCTAAAATTTTGGAATCTTCACAGCGATAAGTATCATTCTACGCTAATGAAATGGCTGGTGACTGGCAGCTTCTAGGTCGCTTCAGGACAGAGGCCGGTCACCAGAAAAACCAAGGCAGGATTAGAGGATTCAGACTTTCAGCCCCACCATTCAACCTCCAGGTTTAGTCGATCATGCCTACATAATGAAGCTTCCATAAAAATCCAAAAGGACTGGGTTCAGAAAGCTTCCAGATAGCGGAACATATGGAGGCTCCTGGAGAATGGAACACACAGAGGAAGTCTGGAAGTTTCATGAATCTTCCCACATGCCTTGCCTCATGCATCTCTTTGTCTGTATCCTTTGGTTTATAATAAACAAAAAAATCTTGAGTAAAATGTTTCCCTGAGTTCTGCGAACCACTTTAGCAAATTAATGAAATCCAAGGAGAGCGTTATAAGAGCCCCAGACTGAAGCTGGTAAGTCAGAAGCACAGGTCAAACAGATTGGAGCTTGTGATTGGCATCAGAAGTGGAGGACAGCCTTGTGGGACTGAGCCCTCAACTGTGAGCTCTGATGCTATCTCCAGGTAGATAGTGTTAGATTGAATTATAAGACACACAGCTGGTATTCACCGCAGAACTGATTGTTGGTGGGGAGAAATCCTTACACACTTGTAGATGATCAGAGGTCACAGAAGTCTTCTGTGTTGTTTGTTGGTGAGGGAGAGAAGAGAAAAAACACTTGATTTTTATTCCTCTATTCTCAGAGCTTGAAATTAAGATCGCAAACAGCTAAAACACCAGGTACTTTCCCATAAGAACGCTCTCTTTCCAATTTATGCATCATCTTACAACCCAAGCTATCTTCCTCAAATAGATCTGAGCGACCACCAATTGCCTACCAGATAAAATCCATCCATCTTAACGGAGCACATAAACCCATCACAACAAGTTATATTAGTTTGAGCAAATTCCCCCAAATTTCAGAACATCAATATCCAGTCCAAACCATCCTCCCTGAAGTAGTGTCTTGGGGAGGAGCGAGACCTGAGGTTGCCTAGTGAGGGGTGGGGCTCCTACCCAAGACCCCAGCAACATCAGGGCATAGATGCCAAGACCTGTGTCCTGGAGGGCTGCTGAGGTCAACACCAGCAAAGCGAGTTTAGAGGTGACCAGGAGGGCTGAGTGCAGAGGAGAAGATAGAACACCAACTCCCAAGGAAGGAGGTTTCAAGGAGTGGGTGAGGTGAGAGAGGAGAGAAGCCAGGAATATCTATCAAGGTAGGCAGTGGGTAGGTCAGGGGCTCAGGACAAATTCTTGAGACGGGATTTGGCTCCCACACTGATTTCCCCTCATTATTTAAGTATAAATCTATGTGCCTGGGACAGGCTTGATCATAGGTGCTACAAAAGTTCTGATAGAATGAGAAATTTTGAGTTTTTGAGGCAGTAAGGCTGGGAATTAGAACAGGAAGAATAAGTAGATTTTCTGTGTCACCTCTGATAGATCACCGGTTGCTTGAAGCACTAAGTTGAGAAGCATTCTGCAGATGCATGTAAACTGTATGGGAAAGTATGTCCAAATGGACCAGTGACATCCGCCAATAATGTGGGGCAAAAGTGAGAGATGTCCTGGAAGCCATGTATCACTATTCCTGTCATGATGCTGCCACAGAAAATTCCCACCCCAAGGATTAGCTGGCATTTTTACCCGCTGCCACCTGCCCCTCGATTTCTAGTACCTTGTGTATTCATCACCAATAGAAGTTTTATTTCATATCCCTCAGTTTTTCTCATGCTCTCATGTATATTTATTTCTTGGTCCAAAATTACTCAATTTTTTTTGTTTGTGGTACTCTTAGAGTGTTGGTAAATTTTTCAGTGCCCTGTCCCTAGACCAAAAGAAATACCTACCAGTGCTATTTGTTAATTAGGTCTAAACAACCTGATAAATATTTATGACCTAATAACTTAGTTTGAAAAACTGTATGTAGACATTGAAAGAAAATAATTTTATTTCATTCTTAACCAAAATTACCTATTAATGGGATGCATCTTCCTGTTAAACACTGCATAACTTCTATCAGCCTAAAAGGAAGAGGCCAAAGCACAAAATATAATTTAGAGTTTGAGTGAAAGTGAGGTCAGCTGCCCCAAAGATTCAGACCCAAGGAAACCTGAATAGAAGAAGAAGAAGAAGAAGAAGGAGGAGGAGGAGGAGGAGGAGGAGGAGGAGGAGAAGAGGAGGAAGAGAAGGAGGAGAAGAGGAGGAGGAGGAGGAGGAGAACAGGAGAACAGGGAGTGAGATGATACAAAGTTGGTTATGAGGAATTCTCATTAGTTCACAGAAATAACATCAATTAGTGATAGGCTATACCTTGTTGAGCTATAGGGTATGGGTTATATTGCCTGATGAACCATTATTAGGTTAATTTATAGATACTTATGACAATAGCAGGCAGTTTCAAGAGACTAATACATAGCTCAAAGGAGAAGGTAGAATGTGATTGCTGTCTGATTTTAATGTCTGTCTGGGCCTGGTAATTTAAAAGGGTTTGCATTCATCAGATAAAAGTTCTTTCTCCTCTTCTCTTATTCTCTTCTCCTTCTCTCTCTCTCTCTCTCTCTCTCTCTCTCTCTCTCTCTCTCTCTCTCATTTCTTTGTTTTGTTTTGAAACAGGGTCTTGCTCTATTACCCAGGCTGGTTCTAAACACGATTAGAGCCCAATGCAGCCTCCAACTCCTGGGCTCAAGCCATCCTCCCACCTCAGCCTCCAGAGTAGCTGAGACTACCAGTGTGCAGCACTACACCCAGCTAATTTTTATTTTTATCTTTGTAGGAACAAGGTCTTATTCTGTGTTTCCCAGGCTGGTTCTAAATTCCCAGGCTCAAGCGATCTTCCTGCCATGGGCTCCCAAAATGCTAGGATTACTGGAGTAAGCCTCCATGCCCAGCCTCGTTTCTTACTTCTCAAATCTTGGAATTAGACTGGACACTACCACCCTCCCTTCCTGTTTCATGTTTATGCATGTAGTGCCACAGGATAGGCACAGTGGACCCAGCTTCACACGTAATATGACATCATCAAAAGAAATGTTGCACAATCTAATGGTGATGCTGTCAACTACCTTGAGCTACTAGTTTGTGTGGTACCTCAATGGATGTCAAGTGTCACTGTTCTTCTTTTACAATTCTAAAATACCCAGTGGCACACCAGGGCACCTTGGTACACAGCCCGGAAACCATGGGCTTGGAAGGCACTTCATCCATTTTATATTAATACCTGTTTTCTCTAAAAATAAAAAAAAACTTTAAACATATTTTCCTATTTTTTAATGTGAAGATTCATTTACTAGAGGGAGTCCCCTATCAGTGAAGAATCTTCCATGAGAAAAATACAAAAAAACAGGCCATTAAAAGTTCAATAAAAATTATGGATAAAAGAAAAAAAATGAACAAAGTCTTCAAAAATGAGACAAGGCACCATGATCTTACTAAATCATCCAACATATGTCAAAATGTGTCATAAAACACATTTTTCCTTTGAATGCTAGCCAACTTCTGTTGTTTACTTGATTGACAGCTTGGATAGACTGGAACAGCAGGGAGTTGGTGAAACTACACTCTCAGGACAAAACAGGTTTCTTCGTTTTGTTTTGTTTTGTTTTGAATCCTTGAAAACTAAGGAAGAAAGGAGAGGGAGCAGGACAAAGAGATCATCGCTGTCCTCACTTACACAGCTATTTTTTTCCATTTATACATTTGCCATATATCTATATTCTCTTGCCTAGAGGCAATCATGTTTGTATCAAATAACTTGAATGCAGAATGTTAAAGGAACAACAGACTGGTCAGAGCCCAGGCTAAAAAGATTTACAAGATCCTTCGGCCTGCACTAAGCACCTTTCCTCTGCCTCACTCTGCCCCCGCTTTGGTGAGGTGACATTGTCCAGGCCTGCTCAATTCTTTCCTTTGTTCCACCCTAAGTACCTTCACACCCAAATCTCTAGGTTCAGTAGGACCAGAGCAAGGAAAAACAAAGCCTCACCGCAGGACAGCATTGCTCAGGGTGTGCAGAGCCCTTAAATCCAGTCATTCAGAAAGAAGGGACTGCTGCCCTTCACCCAGGAAGAACCTTAATTATCCAAATGAACAAGAGCCCTCATGGGTGGTTCCTTAAAATCTATGTGAGTCATACAATCAAAAAAAGAAAAAGCAGATCCTGAAATCCGTGAGTAATAGAGCACAGTTTCAGAAGCAGGGTACATTTTTTGCATTTGCTTCCAAATTTCTGAACTTAGGTTTCTCTCCATAGAAATCTGAGCTGGTGGTAAAAGGAGCAAAAATGAATGTGTTATGAGCCCCTTGGTTCATAAGGGGCATTTCCTTACTGCCTCTCCACGGAACAAGGAGCAGCGGTAAGATTTTGTTCTCATCTCACAAAGCAGCTGCACTGACACTTCAGGCAGCTGGCTCTAATGTCAGCAATTGACGTTTGCCGTGATCATTTCACCAGCTAAGTTAAACATTCCAGGCTTGCTCATAGTGCTGGCCATGAGGAAAGTGCTCTGGAAGGCAAACAGCCAGTGAAAAAAACCAGCCCCTCAGCACACGGAGGAGAAAGTTTCCCTTTTTATAAACTATCTAAAAGGCGAAAAGGGAAAGGCATCATATTTTAAATTATGAATTAGCTATTTCATGCTGCAGCCAAAGCACTTATCTGCTGGAATGAGCATATCCCTGTAATGGGCTTTGAAAGAATGTTTGCAAAGTTGAAAATCTACAATATGAAAGATTGAACTCATCTGCACCTTCATTAAGGAATGAATTACAGCCATGCCATTTAAGTGTTGAATGTGTTGTTGTTATACGACAAAGAAACATCCTTTGCACATTTCCCCAGAGCCTAGGCAGGCTCTGGATTTCAGGAACCAACAATGACCAAGTAAGTGCAATGACTGAAGGTAAATGAAATCAAAACATCTGCCCCAAAACTATCTCATTTGACTTTAGGAGCTGTAAACTTCCAAACTGAAAAACAGAGTTGCTAGTCTCAACTACATCATTAAATGAGCCTCGAGGTGAGGCATTTGGAGGGATCACAACTGTAAACCAAAAGTACCCAAGACAAGTCTCAAACAAGTCAGAGATTTTTTTGGCCAAGGTTAAGGATGTGCCCCTGACAGCCTTCTGTGACCTCCCGACACCATATGTCCTGATGTGCCCAAGGTGGCCAAGCCACAACTTGGTTTTATACATTTTAGGGAGACATAAGGCAAGGGATCAATCAACCCATGTAAAATGTACATTTGTTCAGTGAGGAAAGGTAGGACAACTGGAAGCACCTGGAGGTGGAGTGGCTGCTTCCAGGCCATAGGAGGATTTAAAGATTTTCTGGGCAATTGATTGAAAGAGTAATTATCAATAGAAAGGAATGAAGGAATGTCTGGATTATTATAAGGGGTTGTGGACACTAAGGTTTCATCATGCAAATGAAGCCTCCAGGTAGCAGGCTTCAGAGAGCCTATAAATGTTTATTATCAGACTTAAAGAGTCTGTCCTATCAGTAATTCCAAAAAGGAAGAGGATAAAATGAGGCATGTGTGGCTCCCACCTCCCATCATGACCCAAACTTGTTTTTCAAGTTAACTTTGGGATGCCCTTGCCTAGAGGAGGAGTCCATTTGATAGCTGGAGGGCTTAGAATTTTATCTTTGGTTTAGACAACTCTACTATAGGAGAAAATTGGGAAGTGGACCTCAGGCATCCAGTGGAATCTAGTTTAGATCTGGTTAAGAAAGTTAGTTTAGGAACAAGGAAAATTGAAAAGTATAGGTTCCACGGCTTCAAATTCCACCAAAGAAGAGAAACAAGAAAGGAATATATAGAACATTTATGATCTAAACCATACAGAACTCTGATAGTATGTGAGACATTGTGGAGGAAGCCAGGAATCCCAGGTGTTTCTTTCAGTGCCAATGGACCATGACCCTGAGCAATTGACCAGATACAGACTAGGAAAGGAAGGAACAAGTAGAATCCTTGGATTTGGGGTCTCAATTGCAGATTCTGCTAACAATAGCAATGATAACAACATGGAATTTTTTTGCTCCCTTATGGCGTTTGAGCTTGCTCCTCCTTCTACCTACAACCACCCTGATCCTCATGTGCTGGCTCCCTCTCCCCATTCACTACTCTGCTCATGTCATAAGACTTTCCCAGCCACGGTCACTCTCTGCCACATCACTCTGCTCAGATTCCTTCAGAACTCTTACAACCACCTGAATTTACCATACTTATTATCTGTGTATTTGTTAATGGTCTGTCACCCCAGTGGCGTAAGTGTTTAACAACCGGCTGTGGGAGGAGAGGAATGTTAGTAAATATATGTAACACACAACTTGCAATAATAACCAACTATACTCTACCCTTTACTGTAAATTCCATATGGTCAGTTGAGTCTCACAGAATGCCTTTGTTGATTTTTGCCAAACTCTTGTATCTTGAGTGCAACTATGGCTGCTGTTCAACCATGATTTGACCAAGGTCAAGGTGTCAGCCAATTTGGTTCCTTCTGGGGGCTATGAGAGAGAAATTGTTCTGTGCCTGTCTCTCCTAGCTTCTGGTGATTTGCTGGCCATCTTTCGCATACATCTGATAGATGTATCACCCTGATCTGTCTTTATGTTCACATGGTTTTCTTTCTCTGTTCATGTCTCTGTCTAAATTTTCCCCTTTTACAAGGACAATAGGCCTATTGGAGTAGGGACACACCTTGCTCCAATATGACCTCATCTTAACTAATTACATCTGCAATGATCTTATCCATTCTGAGGTACAAGGGTTTAGGGCTTTAACATATGAATTTAACATATGACACAAAGTAACGCAATTTGATAGTACATGCTTTTTGTCTACTTGCTTAACTTTTTTTTATCTTTTAATCTTTTTTTGAGACAAGTTTTTGCTCTGTAACCCACTGGAGGCCAGTGGCACAATCATGGCTTACAGCCTCCTAGCCCTCCTGAGCTTAAGCCATTTTCCCATCCTAGCCTCCCGAGTAGCTGGGACCACAAGCATGCACCACCAAAGCTAATTTTTTAACTTTTTTGTAGAGACAAGCTCTCGCTATGTTACCAAGACTGATCTCAAACTCCTAGGCTCAAATAATCCTCCTGCCTTAGCCTTCCAAAGCGCTGGTGTTATATGTGTGAGACACCATCCTCAGCTATTTGTTTAACTTTAATGACTTCTGAATTAGATGAGATTTTAAGAAGATAAGTGAATGTATTTTCTATCTAATAACTAAAAATGTTAAACTTTATGGGATTTTGCATTCTTTCATAGCTTTAGAGCCTTACAACTTTTAGAGCTGTTTAAAGACTGAACATTTCCCTCTACATTTTAATGTTTCTGAAACCAGACTCTGTTTAGAATCTCTGGTATGCTGAAGTTTAATTAGCAGCATTTTTTTCCTTCTAGCTGAGATATAAAATGATATGATCTTAATTAATGATGTCTTAGTTCCAATATACGGTTGAGTATCTATGATATGCAGACACTGCTAAACATTTAGAATGTAAAGAATAGTAATAGCAAGAAGAGGCAGCTGCCTTCACAGCTGCTTAGGAGGCAAGGGTAAATGATACATTTCAGTATAGTGATCTTTGGGGACAAGTTTTTCTTCCAGTCTCCTGATTCTCACATAGCCCTTTTCATTTGTATTGATTTGTGGTTATTGTATTGATTTGTGATTACCTGCCTGTCTTCTTCTCTAGCAACTTGAGGGCAAGAATAGTGTCTTAATCACCATTGTATTCCTGCCACTCAGGACTGTGATGGCCTCATAGTCAACATTAAATGATTAAGTGAATGGGTGGATTCCCTCAGCTCACATTGTGCTGGGAAGTCCCACTAATGAAAATTTAGAATTTAGTTTTAATTACCAAGATATTAAGGCAAGTTGAATTGCCTACTCCAATAGAAATTTCAAGCAGGACTGCCCAGAATGCACACCATTAAATGGCATTTTTGCTGTAGTGGTTTTAGGTAAAAGTTGGAAAATCATGATGACATGTAAGGATTGTTCTGTGTTTTGTACTGATTTCATGGTCAACTGTCAGCTTGTCTGCAATAGCATTCAGAAACATGGTGAAATGTAGAAATATGGTGACATGAAGTTTTCCCTCTGTCCACCTTGATGGTCCTGTTGTTGTCAAGTTTAGACAAAATTAAGTCTAGATGAGCTTTACTTTATCTTTTTTTTTCTTTTTTCTGAGATGGAGTCTCTCCCTGTCACTGAGTCTGTCCTGCAGACTCTGGCTGACAGTGACGGATGAACGGAGTTTGCAAACACAGGTATCTTGCCTGTGACCATGGCTACGGGACTTCACAGCTTGGCAGCACCAAGGAGAAAGTGCAACTGATAAGCCAGAGGCTCACATTTATTTAGTACAGATTTAATGACAAAGGCTTAGAGCAAACACAATTTGTGGGTAATTAAAATTGTCAAGCCCCCCTCAGAAGGGGGCAATCCTGCACACAGATGCTCAAAGTTTGGTTTCTGGAGAAACAGATAAACAAACTTATCTAGATAAATTCTTTCAATTTGTGGGTAATTAAAATTGTCAAGCCCCCTTCAGAAAGGGGGCAATCCTGCACACAGATGCTCAAAGGTTGGTTTCTGGAGAAATAAACAAACTTATCTAGATAAATTCCTTTGCTCTCCCTTGTTATCTGACCTTTGCCATTTGCCTCAGGGTAAGAACAGCTGCCTTCAGCTCATTCTTTCCCAAAGCTTTGCAAAACCTCCTGGCCTTCCAAGAAGGTTTGCATCTTTTCTATAATTTTTCCCACCACCCTGACTGATCTCCTACAGTCACCCAGGCTGGAGTGCAATGGCACAATCTCAGTTCACTGCAACATCTGCCTCCTGGATCCAAGCAATTCTCCTACCTCAGCCTGTTGAGTAAATGGGATCATAGGCACATGCCATATGCCTGGCTAATTTTTGTATTTTTAGTAGAGATAGGATTTTGCCATATTGGCCAGGCTGGTCTGGAACTCCTGACCTCAAGTGATCCACCTGCCTCAGCCTCCCAAAGTGCTGGGATTACAGGTGTGAGCCACCATGCCTAGCCTATCTTACATTTTGAATAGATAAATAGATCCACAGTTGAGAAACAGAGGCAAGATTAAAATTTAAGCAAGATGCAATAAAAGGTATGTGAGTTAGTTTTCTATCACTGCATAAGAAATTTTCACAAATTTAACAGCTTAAAACAACATACTTTTACCACCTCACAGTTTATGTGGGTCAAGAGACTGGACATGGCTTAACTGGGCCCTCTGCTTAGGGTCTCCCAAGACTGCAAGCAAGGTGTTAGCCAGGTTACATTTTCATCTGGGGGGATCAAATGGGAAAGCTCTGTTTCCAAAGATTGCAGGTAGAACTCATTTCCTTGTGATCATAGGACTGAGGTCCCTTTTCTCACTGGCTGTGGCCAGGGGCTCCTCTCAGTTCCAAAGCTCACTTGAAGTTGCTTGCCAGGCAGTCTTCTCCTCTCTCACAACATGGCAGTGCACTTCTTCAAAGCCAACAGCAGAGAGTCTCTGACCTAAGGGAGAGTCCAGTACCTGATTAAAGCAGTTCCATCCAGGATAATCTCCCTTTTTATTACCTCAAAACATACTGATTGAGGGCCTTAATTACATCTACAAAAATCTCTTCACCTTTGCTAGAAGTAGATCTACCAGAGGTAGATCAGAAGTCTCAACCAAATCAGGAGGACGTTACATGGAGTGAACGTCGGGGGTTAAGAATCTTGCGACTCATCTTAGAATTCAGCCTGCCTCAGCCTGTATAGCTTCTCACTGTAAAATCAGGGCAATGCCATGGGGGAAACTGTGAGGTTAACTTCCTGTAATTCCAGGGTGGGAAAGGGCCTCCAGAGTCATTCTCTGCCCCCACATGAATAATCCTTAACCAAACCTGAAAATAAATGCTTATCCTCATAAAGATCTCCAAGAAAAGTGAATCTTTTTGTGATCGGTCCTTGTGGATAATAAAAATTTGCATTGCCAGGAGGAAAATAGGTTTCTTATGCCACGCCATGTCCACGTTTTTGGCAGTGGCTTTTTAGCTTTCGGGGGCATACAGTTGAGAAGATTGTGAAGCAAAGGGCTCAAGTGAAAAATAATTCTAAGATCAATTATTGATGCCTGCTTGAGAAGCCATGACAGAAACATCCATGTGATATAGTTACCAATGTTGTCATAAGAAGAGGACCAGGCTAGAAGACCTCTGTCCCAGTCCCAGCTCCACTCTAGAAAGCAATTTTGAACAAACCACTATCTCTTCTTGGCCCTTGTTTCTTTATCTGTTTTTTTTTTTTTTTTTTTTAAAGGCTGCCTCGTAGGGTTTTCATGAAGATTAAATGATATAACTCAGATGAAGGTGCTCTGTAATGGTAAATCAATAAACAACTATAAGATAGTATTGCCACTGAGCTTCTTGAAATAAATTATTCCAGTCCATCTTCTGACACAGTTTTTGGCCCAGCATCTTTATTTCTGTCTTCTTTAAATCTCAAGTGAAAAATAACCTTCTCAAACTTGGACTTGGTGAACTGACAGCTTCTTGTAATAGCTGTCTGGATTATCATGATGATAAACAGTGTGACAACACCATCATGACTGGTGTGTCAACCCTCATGTCTTCTGGCTCCTTTGAGTTTGCTATATTAACATCATGGTTCACCCAAAACAAACAAACAACTTTATTTTAATATCATTGTGTGAGCCCTAAGATTGCCAAAAGTGTGGCCTATACAGGTACATGAAGAACAATCTTGGGATCAGAAAAGCAAATATTTCAAAAGTACAATTTTCCTGGACTCTAAAGATAGGAAATGTCAATTCGGGAGCTCACACCTGCAGGCTCTGCTCTTACACTTCTTCGGTAACTGCAGAAAATGCGAGAGAGGAAACAGTCACCATCCGCTAAACCTCTATTACTCAAAAGTGTGGTCCATGAACTTGCAGCATTGGCATCACCTGAGAGCTTATTAAAAATGCAGAATCTTGGGCTGTACCCCAGACCTGCTGAATCAAAATAAGCACTTTAACCAGTTCTCCAAATTATTTGCACACAGATTAAAGTTTAAGAAGCCGTGCTAAATTTTCCAGGTTTGGAAAATTCACGTTTAAATTACTGGCATTTTAAACGTGATCCAAAAGCATTGCTCAGGCCATTATTTTGTGACCACCCAGTGAGTTCACCTTGCCGGATGCCTAGACAAAGCCTATTTATCAAGACAGGGGAATTGCAATAGAGAAAGAGTAAAAGAGTAATTCATGCAGAGCCTGCTGCGTGGGAGACTGGAGTTTTTTTATCACTCAAATCAGTCTCCTGGAGCATTCGGGGAGCAAAATTTTAAGGATAATCTGGTGAGTGGAGGAAAGCCAGTGCGTTGAGAGTGCAGATTGGTTCAGTCGGAGATGAAATCATGGGAAGTTGAAACTGTCCTTTTGAACTGAGTCAGTTCCTGGTTGGAGGCCACAAGATCAGATAAGCCAGTTTATCGATGTGTGGGTGGTGCCAGCTGATCCATCAAGTGAAGGGTCTGCAAAATATCTCAAGCACTCATCTTGGGAGCAGGTTAAGGAGGGTCAGAATCTTGTAGCCTCCAGCTGTACAACTCCTAAACCATAATTTCTAATCTTGTGGCTAATTTGTTAGTCCTACAAAGGCATTCTAGTCCACAGGCAGGAAGGGGGTTTGTTTTGGGAAAGGGCTGTTGTCATTTTTGTTTTACACTATAAACTAAGTTCCTCCCAAAGTTAGTTCAGCCTACGCCCAGGAAGGAACAAGGACAGCTTAAAGGTTAGAAACAAGATGGAGTCAGTTAGGTTAGATCTCTTTCACTGTCTCAGTCATAATTTTACAAAGGCGGTTTCAATTTCATATTGCTGGCAGCAATTTCTACGTAAGATGAGAGAGCACATTGTTAGGATTTTACCAACTTATATTTTAAAGATTTCACTTGTGATCTGTTCATTAGAAAACAGTTAATCAGGAACTGATTGGACACAGTTACAATCCAACACAAATTTGGCCGTATTGCAATGACCAAAATGCCAATATTCTTAATGATTATTTTTCATAGTAGAACCTCATATCCAATTCTGCTTCATCCAAATTATATATGAGGTTCCAGTGAACTCCAGAGAAACCCTGTCATATCCACATCTAGATCCCCTATAGGGCCTATTAACGTATTTTGTAGCAGAAGTATAATTACTAAGGGTACAAGCTTAGAAAACAAAGCTGCCTATGTAGAAGAAAAGAAGAGTAAATAACAATGGGGGGAAAAGGACAAACAGAAATAGATGGCCTAGACTTCATTTATCTGTAGCCCAGGTGTGAAGGGTCCTTGGGAGCCATCTCCTCCAGCTTTGAAAACAGGGCTCAGTCTACATCACATCTGCATCAAGCAAAGGCAGTTCATAAAGCTTCAGAGAACAATGTCAACCTTATCAGAGATTTTGTGGAAGACAAAGAGATGGCTTAGATCATATTTGATAAAAGAAAAACTTCTGCCAAATTAAATTTAAAGGAGTTTCTTTAAGCAATGAATGATTTGCGAATTAGGCAGCCTCCTGAGCCAGAATAGGCTCAGAGACTCCAGCACAGCCATGTGGTAAAAGAAGATTTATGGACAGAAAAAGGGAAGTGATGTAAAGAAAGCAGAAGTGAGGGACAGAAACAGCTGGATTGGTTACAGCTCGCCCTTTGCCTTATTTGAACACTGTTTGAACAGTCAGCTACATTTGATTGCCCCAAACTCAGTGATTGGCACAAGTGTAGGCTACAGTCTGTTTTATAACCATAGCCTTTACAGTAGAATCTGCTATAGAACCTACCAGGAGGCATACATTTCTAATCATTGCCTCTTTTATTCCAAACCATGGAAAAAGGACCTAATGAATGATACCCTTCTAGAAGTATGGAGGCCTCCTGGCAATGTTCTCTTTAACCCACGATATGGATTAAGAGGAACGAACCAATGTTCTGTTTCTGACTGATTACGAGGCAACACATGTACCATTAGTTTTTCATCTACATTGGGCCTTACTTTTTCATCTATCAAGGTATAAGGTTATCCATGTATAAGGCTGGCTGCAAAATCCTTCACAAATAAAAGTATACCCCATAAGTGCACACAACAGACCCCTCTTTCACTTCTTTTTTTTTCTTTTTTTTTTGAGACAGAGTTTCGCTCTGTCACAAGGTGCCAGGCTGGAGTGCAGTGGTGCGATCTCGGCTCACTGCAACCTCTGCCTCCCAGGTTCAAGCAATTCTCCTGCCTCAGCCTCCCGAGTAGCTGGAACTATAGGCGTGTGCCACCCCGCCCAACTAATTTTTGTATTTTTTAGTAGAGATGGGGTTTTACCATGTTGGCCAGGATGGTCTCGAGCTCTTGACCTCGTGATCCGCCCGCCTTGGCCTCTCAAAGTGCTGGGATTACAGGCATGAGCCACCATGCCCGGCCTCCCTCTTTCACTTCTATCGTCCACAGAGGCATAAGCAAGGGAAAAAATACGTAAAGATAAGAGTCTCATGATAGTAGAGAGTCATGATCTGTGATCTTGGGAAAAGCTGTTCACATCAAAGATGCCGTCTTCTTTTGGGGAGAAACTTCCCTAGTTAGCTTTACCTTAAGGGTTCCAGTGGGCATACAGTTCCAAGAGTGTGGAGGGACACTTCTCAGTTGTGAGATTATGAATACAAGGTTTAAGGTCCCCAAGTTGTGCTGCAGTGTGGATGGCAAGGGCAGACTTTCTCTGATATTCCCAGAAGATCCAATCTTCAGGTTCTAGATTGTGAAGGGGTTGATTGTCCTCAGTCTATGAACCAGGGTGGAGTCCTTGGAGGAAAAGGGCAAGGAGAACATGCAGTTTCTAGGTCCTAATAAATAAGCACAGCTGGAAGGCAAAACAGATCTCCAAAAATTCAGGGTCCCAATTTCATACGGGATCCTGGATCCCTGAAAAAGAAATGCTACGGAACAAGACAGTGCAATGATTTTACCGTGCATTTCATTGCAAAGCAACCTAAAGCTAATCAGCCCATTCTGTGATTAGCCCATCCCCATGGGAGTTTTATCTCTTGGTGGGGGGTGGGGACATTGCTATACTTTCCAGGTGGCCAGGAGCATGCTTGTACCAAGAGCTGAGTATTTCCCTAAGTGCCATTTGTTATCCTTCAAAGTATATTTAGTCTTAGATTTTGAGAGAGACCTATCTGCTTTCAATTCCTGGGGTTTCATGAGAAAAACAGGTTTTCCCAAAATGGGGTCTGTGGCACCTCCTCTGTTTTTCCCAAGGAGTCCCAGGCTGTTATAAGCTATCTTATAGCTTATGAGGTCCTCTCATGTGTGCACCAAGAGTGGCAAGAAGTAAAAATGGAGAAAAACAATTCAGTTGACCAAAAAATAAAAAATTAAAAAAAAAAAAACCCAAAAAGAGAAAAAATGGGCTTTTAAATATACCTATAGCATAAATATCCACTTTTAATTTTTTTTTTTTTTTTTTTTTTTAAGATAGAGTCTGACTTTGTCACCCAGGCTGGAGTGCGGTGGTACAATCTTGGCTCACCTTAACCTCCGCCTCCCGGTTAAAGTGGTCTCTTGCCTCAGCCTTCTGAGTAGCTGGGATTACAGGCGCACACCACCATGCCTGGCTAATATTTTGTATTTTTAGTAGAAATCGGGTTTCGCCAGTTTGGCCAGGCTGGTCTTGAACTCCTGACCTCATGTGATCCACACTCCTTGGTCTCCCAAAGTACTGGGATTACAGGTATAGGCTACCACACCCAGCCTATGCTGACTTTTAACCAATTTTTTAATTTAATTTAATTTTTTTTTTTTTTTACCAGATTCTAGCCAGAACAAATAGCAAATATTTCTGGCTTTTGAACTTTACCAAAGGTAACCTCCCAGGTGCTCAGAGAAAGAAAGATTCAAGGTGGGAACTCAGAAGGAAAGGAAGAAAATCAATAAATAGCAAAAGCCATTTAGATATCAAACCAGAAAGGACTCATTCTCTAAGCCAGGAATTGAACCTGGCTGCCACTGAGAAGAGACAAAACCTTTACCATGAAGCTACAGCATTGGGAAGTTTCCATTGTTCTTCCCAAAAGGAGCCTAGAGCAGTCAATTTTGAGCTGCAAAAGCTTTTAACTGTTCGCAGTAATTTTTAGAGCCAACTTTCGCCTGAATCCCCAAATTCCTGTTCCCTGGATGGCAGACAGCAAGAGAGAGTACCACCCTGTGGTTACAAGGGTAAGTTCCCAAGGGCATAAAACAAGACAAGAGGGAAACCTCATCCAGTTGGTGGTGGTGGTGGTTGTTGTTGTTTGTTTCAGGGACCTAAAGCAAAGTTTATAACTGACCAGCTTGCTGGGATGGCTTGGGCAGCCAGCTTACGGGGGCCTAGGCCTGCATTCCATCCTATGGTACCCTCGTTGATGACAGAACATGGCAGAAAGACAAATTCATAGCACAAAATACACCAGATTTGCTATAGCTTAAGACTTGCCTCATGAATCCTTTTTTTATTAATTAAAACTTTACAAGAGATAGTAATTTTTTTTACCATTCCTATGACCAGTTTGCACAGAGAGAGAAAAAAGGAAAGGGAGAAAAGCATTACTTGCAGTAGGGGAGCCCAGGGTAACACCCACCCATTGCAGCGATACTGAATCGAAAGTTCAGATGGCCACATGTCAGTCACAAAGGGATCTTTTCCAGCAGTTTCATCAGCCCTCAAGTTTCTCCCTTTGAGGAGAAAAAATTTCCCCAGGTCCCATGATCCTGTACATGCCAGATCCTATCACCCATTGTCATCAGCAAAAAGTGCAAGGCAGATTAATCCAAAGAGAATAGCAGTTAACATTCCATTTTAACCAAGAGAGACTTTACTGAGGGGACGGCCTCTAACCCAGTCCTCTATCCCAATACAGGTAAAATGTATCCATTACTTACCCAAAGTCAGCCAATTGGTGCTGCAGTATATTTCCTTCGGATCAGAATAGCAACTAAGCCACAGGTTAGCAGATTTAATTTTTTTAATCAATTAGTCACTTAAGCTTTTTATTTGCTTTTATAAAAAGTCTTCAGATAAAAATACTGAAATATTTTTTACAAGCTTCTGCATATCGATACACATCCCTAGATAAGACTAATTTGAGAGCCCTCATTTTCTAATACACTTCAGTACAGCATTGTTCATTTGGAATGTTCCACTGTAAGTTATCTTCAGTAAGATTTTACCATTTCTGTAAGACTGCTGCTTACAGGGCCTAACACTTATGCATGTATAAGACAGAAAGAACTAAGTTCTTCAAAAACTAAAGTCCCCATTTTTACCTCAAATATTGGCTTTGCTTTCAAGTTCCCATGACCAACTTAGCCAATGATCTTTTTCCTACCTAAGTGCACAAGAAAAATGAAACAAAGGGATAGAACACAAAAATCCCTGTGAATTTCCAAAAGCCAAATGTTACACCTGCTGCAATATTGCCATTTACTACCAGTTTCTTTCTGACTCAATCAGATGTAAGAAGCCTTGAGCTGTATCCAAACCAGTTAATTACTGGACCCAGTCCAGTTTCTGTCACAACTTCTAAACCCAATTTGGATCAGAAACTTTCTCAAAGAAACTTGGAGAGCTAAAAACACAAATCCATGGAGCTTTGGAATCCGAGAGAGAACTAACCACAATCTCCAGCTGCTCCAAGAGATCAATGGATACAGTGGGTCCAGAGAGCTCCTCACTTGGTCACTCAGTGCTCCTAGGGGTTGTTAGGACCTCTACTTCGGATCCCACTTCTGACACCATCTGATAAAAGAAAAACTTTAGCCAAATAAAATTTAAAGGAGTTTAATTGAGCAATGAACAATCTGCGAGTTGGGCAGCCTCCTGAGCTAGAATAGGCTCAGAGACTCCAGCACAGCTATGTTGCGGAAGAAGATTTATGACAGAAAAAGGAAAGTAACATACAGAAAACAGAAGTGAGGTACAGAAACAGCTGGATTGGTTACAGGTTGGCATTTGCCTTATTTGAACATGATTCTAACAGTTGGCTACATTTTTTTGGCCAAAACTCGGCGTTTGCCTTATTTGATCATAGTTTGAACTGGCTACATTTGATTAGCCAAAACTTGGTGATTGGCACAAGTGTAGGCTATGGTCTTGTTATACCTCCACTTTTTATAGTTCACCATGTACAGAGAAACCCTTAGGCTGGATTTAATATATGTAAGGAGGCAGCTTTGGGCTAAATTTGATTTAACAGGTCTTAAACTGCAAACAACCTAATAAGATTCCCCATTAGGATTTCTGTTATCCACCAGCTCTGGGTTGCCCTAGAACATGTCTCTTAATACATTTTCTTTTCACACTTCTAATTTTACACATTCCCTACCCCTTAATCCTTTCCTGTGAGAACAATATGGCTCTGTCTCAAATCTTTCAATTTTGCATAAATGCAAAATTACTTATGTTATCTTTAAGAAGAATGTTTCACTTTGCAGCCAGGAAACAAGTGATGCTCTGACTGCTGGGCTCCATTCTTTATGGGCTGCAGGGAATCAAAAATATTAAACAATTCTGCAGTCTAACCTAGCAGTTGAAGGGTTTGGTTCTAGTGTCAAGATTCCGTTCTGTGATTTCATGTAAATTACTTGATCCCTCTAAGCCTCAGCTTCTTAATCTGTAAAATGAAATGTGGACCCTGAGTAATAAAGACTACATCTTGGGTAATAAAAATAATGCCTACCTTATGCATTTGGGGAGAATCATGTCAGATATTATATAACAAGGACTTCTCTAATCCCAGTGCCTAGCACAAAAGTATTATAATAATATTAAATCCCTCCCAATATCAATCATTCCAAGTATTTGACAGTTTACTATTTGAACTCCAAATACTCATTTAATAAGCATCCATTTAATGACTTCTATTTAATATGTGCATAGTACTACAAAAACAAATAAGGAGAAAGGAAGTCAGGAAAAATAAACATCTACTGAGAGCTACCTATGTGCCAGGCACTTTGCATAAATCATCTTGTTTACTCCTTCAAATAACTTAATGAGAAAGTGTTGTGTCCTCACTTCTATGGATGGCACAGAGGTATGAGAGGTTATTTAACTTGCCTGTAAGGCACAAATCTGAATTTGCACCCAGGTCTGTTTGACTCAGGGGTCCTTTCTCTTCTTCAAATTGCTGTGCCTCACAAGTAGAGTATATGTCTCAAACGGACCAAACCTTAAATTCAAAAAGAAAAGAGAAGAAAAGAGGGGTCAGATTAATGGAAAGTGGAGGAGAAAGAGGAAAGGAGAGGAAGGGGGAAGAACCAAAAGAGAATCAGATGTTGAGGAAGAGATAAGAGAACAGCGTGGGGAAGCCAAGTAGCTCCTCTACTCCCATCCACTGCAGTGGCTGGTGGAGAGCCAGCCCCCGAGCTCATCCTTATCACCTTAGGTGATGTGTCCCTGCCAAACGAACTAGTACCAAAGGAAATGCATCATGTCTGTGATTTCCCAACAACTCCAGCTAACAAGAGCTGATCTCACCCTCTCCTTTTGGAGGCTTCAACAAAAGCACTATAGCCTTCTAGGTAGACTCTAACTCCGTGTCTTATTTACAGTTTAATCTTGTACTGATAATTGTCTCATGTAGGCTCATCTTATTCTCACATCCAAGCTATAAAATGCATGCATTTTGGTTTACTCTTCTGGAAGAAGACGGTCACAGATGAAAGCACACTACTAAATTTTATAAGAATTTCCCGAGGAAAAAATTGAAAAATTCCGCCCAGAGCTTGAGGTAGGCACTCATAGATTACTTGCTAGGGTAGAGACAGTTACTGAAGAGAGAATAGCATAAACTCTGGAAATATACTGCCAGATATTTTGAGGTTATCCTGTTCATCCATGGCGATGGGGGCGTCCACTGAAGGGAACGAGCCCTTGTCATTGGAAAGAGGTCAGTTTGAAAATAGGGAATAGAGACTCTGGCAGGAGTTTATCTGGTAGTGGTAGGAGGACTATTTTCTTTGCTCTAGATCTGGCCAGTGCTTGGCAGTCTCGGTGTCATGCAATTGCTGGAAGCATTTCTGTTGGTAGAGGGTGGCTTTCTTTGTTCTAGGGAGATTACCTGAGAGAGAGTCTGGGAAAGTGCCAAGGAAAGGGCCTCGGGTTGGGTCCTGACTCAGCAGTGTGTCTGAATCATGCTCTGTGCCACGTGTCCTTTCATCATCAGTACAGCCTGTCCTGATTGGATCAGGGAGGGGTCCACACCCACACCTTCATCAGGACGATGCAGGGAAATGCTGGACCCCTTCCTGGAGGTCAGGTGATGGTGACAACAGAGGACAACAGGGCTCAGCAGCAGCCGGAGCCCTGCTTAGGGACATTATCTTGTAATATGAAAAGAAGCAATATCTACCTCTCAGTTGTCATGAGGATTGGAGGAAAGATGTGCAAAGTGACTGGAATTCATATCCTCATTCAACATTTATTCATTTCATCCCATGTTGTAGTTACTTCATGCCAAGCTCCAGGCAATAGGAATACAGCAGTGAGGGAGCTGGGTCAAGTACTGCTCTCTTAGTTTATATCCTCTTAGGGACAGGGAACAAACAATAAGCAGATAAACACACTGTCAGGGACTGAGATGGAGATTTGGGTGCATGTGATTTATCAAGGATGTTCTCCTCAGGAAAACCTGTAAAGGATGAGGGGATCAGGATGGGGATGGGGAAGAATGAAGCAGAGGGGTGCTCTAGAAAAATCTAGCCTGGGCCTGAACCCTGGGAGCCCTGAAGTACAAATCACATCTTCATAGTTGTCCTTAAAGGCAAGAGTAGGGAGCTTCTGTACTCCTGTCTCTGTCAGTCATTGGTCACCCCAGGGTGTTGTAGTAGCCTCCCAGGTGAAGAGGCTCCTTAGGCAAGAGTGATTCTTAGAAGGCCATGGGTATGAGGTGTTAGCTGCTGTGTGCACAGGAGTGGGGCGCACGGCTGTCATGGGGCATGGGCAGAGTGTCAGCAACATCGGCTGCATATCTTCATAAGAGGAAAAGTCAGATAGTAGAAATTGCTAGGACAGAATGGAAATTCAATGACAGCAGAGAG
The DNA here is from genome assembly GCF_001604975.1 of Cebus imitator. Taxonomy (NCBI): domain Eukaryota; kingdom Metazoa; phylum Chordata; class Mammalia; order Primates; family Cebidae; genus Cebus; species Cebus imitator. Next base: position 65,475 of record NW_016107729.1, on the reverse strand, counting down.
ACTGTACCACTCCTTTCGACTGTGTAGCCATGATACAGGGGTGAATTGATTTTGTAGATTTTGAAACTTACAATTCGGAAGGAACTTTTTAAAGTAAAAGAATATGAAATCATGAATATAAAGCTAGTACAAACATGAAAATGTATTCAAAATGAGAAGACAGAATTAAAAATAATAAAAGCTAACAAATAACTGAAGCACTGCAAAATCCAGAAAAAATAGTTAATATTTAATTAAAGTTAATTAAACTTTCTGACACACCTCTATAGTACCTTTTCCTACATTATTTGGCCATATATATTTTGATTACTTCCCTTTATGATAATGGCTTGGTATTCGCTTTTCATTAAGAGACTAGAAAGACCTTTTGATCTTCCCCTGAAAGTGGTAAACCATTTGGTGGTTAATATTTTTTAAAAGTTTCTTTCAGCTTCACGACTTGTTATTTGGTAAAATGATGTGAATTTTGAGGATGATTACCTAGGTGGGAAAGCCTCTATTAAGCTTCTTTCATCTTTGAAAAGATGTCCTGCAGATAGCTTCTGACTCCACACTTTTCAAACTCACTTTTGCCAGGCACAGTGACTCACACCTGTAATCCCAGTTATTACGGAGGCTGAGGTAGGAGGATCCCTTGAGCCCAGGAATTTGAGACCATCCTGGACAACTTAGTGAGACCCTGCCTCTTAAAATAAAATAAAATAAGAATAAAACAAACTCATTTTCCTCCCATACTATCCTTGTCCTCTGGGTGTTGTAGGATATTTTCACATTGAGAAGCCTTTGTGTGACAATAACGGATAGTTGGCAGTGAGTGATGAGTATTCCAGGAAATTTTTGCTGTACCAGGCACCACACAAGGAAGTGACTGCAAACCACTTACATACTTCCCCTCAACTCAATGAACACCTAAATCAACTTCTCTTTTGGCAGGTCCCCCAAGTGCCTACAGCCACTTGAATGCCAATGGAAGAGAGGTATGTGGGAGAGAAAACCGGAATAAAAAGAAAGTAGCCTTAAGTTTTAACTGATTGTGGTTAAAATATTTTACTTTCATAACATTTACAAAAACACACATGCATGTGAATAGATCACTAGGGTCCCTCCCAGAACTTACAAAGGACCCCTGCAAGTGAGGAGCTCTGAAATGTAAGCCTCATTGGTTTCACCACAAACCCACCTCCGTCAGTGAGGGACTCTTTGAGGACATGACATATAGCTGAAAGCACTTAGATGACACTCAGTAAATCATCATTAATTGGAGACTCATGGTAAATCTATTGCAATCTTTGAAAGCAGAGATCTCTGGCTCCATCCTGAGTCTCAGACTAACTTATACAAGGACAGGAATACAGCCACTTCCCCAGGAAGGCCTCTTTTAAAATAGAAGTTGCCTACATCAGAGACCATCCCAAAATTACCGCACTTTGGCTATCATGCATACAGGCAATGCATGGTAACTGTCTGAGTGTCTCTGCAGCATTGGTTGGAATCTGTAAAGATCTGAAATCAATGCACTGTTTGGCTGCGATTTGCATCTTCTTTTTCTTTGCTGGCTCTGGGTCTCTGGGGGAGGGAGTCCCTTGTGCCTGCTAGGTGATCTTGATTAGAGAGCATGGGGCTCACAGCATTGTAATTGTTTGTTTATCTGCCTATCTCCTTTGCAAAAGTGAGCCGTGCCAAGCAGGGGCCCTGTCTTATTTATGCTTGCATCCCCAGTGCCTAGCACACAGCCCAGCACACAGAGGGCACTCCATTCATTTTCCCAGATGAATACATAATTGCCTGTCCAGGAATGTATAAAAGGAAAAAAAATCATTCCACCCATTTCTTCATTACATCTCAAGTTCTCCAAAATAGGTTAGTTAATATTTTGTTCAATTTGATCAGTAATGAAATGCTTGATCCTGAATCACTTAAAAATATTTGTTTTTCAAATCATTTGCAGAAAGCATGAGTGATTTTACATAAATAATTTTCACTGTTTGATAGAAAGCATTCACAAAATCAAGGAGAAATAACATATAATATGCAGTTTTCATTCTGGGTGCTTTGCACTGAAATATGCAACAGATTCTCTTTCTTATTTTTGAGAAGGACAAGAGAGCTGCTTGTCTGGAATCACTGTTCCCTTTGTCAGTAAATAAAAGGTCCTTGTATTTGCAAGGATTTCACATGATGTAACAAAAAAAGAAAGAAAGAAAAGGCGTGTAAAGTTTTCCACAGCAAGTGTGCTCACCAAATTTGCCTGTACTGCTTAATTACAGAAGATTCAGAGGGAAAGGTTTCAGGGTGTCTGAATGTCTTTTCCTTGGGTGGGGGGCTCTCCCCTTTCCTCTCTACCTTTCACAAATTAAAAAAAAAAGAAAAGTTAATTAAAGCTGAACACAGCTGATTTCCAAGGGACTGACAACATCTGACACCAAGCTGAATTAATAGCAGAGAAAATATTTTTTTCCTACATTTAAACTACTGACAGTGTTTAGCAAATGCGATTTAAATCCTTTATAAAATTTCTAGTGTTCTTAAACACTGGACTAAGATAAAGGCCTAGCTAACTCGAAATATTTCAAAGAAATTAAACAATATAAATATTTTCTTAAAATTGAGATGAATCCCGAAACTAGTAAATGAAGATTAACTGTGGATATTTAGAACAACAATTTTGCGTGTTCTTCACAAGTACCCCAAAACCTAAAATGCAATAAAATAAATAAATGGGGAAAAAATAAATAAATAAAAATAAAAAATAAAAATAAAAAACCTCTTAGCAATAATGCACTATACAAAGACATACAACTATTTCTATTTGTTGCTATTTTACTTAATTATGCTAAAAAATATGTTGTTGGTTGCTAAATACTGCTTCAATCCTGGACCTTAGAAATATAAGGAATGACATAATATAACAACTTCCCAAGAAGTCATTGTAGCTCGTAATGAAATATCTAACAACTAGGGTGCTGGAAAGTATGGGTCAAGAAAGCTGCCAAGAGGAGGTAAACACTTGAGTAGAATTCTAGAATATGACCAATGTCAGCTCACTCAGCAAGAGGAAAGAAGAGTAATGCAGAGAGTAGATAATGTCCCCAAACTGTGAAAATACTTTGTAGTTTCATGAAACCATAAGTTATTTATCATAACTGAAGTGCTTTGTTGAAGTGGGAAAAGATTAGGATGGAGAGGAGGCAAGAACAGCAAATAGAGAGACTTCGTTTCAAGTTATAGAATTTTAAATGTACAAAACTACAGCAAAAGCAGTTTATTTAGAGAGTCTGTATTGAACTGATATCGAGTGGTAGCCAAATGGATATGGGATTTAATAGAAAAGATTGATTCTGTAATTAGTCAGATTGAGCAATAGAGTAATTTCTTTCCATTTGTGTTAGTGGGCACATAAAATGTCTACAATACTTTAGTGATAGTATAAGTAAAGTTTGCAATTACATTTTTTCACTTAGCAGTAGGTATTCTGATCATTCTTGAGATTACTGTTATTACTATAACGTCCATACTATTTTATTAAGTGACTATGCTTTATTTAGTTAATCGGTTTTCTACTGCCGAACATTTGGTTTATCTTTAGTTTTTTCACCTTTATAAAATACAAAAGATGTCTCTGTACATGAGGAAAAGAATTGTTGAATAGTCTTATGATTTTTAAATTCTAATGTTGCTTTCCTACATTAATGCATAAAAATTCCATGTACCCAGCATTCTCAAAGTTTGTTTCTGTACTGTACCTTTTTTTTTTAAATAAAAATGACTACTAAAAAGAAAAAAAATAAAAAAAAGAAAAGATCTCTACATTTGTAAGGCAAGAAGAGCCTTGGTTTCATTAAGGAAGGAATAGCAGGGGCTGGCAAATGGAATTTCTTAAGTAAAAGGTTAATCCATGTGGCATCAGGTGATAGCCCTGTCACCAACTGCCCTACTTCTATGGATAATTTTTAATGATACTAAAAGTTTTTGCTTAACTCCACTTAGCTATTTCTGCCCTCTGTTGTACTATGTATGTAAAAACCCTGGCATCAGCCTCATTTCACTCTGCTAAAATAACTTAGTTCTTATCAATCATTAATGCCTTATTGAATTGACATTTGCACTAGCAAGATGTGAAGGCAAGAACACAAGAGTAGGTAGGTGGGCTACCGGGGTCAGGAAGGGTGAACACATAAAATGGTATCCTAAGAGTGGTAAAGGCGGCTATCCCAGGGAGAGATATCCTCTCAATGGGCGGAACTTGTGGAATGAGCTGGTTCTGAAATTACCCCATGGACTGTGGTCAACTCACCCAAGTCATGCCATCATGAAGGCTTTTCTTGAAAATGCCAGATCCCCTTCTCCAGGGCCTGTGTTCTCTTCTCTCTCAATGTGGCAATGCAGTCATCGTCAAACCCATGGGCTCTGTAGCCAGACTGATGTCCATTGCTCAATTTCAATTTTAGCTGTGTCACCTGCGAGGGGGTACTTTTTTGTTTATACATATCTGCCTCATTAAAATGTAACTTTTGCAAGGGCAGAAACTTTCATTCATAGCCATGGAAGAGGCTTAGTGCATGGTGGGTGCTCAATACTTAATTTAAATATATTAAAAGAATAAATGAATTATAAGTGACTGAATGGATGAAATATTTAATCTCTCTGGGCCTAGTTTTCTAATCTGTAAAACGAGGACAGTAACAGCACTCAATCTATCATCTACACAGGTAGCAACCAGTGCCAGAAAGCAGCAACAGGGTTTACCTAGCCAAGGGGTCCTTTATGTTCTTCCTGGTAGGGAGAACGTGCTTTCAGGATGTGCAGTTGCTGGCAAAAAGGTGAAAGCTAAAGCAACTGCAGGTGGGTCCTGTAATCATGTTCAATTGGAAATTCGCTCTGCTTTTTCAAGAAGGAGATTTGGTCATACAGATGACTTTAGGTCATGCTCTTATTTTGTCTTCATAGGACAGCCATTTACATTTAATGAAATAAAAAACTTAAATAATATGTGATTGAGGAAGGAAGAGGGATAGGGTCAAGACTTTCCAGTTATATCTCATGGTTCTCATTCTCACTTCACCGACACAACTAGGGTGGGAAAATATTTTTAGAATTCAGTATGCTCAGTTGCAAAATAAGTGTATAAACATTGGTATCTTTCCTACATATGGCTCTGTTTGGAAAAAAATAATGAAAATCATTTTTCAGTAGTAAAACTAAATATTAAATACCCATCAATAAACTTAACAACAAATATGAAAGCCTATGTAAAGAATCCTTTATAATTTTACTCAGAGACAAAAAATAAAACAATTAAATGAAGTGACATATTTTATGTCTGGATGAAAAGATTCATTGTCACAAAGGCATCAATTTCCAAGTCAATTTATAAATTTAATGTGAAAATTTCCATAGCATGTTTCTTGGATATATTCAAAATAATTTTAAGCATTATCTGAAAGACTAAACCTATAAAAATGCATATCATTTAGAAAAATAAGAAGAATATGGTTAAGGAAGAACTTGTCCTATTAATTATTTAATAAAACATACTATAAAGCTATAGTATTTAAAGTGTAATAAATAAGGCTGCTAGTCATGACCTGCTAAATTATTTCATAGCCTACTGAGAGTCATGAACTGCAGACTGAAAAACATTGGCTCATAAATGTCCAAAACTGACCAGTTTGGTTAAATATATTATACTGTGGTCATAATGCAGAATACATGCAGTTATTAAAAATAATGTGGTAGAACTATATTGGTATGGAAAGATATTCACAATATTTGGGTAAAAAATTTACTAGAATCACCCTATTTTGAAAGGAAAAAATATCATATATTTTTATATATGCAGAGAAAAACCATACGGACAGAAAAGTACCAATATATTAACAATAGCCCATTTGTCTCTAGCTGCCGGGTTTGTGGGTGAGTGTAACCTTCTTTTTACTATCTATAATGAATATGTATTACTAATTAAAATATAAATTTTAAACATTTTAGACTTATTACATAATACATAGATTCTGTTCATTATTTTCAGCCTAATTTTCAGGGAAAATGCAGATTTGGTCCTTAACATATAATTAATTACCATTACATGATTCTTAGCAAAGATATTATAAAGTTATATTACTTAAATTATAATAAATAAGTTTGCTAGTCATGACCTCCTAAATATTTCATAGCTAACTGAGGGTTATGAACTGCAGTTTTATTATATTTTCTGTCATTCTCTTTGACAGAAAATAAGATAAAATGAAACATTCCTAATTTCCTTTAACATTAAGTTTGCAGCAGTAGGCAATCCTCAATCAAAATCATCATATTTTTAGCTGCAAAATAGGAAACACTTCTTCCAATTCCTGCCATAGAACTTCTCTAAGAATAAAACAGCTGCTTAGCTAGCCTCGCCTTTAAAGGAAAAAATGCCGTCATTAAACTGCTGTTTTGTCTGGGTATTTTGAGTCGAGGTGCTTCAATGGCTATTGTGTAACACTGTGCCTCCTGTCACACTACCAACCTGCTGGGCTTATGTGAGCCACTTAAGCCCTGCTTAAACCCAGGCTTAGAGCTGGCTCTAACCAAGACTGGTAGAAGTCAAGATTTATTTATGCTGGGGCTGCTGAATAAGGCAGTTACTCATGAAGACATTTTTAAACTGGTACAAGTAAACCCAGGAACACTTTAAGGGGAGAAGTCACAAACACATCAAGTCAAGAGTTGGACATGTGTCTCAGGAGAAGAGACACGGGTGAGGGAAGATGATGCTTGCAGATTTCCAGTGTGCACCTTCCTCTTTAGTTGTGGCTGGTAGAGTTACCCGAGTCATTGATTTTGTCCCCTCTAGATGCTGTCCTGAATTTCACTTTTGTCTGCTTTCATAATTTAGTGATCAGAATAACAGTCTGAAAACCATTCCACAAAGTATTGCCTCAAGTCAAAAATACCCTCCAAAAAGTTGTTGGTGAATATAAGGCCAATTTCATGCTCTCTTAAAATAATGACACAAGAGTAGAAACTGAATAAGTTTCATAGTTCATGTCTGTTGTTCCAGACCTCTACATCAAGAAATGTCACAATTTTCAGGGCATATGGATTCATTTTAAAAAAAGCTATAATTTTACCATTTTCAGAATTCAGCTGGAAAACAAATTTTATACATCTATAAGTTGAAAGAACTAGATGAAATGATTTTAAATAGAAGTGTTGAGTGAGAACATTCTCTAGCACATTATCTGACAATATCGGATGTTGTAATAAAATCTTAACAGTGTACAATGTAAAGATACCAATGTATACTGTTAACAGTATACAAATACCTCATAATATTAAAAACTCTTATAAACCTCACCTTAACAGCAGAATAATATTCTAAGAACAACTTTGTAAACCTTATTCCCTTTTTTGTTATTTTAAACAATATTACGATTTCTAACTTTACCAAAAAAATCTTCCAAATTTCAGGTCATGCCTTTAGGATAGATTCACAAAGTAGAATTACCATAAAAAACATTTTAAAGGTTACATTGCAAAATTATTTTCTAAAAGGCTTGTGGCAATTTTCATCCCCACCTGCAATATCAATAGCCACTTCCTTGTTTCCTCATTCATATTAGGCATCTCATTTTAGAAAATGAATACATACAATTTTTTTAAAAGATTTGATCCATTGATAGGTTAAGAATTTTGTTCACTGTTGTTTAAATTTGTATTTATTTTTATTTACAGTGAGATTAAACACTTTTCCATATGTGATTTAGTCATTTGTATTTCCTCCTGTGTGTATTGTTACACAGGGCTTTTGCCTGAAAAGGGCCATTTCCTTTTCAGTAACAATCAACATTAACTGCCCTGATGACTACTACGACAGGAAAGCTGATTCAGTGTGGACTTGAGGGAGGACGCCACAGAAGTCTGTCTGCCAGAAAGTGACCTTTGAATGGATATCCAAATGGTGGGAGGTAGAGAGATGCGCAGTAGCTTTCCTGGCAGAGGAACAGAATCATTTGTTTTGAGGCAGATTTGACCTGTGAGTCCAGGGCTGTCCAGAGAATAAAAATGCTGGCTCTAAGGGACATGAGCATTCTGGTCAAATGAAGAACATCTTCATCCATGCTTTGATGAGATAGACCTCAAACTACTATGATATTACCATGATACAATAGATGATGACTACTATGATACAATTCTTTTTCATTCCTAGACAATGTATTAAAATATATTCTCATATCAAAACTCAGGGTCTAAAACCTTCTCCCATCTAAAGTGCTACCTTATCATAAAATAATGAAAAGTTTTAAGATAGCTAAGAAAAGATCCTACAAATTTATTATAATCATTTCTTGCCAAAAACATTTTCATTTATGCTGATACTTCAAATACAAGGACTTTTAAATTTCCTCTTTTTCTTAAATGCCGTAAAAGTAATAGTAACTAATATGTTGGGCCATTACTTTAAGAAATGTTATTTACACAACATAAAATTCCTTTATGAATGAACAACAAAATATTTTTTAATTGTATTGTGGTCCAAAAGACCTTAAAAAATAGAAGAAGCTTACTGAGCTGAAACTAATTCTTGATCTATTTTTAGCCATCAGCATAACTATCACAAAACTTTCATGACATACTATGGTGTCATAGGGAAGGCAGTCATAATGTTTTCATTTTGGGTATTTTATTAAGTAAAAGCACTTTAAATCAGTGCTTTTGAAACTGTGAATCATGATCATGACCATTAGCGAGTCATTAAATCAGTGAATCAGACTGGCTTTTTTTTTTTTTTTTTTTTTTTTTT
>NW_016107729.1:52000-56675 GCF_001604975.1 Cebus imitator | reverse complement strand
TGTTGCTCAGGCTGGAGTGCAATGGTGTGATCTCAGCTCACTTCAACCTCCACTTCCCAGGTTCAAGCAATTCTCCTGCCTCAACCTCCACAGTAGCTGGGATTATAGGTGCATTCCGCCATGACCTGCTAATTTTTGTATTTCTGGTAGAGATAGGGTTTCCCAATGTTGGCGTGACTGGTCTTGAACTCCTGGCCTCATGTGATTTGCCTGCCTTGGCCTCCCAAAGTGTTGGGATTACAGGTGTGAACCATTGCTCCCAGCTTTTTTTTTTTTTTTTGGAGATGAAGTAGAATGGAAGGAAAAAGAAAAGAACATTGCATATAATAAAGGTCAGTATTATTTCAAGTGGATGTGGACATTGCTATGTAAAATGCATCCCTACTGTAAGGCTATGGTCAAACCGATTTCAAAAGCACTGGAATCCAGGCAGGCTGACTCATGCCTGTAATCCTACCACTTTGGGAGACCAAGGCAGAAGGAAGGACCACTTGAGGAAACTCAAGGCTATGCTGGGCAGGATAGTGAGACTCTGTCTCTACAAAAAAATAAAAAATTATAATAAATAAAAATTAGTCTAGCATGGCGGCACATACCTGTAGTCCTAGCTACTCAGGAGACTGAGGTGAATGAATTGCTTGAGCCCAGGAGGTCAAGGCTGCAGTGAGACATGGTTGCACCACTGCATTCCAGCCTGGGTGACACAGCAAAACCCTGTCTCTAAAAAAATAATAATTGTTTTTTAAACATTTTAAAGCACTAGACTTTACATAATAGCCGGTATACCTCTCATTTTTAAAAACTCTTAAATTAATTCTATCTGCACCCAAAGATTATTCTCCATTAATATTAGCCTTTAATAAGGTAAATTTAAAGTTAAATGTGCTGCTACCATGTGGAACTGTTCTAGGTTCTGAGGAGGCGATGGTAATAAATTAGGATCCTAGCTCTCATATAGCTTCCATAAAGTTGGGAAGACAGATGGAATATATGAAATACAAAGTCAAGTTGTTCTGCAAGCACCAGGAATGGCAAGGCAATGACTCAGGTGCAATTTTATGTAGGATGGTCAAAGAAGGCATCACTGAGAAAGTGACATTTGAATAGAGTCCAACATTTAATTTTTTAATCTAGCACTTTTAATGTTATTTTAAATTTAAATGAACATTTTGATAAATAGCTAACAACTGCTGAGATTTAAAATTTTACAAACTATTTCATTCCCTATTATGATGCTTAACTTTTTGTTCATTTATATATTTAGTCATTTACTCAACAAATATTTATTTTGTGCTTACCAAGGTCTGGCCACTGTACTAAGCCCTGGGGATTGAACTGAGAAAAAAACAAACTGAATTCTTGCTCTTAGAAGTGTCTGGCCTACTAGGGTGTACACTGAGGCAAGAGAACCACTGGAACCTAGGAGGTGGAGACTTTTTGTACACTGGGCTGCACAAAAAGAAAAGAAAAGAAATAGGCAATTCCAAAGTGATAAATGGATCATGGCGTAGTACAGATTGCAATTCCCTTCTTGAGAGATCAGAGAAGGCTTCCTGGAGGAATAATGATTAAACTGAGATGTAGAGGGTAAAATTAAATTAAAAATTTTTGCACACACTGACGTTTTAAATTTTAGTTGAGACCACAGGCTTTTAATGGTGCTTAATAAGAAACTTTGAGTTGTGACAAAAGTACTTTTAACTTCACTGGATTAGTCATTACCCTCTGATTTTAAAAAAATACAGAAGTTTAGAGAATGTTTACACACTTGTTACCATTAAATTTAAGTTAAATCTATAATCATTCTGTAACTTAGATTTCCCTCTATTTCCTAAGATGGGCAAAGAATGTCCCAGTAATATTCAGAGGTATGCTTTTGCAGTCTGAAGGGCTGTTGATTTTTAATCTGGAGACTGCAAATGTTTGTACTACAGAACTATAGTCTACTCCGTAGAATGTTGTCATACAAAATCGTGTTTGTTCACTTGAGGTTGCAAACTGTGTTTGTCATACGAGGTTAAACTTCCTCACCAACCCTATGATAATTAACCAGTAAGACCTCACTGATGTTGTTATAATGAACTCGACCAGTATAAAAGCCTGGGGGTTTTCTTGGTGTAAGGAAAGTATTTGAAGCTTTGTCCTTGCATAGTTTATGCAAATAAAAATAAATAGGTAAGGCTAAGCCAATTAATTTCAAGCACAACCCTAAATCTCATTCTTCTGCAGAAGTTAGCACACAAGGTACAGCAAAAGACTCTAGTTTTCCAGATCAAGGGACTTGAATACAGCAAAGGCATCAAGGCCAAAACCAGCAGGTTTGTTTAGGAACTTGAAAGTAGTTCAGATGCAAAACTTCCAGGTGAAGACGGGGGTTGTATAGATGGTCTTATCTCTCTCCCTGACCCAAATTTAATCCACTAATGCAATGCCCTCCAAAAATGGCATTTCATAACCACCACCACCCATTTTTTTAAATCCAAAGAATTTATCACTCTATAATATACCATGTATTTTATTTCTTTATTTTCTGCCCCCCACCCATTCCTACCACCATTAGATATAAGCTCATGGAGTACAGTAATTTTGTCTGTTTTCCTTACCAGTGCTCCAGATCGAGGATAGAAGAGTAAAAACTGATTGGAAGTTCAAGGCTGAGGCTTATTAATTTTGACCTTTACTCTAGATCCAAGGTGTTTTGGGTAGACTATTTTTGACTTCCCTCATCCCCACTCCTAAATTCCATGTTAGTATTTCAAAGTATTTCCCTGTGGGCTGGTTGGAAATTTCCCAGAGAAGAATCTGCCAGTTTCCTGCCTGGAGGGTAAGATCTGGGAAACAGATTCTGGGAGAGAGGTCTGGGGTAACTGCACCATGGGCATTAAAATTCAAGCAGCCCCTACACCTCTGCTTTCCACAGAGGGTACCGTTCCTTCGCCTATGCCTGTTATCTCTCACTTCAGAAGATAAATCTAGAAGACAAATTCTAGAAGATAAACCTCCGGTCTTCAAGGGGCTACAGCCTTAGCCCCCAGTGTTCTAGAGTGGCACAAGAGGTGAGAAAACCAGAACTCCAGAACACAAAAGCCTGCCTGCCTTTCTGGGAGGGTGAAGGAAAAAAATCACCTTTCCTTCTTTCTGTGATGAATCTGATCCAATAGGAAACCAGTTCCAAGTATATTTCTATTTTAAATTATTAATCTACACTGTGCCACATTAGCTAATACCAGTGAAATCTGGGGAAGCCCATTACTTTTCGACTCATTAAAAGAGAAGAGTTCCAGCTGCTTTCATAAACACTTGTTCTCTTTTTGATGTGCTTTTTAGGGCATACTAAATAAAAGGCAGATGGTAAGACATTAAATATTAAGCTAAGCATTTAACTAAAGTCTAAATCTGTGATTTCCAATGGGAGGAGAAGAGTTTGGGTTTAAATGTTTGACATCTTACACTTGCACAACATTCTTGTAGCACTTTGGCAATTATACTAATTATATGTCTGATGGCATTATGATAAGTTTGTATTATGTGTATTTAAGAAAATATTTTCGAATTTGAGGAGGGTAGTTCATTCTCCCCACCCCCATAACCCAGGTTTCCAAATCTTCTCTGAAGAGGTCATAGGAATTAGAAAAGTAACCCAGGGCTGGGCACAGTGGCTCATGCCTGCAATCCTAGCACTTTGAGAAGCTAAGATGGGCAGATCACTTGAGCCTAGAAGTTCAAGACTAGCCTGGGCAATATGGTAAAACTCCATCTCTACAAAAAATATAAAAATTAGCGGGGCACGATGGTGAGTGCCTTGTAGACCCAGCTATTTGGGAAGGCTGAGGCAGGAAGATCATCTGAGCCAGGGGAGGTTGAAGCTACAGTGAGCCATGATTATGTCACTGCACTCCAGCCTGGGTGACAGAAACTTTGTCTCAAAAATATAAAAATAAAAAAGAGACCCATTCACTTGACAATTTGCTGGGGATGTTTCTGCACAGCCTCAACCTTTGCTCAGCCTTGGTCCTAAGATCTCTTTTGAAGAGGTTCCTGTTGAACTAAAAGTCTACTCGAGTCTCTCACTACTTAAGGTCCAGGACCTTGGCTAAAGACACCTGTTACGAGGTGAAAGTACTCATAGTTTCAACAGAAAAAATGGCTCTAAGTCTTTTGGAGAGGCTCTTAAATATCAGTCGATATTAATGTTGCTGTTTTCTATCACAATGACAGTCTGCACAATGCTACACCTTATTGCAACACCCCCTACTCACCCAGGGAAGCAGCAGAGGCCAGAATATTAATCATTAGCATTCAGCATACTTATTATCAGTAGACTTTTCTACACTGCCTTGCAGACTCAGGAGCAAAATCATGTCCAAGTTAGCTCAGCTCCAGACATAGAAGCAAAAAGCTGACTTTTAATCCTGTCTTCTCTTTCTATACTTCCAACTTCTGCCAGTTCCCTTCAACAGTCTGGCTGATAATGGATAGGCCCCATTTATCAACTCAAATATTAAGATATGGCTCTTCACTTACCTGTATATGATATGCTCTATATGGATCTCTGGCTTGAGACATTCCGTCTTTTTCTTCTTCATCCTTCTACCTCAAATGAACCACATCTCTCTTCTTTATTAATATTTAGGATTTGACCTGTCTTATGTAAGACAGGTCTTTTTTTTTTTTT
>NW_016107729.1:45002-51955 GCF_001604975.1 Cebus imitator | reverse complement strand
GCAATGGTGCAATCTCGGCTCACTGCAACCTCCGCCTCCTGGGTTCAAGCAATTCTCCTGCCTCAGCCTCCTGAGTAGCTGGGACTACAGGTGCGCACCACCATCCCCAGTCTCTACCAAAAATACAAAAAAAAAATAATTTTTGTATTTTTAGTAGAGACTGGGTTTCACCATGTTGACCAGGATGGTCTCGATCTCTTGACCTCTTGATCCACCCACCTAGGCCTCCCAAAGTGCTGGGATTATAGGCATGGGACACCACGCCCAGCTGGGACAGGTCTTTTTTATTTCCTTTACACAAGGCAAGCAGAACCCTCACATAGCTACTGAATTCACACGTGTTTCTGATCAAAGAGAAGGAGGTAGAGGGAAAAGGAAGCAATGGAACTCGCTGGAACACTGGAGTTTATTAGCACAGAATATTCAATACGTCTGTTAAAAGTTTATGGACTCCCTCAACTCTAGCATATGTATACAAATATTTCATTCGATGAACTTCATTGATCTAAGAAGTCGTAGTAGCAAGAAAAAATGGTCTTCAAGATCAAGTCCTTTGCCGGACCTTCCACTAATTCTCCTGGTTCCAAGCTACCAAGTTGCAAATAAATTACAACAATGAGTCAAGGTCACTATTTTGCAGATGGGGATTCTGGAACTCTCAGACAGATGAAGACACCCTTCTCAAATAACAGTTATTTACCTAATGCTGGTTTAACTTGCTTTTTTAACCTGGCGCCAAAACACAACCTCCTGTTGGTAACGATGGAGAAATTTTATTCAGTAGAACTCCTTTTAGGGAAAGCACTGCACTTGTTTCAAATGAATGTCTTGATAAGACCTTTTAGGAGTATTTAAAACAAGACCACCAACCCAAGTGTCCATCAGTGGATGAATGGATAAATAAAATGTGGTGAAGGGAGCCAGCATATGCCACCCCAAAATATGCCACTTTGGCATAAGAATTATTTTGAGCTAAAGACAATTCAGAAACAGCAGACAGAAAAAAAAATAAAAATAAAAAAATAACTCTCTGCCCTCCCCTTATCTGGGTAAAAGCAGAACATGAATCTCCATTTTTAATGGAAAAAATAAACTGCAAAATAATTTAAAGAGATTTTTCTGAGCCAATATGCGTGGCATGGCCTGGGAAACCACAGTTTCAGGTGGTCTTGAGAAAGTGGGCTCATGACTGGTGCAGTGGCTCACACCTGTAATCCCAGCACTGTGGGAGGTCAAAGCAGGTGGGATACTCGAGTTCAAGACCATCCTGGCAAACATGGTGAAATCCCATCTATACTAAAAATACAAGAATTAGTTGAGCATGGTGGTGGGCACCTGTAGTTCCAGCTACTCGGGAGGCTGAGGCACAAGAATCACTTAACCTGGGAGGTGAAGGCTGCAGTGAGCCGAGATCATTTCATTGCACTCCAGCCTGGGTGACAGAGTGAGACTCTTTCAAAAAAAAAAAAAGAATCAGGGAAAGTGTGTCCAAGTCAGTCAGGTTATAGTTTGATTTTGTACATTTCAAGGAGACAGGAACTGCAGCTAAAGACATAAATCACTTCATGGAAGGTAACATTGGTTAAGCCCTAAAAGGCAGGACATCTTGAGGTGGGGAGAAGGGCACTTACAAGTCATAGGTGGGTTTTTGGGATTCTTTAGTTGGCAATTAGTTGAAAGAATTAAACTTTGTCTAAAGGCTTGAAGTCAGTAGAAAGGAATGCTTAAGTTAAGGAAGATCATTACCCAATACACTGGGTCAGAGTGACCTGTAGGGGTGCGACTTAACCCTTGTCTGGCATGGTCATAGGTCCCTTTCGTAATTTGATATCTTGTTGTCACAAAGAGTCTGTTTTGTCAATCTTACCATCTCTATTTTAACATTAATGCTGGTTAGTTGTGCCTAAACTCCAAAAGGGAGGAAATATAACAAAGTATGTTCAACCTTACTTCCTGTCATGAAATTCAGTTTTTAAAGTTTTTGGGGTCTCCATGGCTAGGAAGGATCTGTTCAGTCAGTGTGTGGGCTTAGGATTTTATTTTTTGGTTATGCATTTATAAAAGTGTCCTCTTACTTACCAAGGAACAACTGGGGAAGTCACAAATCTTGTGACCTCTGGCCACATGACTCCTGAGCAGTAAGGGACTATAGAAACTATATTTTAGCAGAATTTAGGCACCTCCCATAATTCTAATCTTGCAGTCTTTCATTAGCTTTACCGAGGTGGTTTCAGCCCCTGAACAAGGAGGGGATCAGTGTTAGGGAGGGACTATCATCCTTGTTTCCAAGTTAAACTAGAAACTAAATCCTTTCCATGGTTAGCTTCCTACGCCCAGAAATGAGTGAAGATAGTTGGTCTGTGAGGCTAGAAGCAAGATGGAGTCAGGCATGTTAGAGTCCTCCTCCTTGTCATAATCTTTGTAAAGGTGGTTTCATTAATCATCAGGACTCTTCATCACTGGAGATGACTCTAGGTTCTTATCAGCCCAAAGGTTTGGAGAGGAATGTATATAGCAAACCTTACTAAACCACCCTTTTCTTATATTTATTTCCCCATATATTTCCTTCCCACAAGTTACTGCCCCTAGTAACACCCCTTTTCCTTTGTCTTATCAGTCTTTCCAATGTATCAAATGTATCACTCTTTGTTAAAATGCTGTGTCACATCTTAGGTGTAAATGCTTCTCTGCCCCTTCACTTTTCTGGGAAGGCCCCTGTATATATACATGATAATAAACCTTTCCTCCTGCTAATCTGTCCTTTGTCAGTCTGATTTGCAGGGCCCCAGATACTGAACCTAAGAAGGTAAACATTTTTTTCCTCCCCCAACAGTGGCATATGCATACAGTGAACTATTATTACTAAGCATTAAAAAGAAGGAAATTCTGACATATGCTATAATATGCACGAACCTTGTGGACATTACACTAAGTGAAATAAGCCAGTCACAAAAAGATGAATACTATATAATTCCACTGCTAGGAGTGTCTAAAATAGCCAAATTCATAGGGATGGAAAGTAGAATGGTGGTTGTCAGGCACTAGGGGGAGAGGGAATGAGAAGTTGTTGTTTGTTTAATAGCCATAGAGGTTCAGTTTTGCAAGATGAGAATGTTCTGGAGATTGGTTACCTAGGGCCCAAGGGAAAAGTTCCCCTTCACCCTGTGAAGTTTCATGGAAAAATCAACTCAGGAAAGTCAGACTAATTGGAGAAATAACATACAAATGCATTTAATGTGTACATAGGAGCCTTCAGAATGAAGACAGGGTAAAGTGCACATTTTTATGCTTAGGTTCAACAAAGTATTTAGAGCCGGGTAGAAATATGACTGGACAAAAAGAATATGATCTAACGCGAACAGACGGTGTGAGGAAACTTGGGAAGGCCTATCTGTCTAGGTTCTTCTTGGCATCTCTGGGCAGCATTTCTTTTTTCTGGGTATGGGACAGGACCCTTTCTGGAATGTGGGTCTTATGACCTACAGTAAAATAAGGTAGGTCAGATCATTTCCCTATGGCCAATTTTTATACAGAATGTAAACCAAAAGTATCCAAGACAGGTCCCAATCAATGTAGAAGGTTTATTTTGCTAAGGTTAAGGACACCTCCATGACACAGCCTTAAGAGGTCCTGCCTAGGTACCCAAGGGGGTCAGGCCACAACTTGGTTTTATACATTTTAGGGAAATATTAGACATCAATCAATACATGTAAGGTGTTCATTGGTTTGGCCCAGAAAGATGGGACAACTCAAAGAGAGGACTTCCAGGTCAGAGGGAGATTTAAAAATTTTCTGATTGGCAATTGGTTCCTTTCTATTATCAATAGAAAGGGAAGTCTGGGTTATGATAACAGATTGTGGAGACCAAGGTTTTATCATGCAAAGTAAGCCTTCGGAGAGAACAAATTGTAAATGTTTCTTATTAGACTTAAGGAGTCTGTTCTATCAGTAATTCCAAAAGGGATGTGGGAACAGTGAGGCATGCCTGGCTTCCCCTTTTCATCATGGCCTGAACTCGTTTTTCAGGTTAACTTTGGGATGCCCTTGCCAAGAGGAGGAGTCCATCCAGATGATTGGGGTACTTAGAATTTTATTTTTGGTTTACAAGAAAGGCAGACGAAAAAAATGTTTGTCATTTTTAGGTTTTACAGCTGGCTTTGGGGGAAAAGCGTTCTGGTTTCTATGCCCCACATGGGGGAAAGGGATTCTAGTTTCTATGACTAGCCTCAGGAAAGAACGGGCCTGAGAGACAGAAGAGCAGGAAAAGATCATGGAAAAGCCTTTCCTTCTCAGGCTGCTTCCGAGACTGTCATTTTAGGGTATTGTTTTCTAGATCCCAATAGTGACACAGCAATGTGAATGTACTTAAGACCTACTGAACTGTGGATTTAAAAATGGTTATGATGGTAAATTTTGTGTCATGTGTATATTACCACAATTTTTTAAAACCTATTTTAAAAAGACCATGAAATGCTTTAAACATTTAAAATAATCAAACGTTTTTTAAATTGCTGATTTAAATATACTTATGATGACTTTTCAACTTATACAGTTGTTGTTAGGGTGTTTGTTTGTTGTTTGTTTGGTAGAGATGGTGTTTCACCCTGTTGGTAAGATTGGTCTCGAACTCCTGACTTCAAGTGACCCACCTACCTCATCCTCCCAAAGTGCTGAGATTGATATGAGCCACCATGCCTAGCTCATTGAACTTATACAGTTGTTTTTAAAATAAAAAATACATAAGCCAGGCACAGTGCAGCACACCTGTAGTCCTGTCTCCTCAGAGGTTGAAGTAG
Source organism: Cebus imitator (assembly GCF_001604975.1). NCBI lineage: Eukaryota > Metazoa > Chordata > Mammalia > Primates > Cebidae > Cebus > Cebus imitator. The sequence goes on along the minus strand of NW_016107729.1, from coordinate 47,159 downwards.
GAGGATCACTTGAGCCCAGGAGTTTGAGGTCAAGCTGGGCAACATGGTGAAACCTCTTCTGTAAAATAAAATATATACAATAAAAAATTTAGGCTGGTCACTGTGTCTTAAACCTGTAATCCCAGGACTCTGGTAGGCCCAAGGCAGGTGGACCACTTGAGCCCAGGAGTTTGAGACCAGCCTGGGCAATATGGCAAAACTCCATCTTTACAAAAAACACAAAATTTGCTAGGCATGGTGGCATGTGCCTGTAGTCCCAGCTACTTGGGAGGCTAAGGCGGGAGGATCGCTTGAGCTCACCAGAGGTTGCAGTGAGCTGAGATCACACCACTGCACTCCAGCCTGGATGACAGAGCAAGACCCTGTCTCAAAAAAAAAATTTTTTTTTTAAAGAATACATGTATTTTCATTATTTTTCTCATGACTCTACTCATTCTTCTGATATTTAACCTCAATCCTGCAGACCACCATCCTTTTGCTTTCTATTTGGGGATGGTATCACCCAGAAAGTGTACATTAACAAATTTGCTAATTTTTACTGAGGATGACAGTTCCCAATGCCAAGTTGCATAGACTCTCACCCGCCTGCCTGGTATATGAAAAAATCAGCTCTCAGTTGTTACAGGTAGTCAGCACAATTAATTGAAAATACGTTACTCTTTTCATCTCTTCTGCAGAGAGGACAAAATAGGTTCAGAATGGTTAATTCACCTGAACAAGTCATACCAAAATGAGGACTTACTCAGGGTCAGCTTCCTGGGCTTGAGAGCTGTACAGGCACATAGGTCGCCACACTTAGAGGAGCCCCATGCTTGTTTAATGTTTTGCTGTTATCATCTTGACATTTTTAATATATATATGTATATATATATACACATTAACAAAAGGCCTCTGCCCCATATTTTCATTTTGCACTGAGCCCTGTAAATTTTCTAGTTGGTCCGGGACTTAGGTCACTGATCTCTAAATATGATGTTCTAGGCTCAGCAGTGGGAAGCGTTGTGTAAGTAAGGAAGCATTGTCCCTTTCATTCAAGATTCAGTGTCCCTATTTTATACACAATGTTTATACTGATTTTGCTGTAGAGCGCTGCAATGCTAACACTAGAATCTACCATTTAAAGAAAAGCTAGAGCCCTCAATACTTATGTCCAAGCTTCAGCGAGAAATCCCCACAAAGACAAATATAATTTTCTCATAAATATTTACAAGTTTTAAATAGTTGGATGTTAGTCACCTCATTTATCTTGGTGTTTCCATGTGAATGAAGCCCATCCAATGTCTACATCGTATTGAGAAAAATCTGTGAAGCTAATGCAGAAAGAAGAATCAAGAGTGCCAAAAATAAATGTTTCCATCCTGAGCCAAAGAATGAATCACTTGTGCATTCATACGTTATAGAAAATGTGATTCCTTTTTTCCGGTTTTACAAGGCCAACACCTATCAGAAACACAAATTCTGACTTTGACTGACTCAGACTAGGTCTCAAAAGCCATAAAAAGGCTGTTCATGGAAATGAACAAAGAATGTATTTGTATCTTTATCTGAGAAGTCTTGGCAGGATCTCTTTTAAATCAGCAGGGTAATATTTGCTTTTACATTTGTATGTTTTAGTGAGTTTTATAAACCCAGAAGCTAACCGACTTTTGCTTGTAAAGTAGAGAAGTAAACTGATATTGGGAGAGACGCCTGGAGATACAGCAGAGCTGAAATGTTTGTGCCTTGTTTATTAAACATGATCATCCTCACCAGAAATTACCATAGCATCAAGTTTCCCAGAAGGTTCTGAGGGCCAGTGCTTCACTTCTTCCTTATTCCTAAGGCACCTAACACGATGCTAGCATGTGAGAAGTACCCAGCAAACCCTCTCTTCACCCTCTGTCCAATTTTAGCCTCTCCTGGGAAATCCCCCTCCTTGCACATGATGTTTCACCCACATCCGTCTTGACTGGGCAATGCCCCATACAGCCAACTTTTCATATTCTCTCTTCCACGGTTTCATTATAATGTATTTGTCCTTGGTTCCACTGCCTCTAATTTCTAAGATAAAAATTATGTGAAAACTAACTCAGTCTTATGTTTTGAAGAATGAGTGTATTAACAGGGTAGCACAAGACTTCTATTCTCCTTTAGGTTTTTTTTTTTTTTTTTTTTTTT